>NW_019641686.1:0-515002 GCF_000599845.2 Trichogramma pretiosum
TTGCCCAAGAGGCGGGAGAGAGTATAACGAATAATATATTCGTTACAATGCACACAAAGAGCTTCTGTGCGTACATAAAGGGCTTTCTATTATTCAAAGACAGAGAAGAAGAGAGAGAGAGAGAAATTATGAGAGTATAAGAGGTTGTAGCAAACAACAGGGTAATAATGGCGGTGACTCGATGATGATTGGACTTGCATAAAGGGTGGTGAGATATTTTTAAAAAATTGTCCTGCGAATTCTCCAAATTCTTTAGCTTTAAATCGGGAACTAATACTATTAATGTTTATACTATTAACTTCGGTGCGCAATACTGTTGAGCCTGAATTTATAATTTGAAAAGTGGCTCAGAAATCCAAATTTTGAACTTGTTATTTTCTCGCCTACCTACTTTTCCACTCATAAGTTTTAAAAATGGGAGCTGAACAGGGTGCTGCAGGACAGTCGTTCCCACAATTAGCAAATCACTTTTAAGGATACAAGTGGAATTGACTTTTAATATTTTTCAGTTCTTGAAACTTTTAATTTCCTTTTCATAGGAAAAACTTGGCTATTTTATAAAACAAATCCCAACTTTCGATTAGTATAGCTTCAAAATAGTTGAAAAAATGTTGTACTTGACGTTGTATCCAGTGGTGTTCAAGTTAGCGGCTAACGGTCTAATTATCGAGTCGAGCATGCTGTAGAATATGTAATAAAATTAAGTTTTTGACTACCATCGAGAGAGTTCGATCTGCTGAAAGTTCTGCGCATTTAAAAAGCAAGAGAGTCAGATAAATTATGAAAAATATCAAAGCTCTGGATAGATAATTTAGAGAAAAAGACTAGTCATAAAATGAAATGATACTGATAAAAAAGAGAAAAGTTAAATCAAAAGAAAGCAAGTAAAGTTTTCAGGAACTTTTCCCTCAATTGGATTTTAGTTACGACAACGAAAATAATTTTCCACGTTTGATCTT
Organism: Trichogramma pretiosum; assembly: GCF_000599845.2. Classification (NCBI taxonomy): domain Eukaryota; kingdom Metazoa; phylum Arthropoda; class Insecta; order Hymenoptera; family Trichogrammatidae; genus Trichogramma; species Trichogramma pretiosum. The sequence goes on from NW_019641686.1 coordinate 960, forward strand.
TTTGGAGTTTTTTTCATTTCCGTAAGATTTGTGTCGTGTACAATTTACACCTTTTTTCAATTTCTTAACTAATTTGTTTTCTAATCGATAATTAAATAATTAATTGTTTTCTCCAATTATCTACAGTTGAACCATTTAATTTTTTGTACTCATACGCGATACCCAAATCCTGAAAGCTTAAAACTCAAAGTTGGAAGATGAATCTATGTTTACGCAGTTGTGCTTAACGAAATCGCCAGCGACGATAAATTGCGCCTGATCCGTACCTTCAACTTTGTATCGCCTATCGCCTTTGACGACGAAGACCCAACGTAGATCATGCACGCAAGCACGTGCACAACGCAAATGCAGGTAAGATATATTATTATACACCACATATAGATTGTAGTAACGGCGCCAAAGACGAAACTGAACTCCTCCCCTAATGACTTTATAATGCCTTCATCTCGCGCCAATCTGAAGTCGCGACCGCTGCCTAAGCTCGATGATATATTGCTTGCTTGGTGCATGATGATCTTTATACATATGTGTGTGCTCGACTCTGTGTATTAAAGTGCGACTGTGTTGATGTTTGGATGATGAGTATATACGCAAGCCTTACCTTTTTTTGCATCGTGTCCGGCTGCGAAAGATACAGCTAATGATCGTACAGAGCCACGTATGAAGAATCGTTTTTTCTTTGGATTCAAAGGTGTTGGCTGTACATGGATTTTCGGTTGGTGTAGTTTTTGCCCATTCCGAGAGACTTGTCACTGGTCATTATGTCTTATTTAAAAGTATATTAAAAGTAAATTATTACTTTTTGCTCTTGAGACCAACGCTACTTTTTTTTAACGAGCTTTTCACAGTATCTACGAGTAAGAATTAAAAAAGGCGAAATAAAGAAAAAAATCGATTGATTTTCGGCGCAGATGAGTTTACGAGGCGACTTTCTCACTTGCGGCAATTTAGCATCCATCATCAAAGCGAACGGTCGCAACTCAACAACGAGCTGCAACGACGTTTCATCTGGGCAGTAAAAAAGGCCTCGGCCTCGGCGCGCACTTATCAAGCTCCAATCCTGTCCGGTCGGAAGATTGTCAGACCATAACGTATATAAGTGATTCACGGGTATTTCAAAAAGTCTTGGCACTCGCAGCTCGACGAAAATTCCTAGCCTGGCGCGGCGGCGTACACAAGACCTCCGTGCAGAGCGGTATACGTATACACGCTGCACACACTGCAGAGCTTCTCGCACACGGGATATATGCAGCTATATAGCTGGCCGCGCGCGCGCGCGCGTTAAAAGTCGAACACCGAAGCAGCTCTCCGGTGATATTTACGCCCCGACGTCGTATATGCTAATTCGGTCATGCTTTCATGTTTCAACGCTCCTTGCCTACCACACCGATATGCACTTTCAAAGCTTGCGCAGTACAAAACGGCAATAAGGTGATTTATGTCGAAAAGATTGAGCTGCCTTCGACGAATATATATATGAGACTGCAGTGCGAGTGAGTGAGAGAGACTCTATACGAGAGGCGAGAAGATGATGATGCCTTGGGTGTAACGTTATAACCGTTTAGTGTCTTGCGCGAGCAGTTTGAAGATGATGATGATGATGATGATGATGATGATGATGATGCGGGGTGATGAGAATTTGAAAGAAGAGCGTCAAAAAAATACAAGTCTGCATATCCTGCGTACATGCAGCGTATACGACGTGCGCTTGAAACGAGAAAAATATATATTTGAACCAAAGACAATGGACTTGAAACGCGAAATAATTTTTTGAAAAGTTATAAAACGCTTGCAACGGAATGCAATGCGCTCTCGACTTTTTTTCTTCATTTTTCAAGCAGTCAAGTAAGAATCATCCAAATAAAATAATAAAATAATCGACTTTTCAGTCATCCAATTGCTCGTGAATCCAACAATGGAGGGAAAAAATTCGCCTCACCACGTATCGTAGTTTGCGTACCCCGAGCGTTTTCCCCGTTATAAAAAAAAAATCAGCAATCGCACGCGAAGCTTGCAGTGCTTTTCAGTGGGGGCAATTTTTTGCCGAGCAGCGGACACTGCATATCATCTACATACGACTGGACGCGGGATGGACGTTTAACTCTCTCTCTCTCTCTCGCTCGTGTGACGAATTTGTAATTGAAGTCGCGTAACGCAGCAGACTTTTTGCAGGTATACACACGTATATACGTATGAGATATGCGCGTCCCAACGGCAGCAGTTCGCTGATGGGTTCTCTTTTGCTGCGTACACGTATATATGTGCCGCTAGCTTGCGCAGCATTGTTAAAATCCAGCCGTGATTTACAGCTTTTTAGGTCATAAATGAGGAAATTTGCGAGTAAAACGATGACAATGGATGGGAAAGGATGATTTGTGATGATTTTGCTCTTTTTAATCTGAGAAATATTTCCCGCCTCGTCCTTTCTATGTCTGATACCTCGACTGTCTCTCATAGCTATTTTTTTTTATTCAACTTTTATTCGAGAGAAAGAATGAAAAACTCAGTCAAGTCTGCAACGGAGGAAATATTTACGACCACCCATCGACCATTACCGTACTCGTACATGTTTTTCTCGATTCACCAAGTTTCAGCGAGCTTATATTATAAGTACGAGCAAACAAGCGTCACACAAAGAATACTTGAATTATACGTTAATGTTTGCGTTTCACGAGCTAGTTACGCAAGGTTGATTTTCAATTATCACGACAGCGGTGGCACAAGAACTTGAGCCATATACCTGCTTTCAGAACACACACAAGCACTCATATGTGCACGTGTGTGCTTGGAACGCAGTGTGCATCGGCAAGGTGAGCAATTATCACGTAAGATTAAATCGCCGTCAGTCAGTCAGTTGGTCGGTTTCTCTCTATATAAGAAGAATATAAACGTGTATGCGCACGGCGCAGAGTACATATAGCCCAAAGGCGCACACGAGCGGCGATGCTTTAGCCTTTTTCCGGCTCTCACTCGTTCCTCAACCGGATGACTATTGCCGCTCGCGCCGCAAAGCATCGTCGTATATGCACTCGATTGTCTCGGAGGCGATCGCCCAATCGGACAATGTAATTGCGCTAGTCGAGTTGAAACTCGAGTCGCGTGCGACACGATGTCTATTATAGTCCTCCCGTTATATATACTTGCTGCGATGGAGAGAAAATAAAAGCCGAGGATTATCGCGACTCTTGAGGTCAATCGACTGGACAGTTGGTCGACAATGGATGCGTTTGTGAATATTTTTTCTGCTATTGACGCAATCACCCCGACTCGATGATAATGAACATAAGTATTATTTTGAAAAATGAAAATTTGCATTACCACTCGTTACTGTAACAGAATAACAATCCTCGCATCGAAGAGCAATTACGCACAAAATTCCGAATACCAAGATGTTTCATCGTTTTGCAGATTTAAATTGCTTCGAAATGCTACGTCGATCTTACGTTATATTTACAGGCGCGGCGAATTGCAATAATATATATAAGAAAGCACTATCATAGCTCGTTGGAGCGATTATCTCTTTGTGTACGTGGCCGCGGTGTCTCACGCGCGCCGGAAATATCGAGTTCTGTTCGAGTATCCAACGACCATTACATACACGGTATGCCGCTGTTGCATGTGAGCTCTTTGTACTGTTTGCGAGAGCGTCGAACAATCGTAATACACCGTGTTCTACATGACATCGTGAAAAGTTTAGCGTGTATAATTCGCAACGAGCTTTGATACTTACTTTTTTTCAATAACATGGATAAATCTTAGATAATTTATATTGTTTTTTTGATTACATCATGATAAGATATTAAAATGTTGAACATTTTATGTTGAACGATTGTATAAAATTTAATAAACTTTATTGATTTGAGCCTACTCAACTTTTCAATGAAAATTAACCAAAGGATTGAGAATATTAGGATAGAGAAAAATTTACAATCTTCTATTATTTTTTATTGCTTTCACTTTTATTTTATTTATTTTTTTTTATAAATGAATCATTTTTTTCTGTGGTAGATATTATTGCACTTTAATTTTTCACTCTTTTATCGTTCGTTCATCTTTACCACAAGTTCTTTGATGAATAAATAGAGCTGACCAAACAATAGTGACAACACGAATCCAAACAATACGTAAAATTCATTATTCAATTATATATTATATAAAAAAAAGGAGACTTTTCCAACCATCGATTTTTTACTTGTTTACATTCGAGTACGTAAGCTTCTATTCGCTTGTGTTTATTTTTTTCTCTATTTTTTTCTTTTCAGAACCCGAGCAGTCCCATTATTATATACAATTGGCGCAATATAGCTCGCAGCTCGGTGTCGAGCTTACTGCCGCTTTTTTCCGTGCGTAATGACGATACATAAGCCAATTTATTTATGTAACAATATATAATATGTATAATATATATATTTCAATAACGTTTCTATAGGTTTTAAGCTTATGCATTGTATAAATAGCCGCATTGATTTTTCACTCTCGCACAGGAATATAGAACATTAAAAAAAAAACTACTCACATTCAATGATCACTCAAACAAGAATTTCATTTATTGATTCTGTTTTCACATTTTCGTTTCACTCATACACAAGGATTTTTTTCTAAAATTAGAAATAATAATTATATTATTTTATAATATACTCAACGATAGAGCCTATATACATAATTATTTATAACATTTACGATAAAATAAAGAAATTCCTAAACTCAGCACATGTATAATATTTATACAAAAATCGAACGTCTAATACGTTAGTTACAATTCGATAATTTTATATAATTATAACTGAATAAAATTATAAGAAAAAATACTGAAAAGTAAAGCGGATCTTTTTATTACACAGTCTGATCATACAGCGATTTGCTATATATCATTACAATTTCTGAGTTGAAAATTAGTGAACAACTCTTCGAGAGTAAGTGCATCTCTGCTTTGTGTATATATGCGAGTGAGTGCAAGTTTTGAACAATTTTCTCGTCAAAAAGTTTAAAATAATACAAATTTACATTCTTAAATACACGTATTAAAATTTTTGGCTCATTCACTGCACCTAAAGGTTATTTTATATTCAATTTTTTTAGTACGTTCAGTTATTCATTAATTACTTACATTATATTATTTTATAAATTGTTATATAATTTTTATCGGCTAAAGTTTCAAAATAATATCAATGTAAAACGAAACGTCAAGCTGAAACGATTGATTAAAATTGAATATTCCGTAGCACTCACGTTTTAAAATAGCACAACACAGCAAAACTCGGAGACTGTCTTTGAAAACCTCGACAACTGCTTCATCGACCAGATGGATAATAATTTATGCGGGCTACTACGAGGGTGAAATATCGCGGCCCTCCCGGCTCAGACTGTCGGTCGGGGATGGCGGCGTACACGTCCTTCTCGAAGGCGACGGCGTCGCCGCTGCCGTCGTCGTCATCGTCGTCACGGTACTGCTGCCGCTGGGCAGTGACTTGGTCTGCAGCTGACTTCGAGGACTCGCGTACGGTGCGTACCTGTGCTGCGACAGAGAAATCGCGGCCGTCGGATAGATCGGCCTCGGAGCCGCGGGTCCTCCATTTCCACCTCCTCCACCTCCGCCCGTTGGACCGGATCCCGACTGGGCCAGTTGCTGTTGCGCGGCGAACAACGTCGGACCCAGGGAGTTGGCCCACCAGATCTGTTGCTGCTGCTGCGCCGCCGCTGCCGCGGCCATGACCGCCGGACTCGGTGCCTGATGACTCGAGCCCGGTCCACCGCCACCAGGACCACCCGGACTGTACACCAGGCCCGGATTGACCAGACCCGCGTAGGGCCCGACTGCAGCGGCGGCGGCCGCGGCGCGTAGGATTATCTGTGAGCGAGCCGCCCAGATGGCCTTCTCCTCGAGACTGAGATTGCTGCCGGCGGCGACGGCCGCAGCCGCTGCCGACTGCATCTGATGATGGTCCACCTCGAAGGGAAACCGATGGGGAAACCTCAGGCTCTGCTGCTCCGCCAGCATAGACTCCATGCTTTCTCTGTAAGGAAAACTGCTGTCGCAAAGACGAGCGTTTGATTTACAAGGTATTCTTCCGTGCTCAGTAAGCTGTATAATATATGAACTTAAAATATATCAAATGAATAGGGCCCGGAATTTAATTGTGGATACGAAAGGCTGTGCAGAGAGCCGAGCTCGCGCGTGATTTTTTCTTGACTCGACGGATATGCGGGTTCGGAAATATTTCTTTTTTTTTTTAACTTTAGACTTAAACGATTTCTGGCCTTGTGATTGATGACGAGCAACAAAAATCGTTAAACGCTTCCGCTCGTTTGCGCTATTATTATTAATTGTCCGGATCATCGTGTCATCATGTGCACTCATTGATAATTATCATGAAGTTAATCCGCCTCGATACATTCGATTTCCTCATCAGAAAAGGCGTCGGATGTGTGATGATATATATATTTTATACGAAGACAAATTAAATCAAGTGAAATATACCAACCTCTCGAAATCCGTGAGCCTCGAGGAGTCACGAAAGCCTTTGGCAAAGGGATTGCTGTCGATTTTTAGCTTCGTAATCTGCAACATGAAAAAGACGCGGGACACTTAAGAATTGTTGTGCAATAAATTTCACGACTGCAATCGTAGACGTAAACTAGTTGGCATATATAATATATGAAAGGGTCGTCGAGGGCAGCGATCGGGTCTCGTCTTGGGCGCAGAAGCCTGTTCGAAGTCAACGGCTCGTAAAATTAGCAAACCGTCCCTTTGCTCTGGAGCCATTACATTTACGTAGTGCAGCCCCTTGTCGCGCCCGCGCGTCCCCGAGAGCCGATGGGGCGAATATCGTCGAAAGCGAATCGAAGGGTACACTCGTGCTGCACTCGATCTTTATAACGCGACTATAAATCTGCACACGACTCCTCTCTCTCTCTAGCTCTCGAGATTGATACGTTTCGTTCCGCATGGGCGGAGGAAAGAACACGAAAGTATAAACGTGTTCTACGTTGAACATGCGACGCTGCACGTATATAGCATATTACACTTTCTCCATAAACGAAGCCTTAGACGTATCTGCAATCTCGAGAGAAAGAGGGATAAATGATTTTCCGGAAAATCAACGACGTATTTATCGCTGTTAATTTTCGTTCGGCGAGGAGTAATCATCGCCAATCTCAATATGCGTACGTACAAGCTGTACGGGTCTCACCCAACTGACGAGCCAAAATGAAAAAACAAAAAAAGAAGAAAAATGTCTCGAGCGCAGCGCGATGCTCTTTTTGTTGTTGCACTATATTATAAGATGATGATGGGCGGCGCAGGGGTACCTAATGACAAGGCGGCCTCCTTCGGTATGATAAGAGCCGGCCGGCCGGCCAAGAGCGCGCCGTTCTCTCGCCTATCAATTATCGCGTTTTACGCTCTCCCGCCGCTTCCGTGGGCGCGCGCGAGCGCTCCAAACTCTCCGGCACTGCACACGCTGCACTCACGTATTATGTAGGCTATACTTTTTTCTCGCCTCGCCGAGAGAGCCTCGTTCTTCGTCTTCTTCTTCTTCCTCTTTTCTTCTTTTTGTTTTCGTCGCTGGCTGCTTAAAGCTCATCGCACAAAGTGTAATATACACACGCGGACTTTCGAAAATTCATTTTTGTAATATTCCAAGCGGCGAATTATGCGATTCAAGCGCGCCAAGGCTAATGACATGATATTATTGCACCGAAGAATTCTCCGGATATACGAGAATTAATGCATGGGCTTTTATGCAAATTTTTCAGATCCGCGGGTCTTTTATCTCTTAGCCGCTCGCTCGAGAAAATAATAATGTGAAATTGATTACTCGGCCAAGTGACGAATCGTGAAGCGTGTAAATTAAACGCTCGACTTGTAAGCGAAGAAAAAAACCTCTCGCGTACGATACGCGCTCCAGATACAATCAAATGCAAATCCTTGGCTTTTTTGTTGAAAAAAGAAACTCGAGTATAAGCGAAACACCTTTGTTTCTTTGCCTCGCACCTCCAAATAATCCTGGCTCGCGCCGCACACATACACGCGCGAGCGATCGTTGCGACGCGCTGAAAAAGCTTTTCTCTCCTATCCCTGCTCCTTCTTATGCCTACTTTTTTTTCATAAATCCTCGCGTCTATATAAGCGAGATGCACACAAAGAGAGGCAAATCTAATCCTCTCATCCCGTCGGATTAATGCAGCCGCTTATGGGCACATGCATATAGTCCGTGTGCATATAAAGGAACGGAGTAGGCGCGTGCTAAGCCCACCCAGTAGTAGTAGTAGTGCGTTCGTATGCTCGCACGCACGTAGTTATATGGGAGTAGAGTAGGCTCGTTGGTGAGCGGCGCAGGTGGGAAACAGCAGCAGCAGCAGCGGCGCGGCAGCTTCGGAAATCCGAGAGTGTACGCGCGCGCCCATACTGCTCGCACGCATATATAGGAAGCTCAGACTTGCACAAGAAGGAAGCATTACGTACGGCCGTGAACTTGTGAGGTCTATTCGCTCCGCACGCGCAACCATATTATTGTGCGTGGTATATCGATTACCTGCACGCGTGAAATCGACGGAAAAGCTCCGAACGATGACAAGACTTCGCCACTATGGATCCGGATGGATGTAAATGACCAGTTTCAGATGCAACGTTTTGCAATATGGAAGGTGCAAAAATGTCGCCAATAGAAATTTTTTGAAATAGAAAAACTCGAAGTGAGATCTGAGAGATGTATTTGACTAGCAGATTGGATAGAAAATCTGTTGTAGCAAATACAGAGACGTGTTGCGGAGAGCGCCGATAAACGAATAGACCACTTGGGCGAGACGTTGGTGCAGTTGCGTTGGCGCGACTTTGAGTTGTGCCATGCTGCGGGCTCTTCAATGCGCACATGCTCGCATGCGCGTTAGGCGCAAGTGAAAGCCGCGATTCGCGTGCATCGATGGACTCGGCACAATATCGTCGCCTCAGCGCAAGAACCGCACAAATAAACTCAAGTGGCAAAAAGGTGCCTTAATCCTATCCTTTTAACATAGGGATAAGGTTGTTTTTGCCCCTTAAGTTTATTTGTGCGGTTCTTGCGCTGGGGCGACGATATATCGGCGAACGGCAGATATAGAAATCGCGAGCAGGTATCGCGTCGACGCATCTTACGAGTGCCCATGCCAAGATCGACGATAAGAAAAAAGTCATTTCGCGAAATATTAGAACTGGTTTATCAATTTTAGCGCGCCTGATCGTGCGTGCCGTAGGTGTGCGCGAGTCTCGTGGTCTTATGATGTAGCCTCGCGCGCGTTAAAATACCTGTTGCCGCGAGAGTCAAGTGTCACGCGGCAATTGATCGCTCGCCCCCGCCGACAAAATATACGACTGAATTTTCTCCTTCGCAATTTTAATATTCATGATTTTAGCCCGCGAGAGTGATTTATTAGTTCGTCTGCGCGAAATCTATTTATAATGATTAAATTACACGTTTATTATATATATTATACACGAGGCAAGTGTGCGCGTGCGTGTGTGTGTAGACCCACTGCCTGTTAGCCTGCATTTGCCTGCAGCTAAGCGCTCAGACTCTACTACGTCGCGACTTTTAGTCTCGCGATGATATTTTGCTTTACGTGTCGCGAAAAGTATGCGGCACGACTAAGAGAAAGAGCCTAGCGTCACACATCGATAAATTTCCCTAATAAGTGTGGCGAAAAAAAAATGTGTCAATGCACTCCGACTGGAATATGGATTCTTTGAAGCCATCGAGTATAAGCGCAACAAGCTGCGTACATGGCGTATCGAGCCGCATGTGCTGCGCGGCTCGAGAAATCTCGACGCGTCGTATTATTTGTTAGGCCCGTCGTCGTCGTCGCTGCTAAGAGCTGCTGCAATGCAGCTCAAAGGGGCACAAGGCACAAAACGACTGCCGATCGTAAAATCTCCAAAGTATATGAGCGAACGAACGTGTGTGCTCTCGGGCGCGGGCGAGCGGCAAGCAAGCCAGATGTTTAGCTAATGATGTCAGAGAGTCAAATTGAACTTATGTATGTAAGCTTCTTTAAAAAAAAAGCCAGCGAGAGGGGTAAAAAAGCAGTGTCTTGTTACTCGCGAGAAAGTCGCGTGCTACAATCGCACACACACATACATATATATATAGCAAAACACACGTAAGGGGGCTTAATTGGACCACCCGCGCTTAGTCGGTGTTTATATGCGCATCGCGGGGCGCTATACAGCTCGAGCGGCACATCATCGCATCGTCGTCGCACTATACCTACACGTGTGTGTGTATGTGTGTGCTTGCGGGCGTGTTATAACGCTGACTTCCTTCCGATCTTATTTAAACAAACATCACGCGCGAGGGCGTGAGTGTGTGTGTGCGCGTGGTGGCCTGTACGTATCGCGCCCAACCACTCGATCTTTCGTCGTTCTTGTATATAAGCCCACTTATATTATTACGAAGCGGTGATTATATCAAAGCACGCGCGGCTTTCGTCTGTTTGTTTTCCCTAAATTTAGGAAATATACTCGGCTTTCGTTGCGGTCGCCGCGTGTATCGCTCAAAAGAGAAGCCGCGTGGCGCGCGCGCGCGCGCGAGCTCCGAGCTGTGTACCCCCCCTGGTATTCCACAGTGCCATTCGTCAATGCGATGGCTAATTGTTCGACAAGGTCGTTATGTTCTTCGAGACAGCTCTTTCTCTCGACGTCGATCCTGCCTATAAATCGAAACGTTGAGATGTCTTAGTCGACGAGACTGCACGCGTTTCTGGCAATGACACTTCTCGAGCGTACGCACATTTAAGCGGAATTCTGGCCGCTCATCAATCATAAAATAGCGCTGGCTCGACTTATTATATTAGGCTTTGAAGAGGGAATTTCGCTGCAAAACAAATCACTCGTCTCTCACTTTTTAGACACATTCAGCGTTCTTAACACGGTTGTCTTGCGCAACTCATCGTCGACGTTCGGCCACGCACCCGGACGAAAATTCAGAGGATATGTTAAGACCCATTTGGCAAACAGACGCAGCAGCTTCGACGTCTCTCTTTTTACTCTCTCTCTCACTTCGGAGCTGCTGTTGCAGTTTTATATACGCTGACAGGCATTCGTTGGCTCGCGCGACCGCCGGCGTGCACACGTATTTTATACTGTAAGCGCGTGCTGCAGGAATAATCCGATCGGAATACAGTTGAAATTTCACCGGGAACGGAAGTGGCCGCGCTGCAGCTCAATATATATCGGGCAATTATTAATCAAATGGATTATAATACACGATCGTGGCATGCGAAATTCGCACTGTGTGTGTGTGTGTGTGTGTGCATGCACGGACCGAATAACGTGCACAAGACGCGGACTTTGCCCGCGGAAGAAACTAAATTTGGATACGTGCAGTGTGTTGTGCGCATTATAACACTCGCGGCGTTCGTCGAACCGTTTCCGATTCGAGTTTATCAAACGTAATAAACTTATAAGTAAGCAATAACGCGCCGCGTATATACCCTCGAAGCTGCGGTATACGTTTATACGTCTGTATGTGTGTATTAACGTGCGCCGATTGTTCGATATCGCGGAACTACTGCCACTGCAGTTTCAAAATTAAATTCCGAAAGATTTCTAAAATTACATTACGCCTCGATTTCCGATGCAGCTGCGATTTTCCCAATTACGCTTCGATCGACAGAAAACTCGCGGGGAACAATAAATTTTCACGTACTCGTGTATACGCGGCGTAATTATATATACGAAAAGCGTCGAGAGATTCGGGCGAGCCTACGACTGCTTTCAACTCGACGCGCACATAAAATATCGCACTTGGCAAGTAGATAGGAGGAAAAAGTACAATACACATAGCTTTTGTCTGTATATATTTGCAGCGATGCGACGCGGCCGATAAGATTTTTCTCGACAGTTACGCTCGTCGAAATATAAAAGCTTTTTCTCTCCGTACACGTGCTGTGCTCGGTATATACGTATACGAGTGCGAGCCAAGCGTTAACGAGCGTCGATGGACATTCGCGAACGTAACGACACGGCGCTCCGGGGAATAATAGCTGTGAGTATGGAGCAGCAACAACATCCGCTCGACCGGGCCTCTCTCTCTCTCTCACTATACATATAATATACGTCGAGCCGCGCGCGCGACGATTTGTTTCTCGTTAGCGCTAACGCCTCGGTGATTTGGCAAAAGTTCCAATGCTCGGCCAGCAGAAGCAGTATAGTGGCAACTCTCGATGTATATTTTTCTCACCCGTTACGAGCGTTCGCGTGAAAAATTGCGAGAGAGCCAAGAGTACCGGGAAAAAAAAAAATTATTGTTCGCGTTTTTGCAGTAGCAAAGAGTCGTGCTGCTACTGAAAAAAAAAAAAACAAGAATAGAGTGAATGAATCTGGTACACGAACGAGTCGAGAGTCGGCGCCGGGCGCTTTTTTTGCTGCGCTAGCCATACGAGAGCTGCGCTAAAGTGTATACATTGAGTTTAGCATGAGCCGAGGAATATTCTAATAATAGATTTTAATAGAGAGACACAAGCTCATTGTGAGATGCTCTTGCCGCTCGGCACGGCGTCTGCATCGGGCGCGCGATGCAGCCCCATCGTGATGCACCCATGCCCCGATGCTTTGCCGCTGCCGCCGGGCTTTGACGAAATAATTGCGGCGCGCTCTTATACATCTTAATTACCAGCAAATTTCTCTTTCTTGTCTCGTGCTTTTTTTTTTGCTTCGTTACGCGCATAATTCACGTACATCCGATCGTCAAATTTTGCAAATTATTCAGTTCGATCTCTGCGTTGTTTCGCAAGAACCGCGGCACGCATTGGCACTTGTGCAGCTCGTGCCGATCTGTATATGCACTTGCAATTCGTATCGTCTCTCTCCCTCTCTTCGAGCGCTAGAGGCGTCGGGGCACGCTGAATCGAAATAATCCACCTATAAATATTCACCCGCGCGAGCTTCGCTAAAACGACAATGAAGTAATAATTTTCAAATAATTGGACGATGCACAAGAGCGTATCCAGTTTGCAGTCGCGAGTACATGTGTATAATAATGCATGCGTGGATGCATGCATGGACGGAGTGCGAGCTGCGCGTCGAGGCAGGCGTGAGCGCAGCGCGCGGGCGTCGTCTACGTGTGTGGCTGTGCGCAGCGGCAGCGGCAGCTCTTGTCTCATTTAGCTCCGAGCGATTATTTATGCCTTTCTCTCTCTCGCTCGTTTTGCCACCGTATGTCTACGCGCTACTTGTGCTAGCCTTTTTTTCGCCCTTCGCTTTTCGTCGTTCGAACCCGAGCAGTAGCTAGGCTGTATATGCACGCGCAAAGAGCTTTGAGAACGGCCGGAAATGCCGGAAGGCGCGAAACACTGCCACATTGCGTGCGTGCGAGTCCGATAATCAGAGGCGCGAATTGCTGTCGTTGTCGTCGTCTGCATCACAGCCAACTTGAAAGAGAAATGCGCTTCGACGACGATGACGACCACCACATAGATACGTCTTGGACTCTTACGAACTTTTTGCTTTATTGTTTTCGCTTTTCCATTTACGATCGAATGTACTTTCGGATTTATCGAGCAAAAAAATAATAAACCCTTGAAGCAAAAGATCTCGACAAATTACAGGGAAAAGTCAGTCGCGTACATAACAGCACTAGCTCGAAACTCGACGCGAGGAAAAATGTCGCGTCTTGTCACATGGCTTCTAAGGGCTATACGAGAGGTCTTGGCGCGATTCCAGACGTAATGACGAACGCGAACACGGCCTCGAAACAATGTCGTAGCTCGCGCGTTACAAGCCCCAAGAATGTCTATATGAGAGCTGTGCATGACAACACCGGTTCGCCCATGCAATTGCAAAGAGTCAAAGAGCAGCGAGCGAGATGAGAGCTTGTAGCAGAAAACAGAAAAGCACCATCAAAGCAGCAGCGGCGGCGGCTGCTACTGCAGATAGTCGTAGCCGAAAATTTTGGCTCTCGCCTTCATCGTAATCGCGGATACGTACATTCGTCCGCGGCATATACATGTGTACATTCGCTGAAGGAAAAATGATGTTAACGCTACACTCGTAAATTACCACATGAAAGAGAGGAGCAGACTTGCACGCGCGCACCGACTTCGCAAAGAGCTTTTACGATCTCGCAGAGCCGTACTAAACGTTTTTACTGTCTTCGTAACGAGAAAATTTTTACGAAAAATTTCGCGACGTAGCTGGCACAATTATATTGCGGTGAATAAGCTTTGGGAGCCTGTTATATACATATTTTTAGCCCTTATGCGATCAGGAATCAATATTTATTGGGTTCTCCCAATCGCGAGAATTTAAATGAAAAACTGCAAATCCAAATTTTTTTATACATGAACCATAAATCTGCATATGTTTAACGCAAAGAGGCAAAAAGTTATTTTCCCGTAACGGTTGGTGGCTGTTTTCGTTCTTTAATACAGACCAACTAGTGAAACTTGAATTGTACCAGAAAACAACCAATCTTATTTAATAAAGATGTGTTCCATGGACTGGGTCGAGATATGAAAAAAAGGAACTCACATATCCGAATAGAGCACGAAAGAGAGCTAGAAAATATATTATAAGCGCATAATTTGATGTCAAGTTGCAAATTCGATGAAGAAATCTCGAGTGTTGCTGTTGTATAATATTCAAAGACTGAGCACTGTACAGTCTTCCAAGGAATGAGCAAAAAAACGACTAAGGATGTTGTGCTTAGAGCCACAAGTGCGAAGACAAAAGCAGCAGTCATTAGCATGGCCAAATATTTTCTTTAACGAAAAAAAAAAAAAAAACGAGCGAGCAAACTAGGCTGAGTATTTTCCCTGGGTCAAATATCTCACGATCTATCAAGCCTCTGATATAGGTTTTTTTAGAATTGGTCTGAGCCGTGCCCTGATTTCAGCACTCAATAGAGAAGCTTTCATCTCCCTCAAAGCAAATCATGTGCTCGTCTCCGATGTCTGTGTGTAGGCATAAAAAAGTCTAGCGCCAAGATTATAACGTAAGCAGAGGGCAAAAAAAGATGACAGCGTTGCTGGCGGTGGTGGCGGCTGCGGCTCGTTGAAAGTAGACGAATATTTTCTCTCATTCGCGTCTCTTTCTTTCTGCTTTTTTAGTTTTTTTACTTTTTGTCTACGTTGTATTAGAAGGCGATGTTTAAAAAAAAATAAGTCAAACCTCGGCGGAAGCCAAGCGCTTAGGTGTTATAAATTATATCTGAGATTATTCGAAACGCTTGTACCGTTACGGGATATTACGTTTTGTCGTCGCGTTCAAAGAGGAAAAAAATTGCCGCACTGATGATAATATTCTTGACGAATATACACATATGGTGCGAATTTCATCAAGTTCTAATGAAAGTCGTTGACACATCCAAGGATCACAAAAACATGCCTCATTCACTCTCCCAATTTTCAACAGGCAAAAAGTCAGCGAGTAAAAAGGAGAGAATAGAATGCATGTAGCAATATATGATGCGTAAAATATACAATTGGCAAAATTCGGCGAATGTTACAATCTTTCAACAAAGCCCCTCAGCATATTAAACGCGCAGCGCAAACCATTCGACTTTATAATGATGGCTATTTTAATGCGCACCTCCTAATAATATCTCTATTTCTCTTGGATCGGTGCTGCAATAAAAAAAATCCATCAAGCACCCGCGCGCATCTATAAAACAGCAGCAATAGCAATATAATAATATAAAATACTTTGAGCTTTTACAGCACAGAGATATAGATGTATATTGGAAGTTGAAAATCATAAAGTCGATCTCGCGGCAAGACATATTCCCAGAAGCACATAATTCCGTGCCGCGCATCGCTCGGGCTTGCAATAATAATATTCCGAGGCGCAAACAAAGTGACGATCTACTGTTGCTGCTGCTGCTCGTCGGTAATAATAGCTCATCTTCGCGCATTGTCACTATATAGAGCCGTCGCTGCTGCTGCCGCTGCTAAAGACGGTATTTGGGTAATGACAGGCAATCTTCGCGCGACTAGTCGATTTCCAAGTATAGAGCCACTAGATGATGTTGCTGCTGCTGGGAGTGCGACAATAAAAGCCGCGAGAAAGAGAGAGAGAGAGCGTCGAAGAGAAGCTGAGAAACGATAATGACACGCTTGCCGGTGAGAGCGAGAGAGAGAAAGAGAAGAGCTGTATAATAATCTCTCTGTCTCTTCGCACCTCATCAAGAGACCACCCCGAAACTCGTGCATATAATACCGGAATCCGGTGTAAAGTGACGCCCGCCACTGTCGCATCGAGCAATTTTTTTAGAGGAAGCAAACTCTTGCGCGCACGTGTGGATGCACGCCCATTACATTTGTCGATGCTGTATGTGTGCGCGTGATATTTCTTCTCTCTCGAGCACTAAGAACAAACCCAAGCTCCCAATCGGAATTACAACAATTTCCGATACATGGTTGTTTCGCGAGTGTAGAGAACATAGGTATATTTTGAAAGATAACATCGTAAAGTGTTCCCCTATCCAAAACTTGCGGTATTGTGGCTTTGAAACGCACTCTAAATAAATGCATCGACCGGTCATATTCATAATAATATGACGAGCTCCAAATTTATCGAGTACATCGAGCAACCGCTGCACAACTGCTCATTCTAGAAACTCGAAAATTCCCTTTTTTTTTTGCGGGATTAATTTTGATTATCCTGCTGCTAGAACATAATCCTCCCTCTCGTAAACGTGCCTCAACGTACAACCGATCGCCAATTCGTATAGGGAGATAAAAAAAACACAACAAATGCGTCGAAAGTGTCGATAAATCACTGCATAATCCGAGGCCGCGCATCGTTGAAGAAGAGCGTAATATATAGTAATATCGGAAGCGCAGCAGTGGCAGCAGCAGAAGCCGAGTTCAGGCCATCCTCCAAGAATAAACCCAAAACGCGCCCGGGAGAGAAACACACTGTGCGCGCGTGTGATACCCTCAATAACAGCTCATCTGTCTATCGGCGAGCACGCGCGCGCGAGCCGTGTATGAGTATGTGTGTGCTCCGGACTTCGGAGCGATAACGAGGCGTTAAAGAATTCTTCCTTACGGAAACGAGGGACAAAAAAGTAGGCACGCACGGCCCACACACGATTCTCCCTCCTATATATGTAGATAAACGGAATTTAGTGTGTGGATCAGCAACGGCTCGTAAATTTAACGCTCCTTTGCGTGACTATATAGACGTCTAAAAATACAGATATCGTGGATGGACGAAAAAATTTTGGATTTCTAGGCTGCACGCGGTGAACTTAACGGTGCGCGTAGTTTTGTATAAATATGCTCGACAGAGCTCGGTGCACATAAATCATCGGCGACAATTATTCATATAATATCTGAGAAAATACAATTCCTGAATGCTGCAATCCGCGAGCTTGGAGGAACAAAAATTCGAGAAGAGATGACTTGGTAAAAAAAAATAATGAATAAGAACGAAATGAATGGCGAAGAGGAGTAGGAAAGGACGAGAGAACGTAGCGAAACGGTAGCGCAGTCGCGCGAAATTGAAGAAGATGCAGTAGCTCTTCCACACAGGGTATACATGCAATATGAAAATAAAATTAAAAAAAAATGGAAAGAGAATAAAGTGTAGGAGCGCGCAACTTGAAATAAAACAAGCAAGTCGACGACGACGACGACGACGATGATTTGGAGGAGAGCAAAGAAGAAGAAGAAATTATATAAGTGGACTTACGAGCTGGTTCTGATAGGCGGTGACAGCAGTGAATATGGCCTCGGGGAATACGAAGGTCTTGTGCAGCTCACGCTCCAGGTCCTCGATCGGATCCGAGTTGCCGCCGCTGTCCGAGCGCTTCACCAAGTGAATGCGCGGCTGATACTTGTGCATCGAGTTCAGAACGAGCTGGAAATTCAATTAATTATTTTTCATTTCTTCGTCTCGAGCCGGGCCTCATATACATATTATAAACGCGCCTCTTCGTGCATTTCGTCCCTTCTTTTTAATCTTTTCTTTTTCTTTATCTTGCCCGCTCGGCTTATATTCTCTCTCGCTCGCTTTAATTGAAATTCAAAGCGCAACTCGACCGAATAAATCCGCTGCATATAAATACGAAGAAATACATATATCGATAAGTTGTCGCTTTCTAAATTCTATCAACAGCATAATATACGAGTTGAGTCAAAAAGAAAAGACAAAAGTCGTGTACATAATCCGCGGGGCTTGAGAGCTGTCAGTGATATTCCAGCAAGGTGTCGTTCTCAAATACGTATGCATGTAATACGCGCCTCTCATTGTCTCGAGCCGAGAGCGAACCATCTCCCATCCCCGTTGCGGCGCATCGTTTATTTTCGTCCAAAGAAGCCCGCAGCTCTTTGAGCTAATTAACACTTGTATTATGCAAGTGCACTCGCGAGTAGCGTTTAAAATCGCCAGTCTGTCTCTCTCGTGGAGCGTAAAATTCCTTTCCTTTGGCATAGGATACATAATATTTACACCATCACTATGTAGCTCTGCAAGCCGAGTAAAATTTGACTCGGTGAATCGAATTATGAAAAGTCGCGATTCTATGCACGCTATTTTTATAGGAGGCGGTAAATTTTAGCGCGACTTTTTCCGTACATTGTCGGTGTAAAAATAAACATTTTCTCGAAAACGATCGAATAATCCAAGTGATAATTACTTTCAAAGCTCGAGCACAGTTCTATAAATATTTCTTTTCGACATGCGTCGCGTCTATACATTAGTCGCGTACACGTGAAATCCTTCGACGCGGCTCTCTCGGCACGCGCGGTTGACACGAACGGAGAAAAACGTAATTGCAGTCTGCAGCGCGACGCGACGGCTGCCGAGGATGTACGCGTCTGACGAGTGTCTGCGCGCTCGCAAGATTTCCTAATCGAATATCGTGCACCCTTGCAGTGGCAAGCAGCAGAAGCTCGTCGCGTAATGCAGCCGCACGCGAATGGGCTATACGAGTGCCGCTCGCCTGCCACCTGCGTGCGCCTGCACTACAGTCGCTCGACTAATAATAATAATTTTATTCCCACTGTGCGATCATTTCTAATACAGGCAGCTGTCACGTGAACACTTGCACGTGCATGAATATGAATTAAGAGACGTCGCGATCGACGAGCGATCCTCGAAATTTTTCCCCAAAATATGAAAAATGTATCGTTGAAACAATCAACGAGGGAAAAACTGTGACTCACGTGTCCATGTTTGTCCATGTCGTTGTTGGTGAGCTTGACCTTCTCGAAGGACACGACCTGCTTCCTCAGCTGCTCGCCCGTGAACGGCGAGTCCGGATGAACGTAGAGCCGCGCCGGTGCGGGTGGATCGGCCTTGCCGGCCACGAGCCAGCAGCTCCGGTGGTAGGCGTATCGGTATCGCTTCTCGTCTACCGGAACAATGTCCATGAGCACGGCGTAGCGTCCGTCGGGCCTCAGGCCACTGAACGAGACTCTGCAAGTCGGGAACATGCGCCTGCAAACATCAAGGACACGCAAAAAATTATGCGATATTCATTACCGTTACGTATAATATACGCGCTGAGTTTCTCGATGGAAATCATTACGCGCACTCGTGTGTGGTGCGAAGTACTTGGGCTAGCTAATCGCACTAGCGCATGACGATTGAAACGTCGCGCACTCGTATACGCTTACCTGTATTACATTAAAGCTTCGACATTTTAAGTACTTTCCACTTGCGCAAAGACCTAACGCGACTCGCCATAATGTACTTTCGCAAATGCCATAAACGTTGACGTTTTTTTTTTTTTTTAATTTTTTATTATTCCTACAGCCTCTTTACTTTTCGATAAAGCACTTTGCAGCACGCCCGTGTTTTGATTTACACTCGGTGTGTGCAAGCGCGTGTACACATTCGCACGAGGCGGTTAGAAAATTAGAAAATCTATATACTGCCGTGTCGTGCCAAGTGTCGAGGACAACACGACAGCGACGAGTACGTGTACACATAATATCGATTTTCCGAGTCTCTACGTAGGAAGCAAGTTTCTGTAGAAAGGGCGATAATAAGCGAGCATAGTTTTGCTGCTGTCTGCTATACTACATATGATGTGCGCGCAGCACAGGTTTAGATAGATGCGCGAAAATGGAAATGCGATAAGAGAGACTGAGAGAGAGAAAGAGAAGGTACACGGCGGGACTAGGAAGGATTAATTGGTGGGTTATCTGTCTCCCTCGCCTCATAGTGCCAAAGAGCGCCTAGCGACGATTAATCATTCGAAATAAAGTCCCTCTATCGCGGCTGCGAATCACCGACTGATGAACGGTACCTAATGACATTTAATTAGCGCGGCGGCGTCGGCGTCGGTGGCAAGGAAAGCCTCGCGCTCACAACACACACACACACACTCATTCACGTATCACACGATATATATGTGTATAAATGTCGTGCCAGTACGAGTGTATATGCGCACCCAGAGTATATAACTTGGAAAACCCGAGCGAGAGAAAGATGATTTATTCGTCGTCGAGACCGCGTTTAGAAGAGGCCATTTAAAGATCGAGAATAGAGCTATGTACGTACGAGCGAGCACGTTTAATTTTGCAATTGTCGGATTTCGAAGCGATTTTAACAAACGACTGCAGCTGTAGTGGGTAACATTTTAGACACGCGATACGTGTGCGATCGTATTAAACGTGCGGTTATTAAAATTTTGCTTACACCTACTATGACTCTCGAGCCAAGGTAGTAATCGCGTGCTGCGCATCGGAATTGTTTACTTTGTAATGTTTATCAAGCAAAAGTGACGCGGCAGTTTGACAAACATACGTTTTATTGCTCAAAATGATTTTTGAAACGGCGCGCTCTGCGACGTGCACGTGAAAAGTGGAAAAATAACTTTTCGAATTTGCTACATCTCGCCTGATGTGACATGATTATTTCATGTTGACGCGCGACTCGACATTCCAATGTACATCTGAGTCGAAGACTTTGTAAACTCGTTGAATTATTCAAAATTATAAACGTTCTTAGAAATAGAACGATCAAGCTCGAGGAGAACGATACGTCCTTGTCGAGATCAACAAGAAGCTACGTGCAGATCTGTATCGCAGCTTTCATTAAAAAGCAATTGTTTGCGCGTTAAGGTTGAAACATAAACTCGCGCATTTCGCGCTAGTAAAATGGTAAAAATTATAAACTTTTGCGACGTTATTATAGTTTATAGAATAGCAGTTTCGCGCGCGATGGGCATAAATATATTATAACAGCTCGCAGAGGTTGCATGTATATTAGCTGGCTATGCTGTAGCGACAGCAGCTCGCGACCTCCCAAGTGTCGCGTCGCGTCGTCGTCGTCGTCGTCGTCAGCATTGCAGTTAAAAAATATAGCTGCTGCAATATGAATGTCTCGAAGAGGAAGAAAGAAAGAGAGAGAAAAGGATCGTGTACGACAGAGTTCGCGAAGAAGAAGCAGCAGCAGCAGCAGCAGTTTGAGAGAAGAAAAGACGTCACGCTGAGGTGGACACCCGCCGATCTTATCTCTCTCGAGCTGTACAACTTTTCCCTCGCAGATGTTCTTCTTTTGGATACTTTATAAACTCGCGTGCGTACGCGTAATTCTGCATCGACATCGAGCTTTTGTGTACATGTATTTTGTCAAATTGCATCCGATCGCAGACTTTCATCAATTTTGCCTAGAGGACGCACAGCCTCCGAAGTACAGGGCAAGGCATAAAATTATTCACAAAGTATATTAAAACGTACATCAAGCGTCAAATTATTCTCGAGTGTTACGTACACAGGAGGGGTGCACATTTTACGTTCGGATAGCTTCTCGATGCAGTTCATTATCACTTTGTAGAGCAGCCGTCGCGCAACAGAGAGCAGAGAGCGAGAGAAAGGCAAAAGTCTCGAGTGCTCGCCGCCTGTGTAAGTTGACATCGAAAGAGGAAAGCTGCCAGAGCCAAGATCTAATTAGCCGATTCTCCTTCTCTCTCTCACTGTATTATATCGCCGGCGTATCTCGAGGGAGGTGTGAGCTCAGGGATATCGTGTACTGTCGACTGTATACAAAGCTGTAAAAGTTTTGTCGAGCTGCTATCGCAAAAGTGTCGGCTCAGTTTTTCCATTCCCGTGTCCATATTATATTTTCACGCCACGGTACTTGGCCCTTTTTATGAACAGTAGTAAGTCTATTTTACTTATAATATACCAGTATCACAAGTAAAATAGACTTTTTGCGTACTTCGTGCTTGAGGATTTGATAGATCATCGATACAATATGGCCATTTTTCTCGAAATGATGTATAATGAGCTAGGCCGCAAATCACTCGTGGCTTAAATGTCAAGTCGATTATTCAAAACAAATTAATCGTATCTCCCCCCGCACGTCTATTAGGTCGTGTACTCGCCATTATTAAGTAGTCGAGAGTTCCTTTAGGCTCTCCGTTCATACACAAATCCATCATATTACACGTACACAAGTACATACGTATACACACGCGAGAGGCAGAGCTCGAACAGGGTGTGCTGCCGCGCGAGTAAAACAAGCTCGGCTATATTTTGACAACGAAGCTTATGTATTTATATACGCACGCCAGCGAGAGCTGCGTTAGTACAAGTCGAGCTGCCGAGCGATAAATTTTTCTCGAACAAGCCCGGCGCGTGCCTGCGCCTATATGCTCCTCGCAGTAGGCGCGATGAAGCCGTTACTGCCACGCACCGACGAGAGAGAAAGAGAGACGGAGAGAAGCTCCGAGCTCCCTCTTCCAATTGTATTTATACGTTCGGCTATACGCGTGTATGGATACTATAAGCTTTAACCATATTATACACGCCCAAAGTCGGCCTTCGAATTGACTTCGACCTTAACGCGCACGTACTTATCGTAACGTAGATCGTCATCTCGTGGGTGCCGTAGAGCTGAGAATACTACTGGCGCAACTTCAGTTTTCTATGGATTGATTTTGTCCAAGTGCATAAAGGGAATAACGGGGAAGATGTATGGTTGCTCAGTAATTGCTCCGACAATTACAATCACGCACTTAGCGCTCGAGCTTCTCGTTTAATTAAGTAAAATAATTTTTCAGCCAAGAATCAAGTTAGCGGCAATCGCTGCTGCATATGTGCTATAAAAGGTACATAACGCGAGGACAATGTCTAACTCGAATGTGCCCGAGAGAAAGAGAAAGAGAGGAGAGAGAGAGAGACTGACACAATGACGGATCGTACTGGGCCGTTGAAACCCTGCCCCGGCTACGTTTAAGCTGCAACACCGACGTGGCACGGCGCTCCGCAGGGAATCGATGTCTTTCCGAGTATGCATACACCGTACACGAGTAGCAGTGGCAACGATAACAACAACAAGAGCGAAAGCAACCCTTTCTAAACGATTACGTGTGCTGCTCGACGTACACCGCCGCCACCACTGCTTCTCTCTTCTATTGCTCTCTCTCCGAATTTCGTTGTATGTGTATATGTATGCGTTATAATGTACGTCGCCCGTAGCCAGCCTGTGATAAATTGGACGGATCGAGATTTCTATGGACTAGCTATAGCGTATTATGCTGCACAGCCCCTTGTACGCATACGTGTTCGTGCGCAGCCCCTGCCTGCAAAATCTTGGCCCTGATGCTGCTTGCGAGCCAAAGCTTCGGTCGATCACTTTAAGTTTACGCTTATAAATTAACAACGCAATCAACGTTATGTGCCGAGTATAATAATTATAGATATAATGTACGGACCTTCCCGTTTTCGTGATGATCATCTCGGTACCGAGCTCGTTGAACTTGTCCCAGAGATCCTTGGTTTCCAGATGACAGATGACGTGCCGCAACTCTTCGCAGTTGGAGCGCTCCTGAAGCAGCGGGTTCAGGGGCGACGGCGCTTTTCCCGACGTGCTGCCCGTTTCGTCGGTCTCCTGCTCGTCCTCCGAGTCCTGGGACGACTGTTGCTGCTGCTGCGACTGCGACTGGGGCTGGGACGAGGGTCGACTCGACGACGTGCTGGCTTCTCTCTCTGCAAAATAAACACGTCGTTCGTTTGAAAAAATCACGTTCAACGGCCGGCTTGAAAAGTATTTTAAAAATAACTCGACTACAGCTTATCAATTGTTGAGTTTTGTCTGAAAGATTATCTCTAAGAAAGATTAATTCCAGCCGAGAAATATTTTCAGATCAGTCAATCATCCATGTTTACATTTTGTCAACAAACTGGTATACGAGACTCAATAATCTCCCCAGACAAAAAAATCAGTCACCAGACTAATTAATACATCTAGAAATATTCTGTCTTCATTTTTGTTTCAAACGAATACGATTCCAACACAGTTGCAACATACGCTACACGTATGCATGCAGCAATGTGGAGGATCGCGACGATGCATACGTACACAGCGAGGCGTTTTTGGCACGCGCACTCGGCCAAACGAAATTAATTCAATTTCGTCGAGGCTCTCTCGCGCACGAGCGCATTTATTCGTCGCGTCGAGCGTTAAAAGAAACGCAGCGAGCGGCCGACGTTATATGCAAAGCACAATCTTACACACGCACAAACTGCACCTATATACACGATCACGGTGTACGCGTATAATAGAGATGCGTGGAGACGCTCAGCGAGCTTAATTTGAATTTATGCGCCAAGTTGGCAGTTTCATTTGGTCGATTTAAAGGCGCGCGTGAGCTTTTAGCCGTGCACTGCTGCTACACACTTATTTACACACACACACACACCACAGCGAAGATATGACGTAGTGTACGCATATATAGATAGGATACGCAATTAATAAGAGTCGTTATTATAATAGTCTCTCAACGTAGACTCGAGCGGAGTCGAGGCCTAGATGAGACACCGAAAATATGGTGTTTATGTGGTATATACGGATAATTTGCTAGCCAATAAATTGTCGCGAGCGCTTGTGAAAGAGAGAGAGAGAGAGGGAGCTATGCACGGTGTGGGATGTATCGCGAGTAAATAAAATGCGAGCCAAGCGATGCGCAAACGGATTTATGATGTTCTATCACATGCGTGCCCGCGAGCTCGCGTGAATCTAATATATTGCCTTGTACTCGAGGAAATAAATACGTTGAGCTTCATTTGTTGCGTACATCATTAATGTGACTCGCAAAAAAAAGGAAAAAGAAGTAGGAGCCTCGTTCAAGGACGATACTTTTTTTCATGCTTAGACGAACGTTCACCCTGACGTCAGGCTCGGTGCATATAGACAAGCGAGAATGAAGATCCTGCGGTATTATAGAAGAAGAGAGAAAGAGACCGAGAGAGATAATTAATTCGAAGCTTCTGCCGCTGTTACTGCAAAAGAGAGCTTTAGGACGCGCTTACGTATACGCGTGTATTATATTATATATCTATATAATACCGAAATTGATAGCCGGCACCTGACGCGCACTGCGTATACACACAAAGAGCCAATTCCTGTAGACCGGGCTGCAAGTGTATTGCCTGTGTATGCGTGCAGTTTATAGTACGTGTGACCACCACCATCGCCGACGCCGTAGCGCGTAACTGCCCATTACCAAGTTTATTATGGTTTTCGACGCTCTCTCTCTCTCTCTCTCTCTTTTGCTCTCAACGTACACACTTATGCAGCTTATGTATATGCGTTCGAGAGGGCCTCCGTACCGCCGCCATCGCGGTTAGCCGCCGACTTCAAGATGTATGTACGCGCATTTGCACTATACGTCGCAGCGAGTCGTGCCTATAAACATACACGCGTGCACACATCATATACGAGAAGTATATGGAGCGCCGCGTACGATATACGTATATACGACCAGAGCAGCGTGTAATTATGCAAAAATTGCGAGTTTGAATTTTCTAGGGTAATTAATGCGTCGAGATATGATACTTGCTATGTGGTCGTTCAACGATCGTCGCCATTAACGCATCGTGCCCCGGCAAATACGTGAATAATATGAAAATAAAGTCAACTTACTGTCTCGTATATCATAAGCTGCGCTTGACGCACTGGGAGAGAAAGAAAAAGCGAGAGGTAACTACATGTGTGGCTACTCGGGCGACGCGCGTTCGTTCCAAAGAAAAAGCTATAACGATTGTTTAGACCCCTGCACCTCGTATACATTCATGACTAGCACCTATGCGTGCAACCACATGTGTATCTGAGAAAACGGACAATATGAGCGCTCATCCGTGAGCGCCTTGCCTTCTCTACTTGTTCATTTCGTCTTTCCCTCCTCTCGTTCTTTCTTTCTTTTTTCAACCGAGCTAGCAATGAAGAGTATACACGAGTGGCAAAACAGTATAATAGATACGCACGATGTACATAGACGGGGGGGGGGGCCCGGCGCAGCTTTTCGTAGACGACAGAAAGAGGAAACGCAGCTAGACTATATTCGAGGCTCACGATACGGCACGCGCTCAGAAAACCGGAACGAGCAGCAGCGGTCCATGCGACGAGCTTTGCACTGCTCTATGTATACTGCCCAATTATACTGGCCCTCGGCGCGCAGCAGCTATCCTATATAATGTACAGCGATCCGTGTGCGAGCTTTAATTGCGACTTCGCTAGGGCATTTTGTCAAATGAACGAAACGATGAAAACATCGCTCGAACAGCGCCGAGCTTCCTTTCCTTTTTCGATGACATTTATATGGGTATTTGCGATACGGCTGTGGGAAATTTTCATTTGTCTCGCGGCGCTAATCTTAATAATTTTAACTCATGATGCTTTCGCGTGTTATATATCTGCGATGTTATCGGACTGGATAAATTAGTTTTACAAGAGGATCTGTGTAACGAAAAGACAGAAAAGAAGAAAAAAGAATATAACAGCGATGTGTCGGTGCACGTGTAAAACCCGATACCTGAACATAGGCACGGGATTCTTGATATTGCAGGCAACGAAACGCTTAGTAGCAGCGACGCGTAGCTGCAAGTCAATTCAGCAGCGATATACTTGACGAGTCCTCGGCGAGTCGCGCGCGTCATAATCGCAGAAACGAGCTCTCTCGGTGGCAAAAACGAGTCTCTCACGAAGGAAAAATAATCATCTCGTCGTAACATACATTTTCTGTCTAGGGTATACGTACATTCCCCTCGCAGCAGCAGCAGCTCGATCTGCGTAGTTACATACGCAAACACGTTTACGAAACGTCAGTAAGCTGTCAGTCAAGTTTTAATACGTTTATATAGGAATACAGGCGAGAATCAAAGGGCTTGTATTGTACTTGTATACGGCACAGACTCCAATCGATTGATTTTTCCATACTCTCGTGCTTGTAAGGCAGCGTGCAACACACGTGTTCGTACACTTAAGCCACTTGTAAAATGATATTTATACAATATAATATATTTCGCGCGGGCTCGTGGGCTAAAAGTCAAAGCCTCGACCTCTCGAACATGCTCGAGCAACGGCTACAGCAGCTCGACGCGCTAATTGGTTGCTGGTATAAGTGCGCGTGTGGTCCGCAATTTATAAATGTACGCCGCAGCCGACGACGACGACGACCAAGACCAAGACAACGAGAAGAGCAGCCTAGCCACGAGACGAGAAGGCAATATATCGTGTATTTTCGTCGATTACAAACTCGCGCCCGGCTTATTTGGATTAGGAAACGAAAAATTTCGCAAAAACAGATATTTATAATATTTATGAACATATAATAATAAGCATAATAACGATAGCTGCGACGGAGGAACTTGCATAAATTCATGCCCCTTTCATCATCCTCGTCAGACGGACTATTTTATAATTCTTATATGGATAAACACGAGTTTCGCAGATCAGCGCATATTATAGCGCGCTCGGATTTAATGATTTTTCTTCCGCTTTTGAGAAATTAATGATTATAAGCTCGATTGGTGTTGAAAACGAGATATAGAAAGCTAAGCCGGTTTACTGCACGGCCTTTTTTTATGTATAATAATGTATACGACGACGAGACAGCAGCGACGCGGTATTTCCGATTTTGCTCGTTTCTGTATAAATGTGTGCACACGTCGTATCATTGAAATCCGCATGTGTATTTCCCGTTACTCGCATGCTTCGATCGCCCGTACGCATACACATAGCAGCGCAGAATTAAGATAAACGCGCAAAAATCCTCGTTCGCTGCATAAACATTGTAAACGACTTCATGATCAGTGCATGTGTGTGCGCGCGTCATTTTATCCGCGCGAAATCGTCGCAAGTGCATCGCGCGCACATGTGGCAATTTCTCAAATTAGCGAAATCCATAATCTGATGGAGCGATCGCAGAAAATCCTCGCTCCTCGCGTGTGCGTTACACGATACATCCGAGAGCTGTGGCGCGCGATAATAACGTCGAACCTCTCACGTCGCGAAACGCGTTCGCACGTACATACATTATCTTATTATATATATCCAACATCGGCGTCGATTGACACTCGCGCGCGCACACACACACACACACACACACACACACACACACACACACACATTGGCGGCATTTATATTTTCCCAGAGATTCAATTACATATTTCACTTAAACGCGCGCGTACACACGCATGTCGGCCGTAATATAGGTATACGCGAGCAATTCTTTTGCTCACTGCACGCACGCGGACTCATGTGAACGCGCCGAGCTGCGAACTGCACGCACACGCATATGGACATGTTATTTTGCCAATGATTGCCGTTCTATTTCCAGATGATTCGTGAAACTCAATCGTGCACATTCGCCTGCACGAATATGTACGCGTACGTCATGTAGCAGTGCTCTTGAGATGCTTTTACGAAAGCAGCAGCAGCAGCAGCAGCAGCAGAAGCGCGAAGATAAGCGACTGCGGTGGCCGCGTTTGCACGTGTAGACGAAAATTTCGCTAAAATGCCCAACTGCATAGGAAGGTTGATTCTCGATTATCAGCTCGTATAATAATACGTAGGCGCGATCGGAGCTCTCGTCTATACTAGCACGCGTGTATTTAGATAATAAATAAACACGCTCTCGACTCGAACGCTATACTATTAGCCGAACGGCGCCAGTTTCACGACGTATTAATATATTTTCGCTTATTATCATGAATAATGTATATGGCATTGAAATCGAATCCTATATACCGATGTCGATCCTTCCTGCGAGATTCTGTCTCGCTCATCGTCATCGTCTCTTCCTCGTTTCCTCGCGGAATAAACTACATTTTAAGCTCGTACAAGCCTGTATAGGTGTGAGTGCGTGACGACGGGATGTTCGCGCGTTTCGCAACGAATCAAGCAAACTACACGATTGATATGGATATATATTAATATTTCGTCGTTAAACATAAAAATCCATCGCCCAAAGGTGTCTGTATCTTCGACTCGCATAATATAGCAATCCGCATATGCTTCGAATGATGTTGTCTTTTTTTTATGTATTCACGTCGTTCGAACTTTTATATATTTATTTTACTGCGGGTGAGTGTCCCACTTATATGCATAAATAAACATGCTGGTGCGTTGAAAATTAAATACAAATTTGATGAAATAAAAAAGTTTGAAATTTTGAAACAAAAAGGAAAAAAGATAATCAGTTCAATGTAGATCATTATCAACTTGTTTTGCTATTAATTTTACGACCGGCGCCTCTTCGGCTGCCTCGATGACGAAGCGATACGGATATTTTTATATTATTATAATATAAAAAAAAAAAGAAAGAAAAAAGCTCGAACGCGGTAAACAACGATCGAATCCCAAGGTGCAGTCATGGCGACTCATTGTCATCAACGAACGCATGACGTATACAGACACGAGTGCATAAGGTGAATCGTGCATATAATTTATGTACACTACAAGCTTTCGTATATCCACGTACGCTCTCGCTCACAATGATGACCTTACGATCGAAACGAGAAAAAAAAATAAATTGAAGCTTTAAATAAACTCTTTTCTTTTCAAATATTATACGTGGAAAACGGCTAACGGGTCACGCAGGGCCGATACGAAAAAAATTTAGAGTATAGCGAGCATGAGCGTATTGATAAACTTCGGAGTTGGTAAGGAAAATATTTAAATATTATTACCCGCGAACGTGGACGTAAAAGTACGGCTACAAACGTAGCTGCAAGATCACTTAAAGACCTTTGGAGTACGTGTATACATGAGTCCACTTTTGTTGCTCTTGTATAGGCTCGGACATGTATGTATGCGTAATTTAACTGTGTTAGATATCTCTCAAGCTTTTATACCTGGTGGACTCTCGCAGTTGTTGGAAACTTTATTATATTTACTCTATATACCGAACCGCTTCATTGCGACTGTGTATAAACATTAAACTGTAGAGCCGAGAACGACCTAGCGGATTTTATACTATTTCGCCTTGATCGAAAAATGTCTTTTTAGGTGGAAAAGATGCTAATTTGTCCACGCGTATTATGTACAGTTCGTATAAACGGGCAAATATGATGGTCGTCGAGTCTGCGTAGGATGCGCGTGTCCGGCTGTTTTGAATAATAATAAATATGTCGGAATCGATTATCACCTAGTTAATTCGTGTAAATCTTTTCATTCTGCCGTAATATCGACGTCGTGTCGCGAATTTTAACATTTTTCGTTGTTGCTTTTTATCATATTGGCCGATATGAAATCCACCCACATGTTCCGAAATACATCAGCGACCGTGTGTATATTCGGCTCTTTTCTCCGACTCTCTGGGCGATAAAGGAAATAAAAGTAAAATATAAAAACTACACGGCGAAATTTTACGCAGCCACAAAACGAATGCAGAAAAAAAGGAGAGCCTATATAGAGTCTCCCGTAAACGAGTCTCGCCATTAATTTATCGAGGCACACTCACTTTGGTGTATACGTATACGCGTTGTAGCGGGGGCTGCCGTAGTAGCGCGCGTGAGACCGCACCCTCTCTCGCGACATAAACATGTATGTACACTCGTGTGCTTCTGTGTATATATATCGTACGTACACGGCGCGTGTAGGTATATATTTATGTACACAGAGTACATTTTTTTACGTAAATGCTCCTCCGCACTCGCTCGGCTCGAGCTAGCTCGCTACATACGCTTATTCACACGATCTTTGAATATTTCATTTTGCTTCCTTTTTTTTCGTCGCGCTGTTACTGGCGTTTCCTTTGTTGTTCTGAGCGCGTGCGCCTCGTGGAAAAAGACGATGCCGAGGCAAGAAGTATATTACCTTGTGTGCTCGAGCTTTTGTCTCGCGCGATCTACGTGTGTGCGCTGGCTGTGTTTGTGTTGTAGTACGCGTACGTATTCGAGTGCACGAGACCAGCGTAAGTCGAGTCGTTGCAGTTAGCAAGGAAAATAATGCTTCTGTAAAGCAGCGCACACAGCTGAAAATTGTTTTATTTTCTGAAGCACAAATTAATGTAATATCTCGTATATCTGCACTCAGCACGCATGAGTGTAAATAATTGAGGAAAATTTGAGCCACTCGAGAAAAGAATGACTCTGAGAACATTTTTTTTGTGACTAAATTATAGTGTCGCCTTCCATGAAACTTTCGGCTCTTTTGACAGGAAAAAGAAGCATTTTTCAGAGCCAACAGCGCCATCTAATGGACCTCGTCTACCTACACATTTCTTACACCTCGCAATTTTCGTTGATATATTTACAAATATTTAAAAGTACGCGAGTAACAAAAAAAGGATCGATTTCTCGACGAAAAATTAAACGCGCGCCCATGACGGAGATGCGAAACTTTTTTTTTTTATTGCAAATAAATATATTCACGGCAGAGAGCGACGTGCGTGCATATTATAGGTACGTCTGTGAGTCTGAGTGTGTGTATATAAATATGTACAGCTAATTTAATCACCAAAATAAATTCCCCCATAATTCAGCGGAGCGGCAATCAACGTCAGATTTAAATTTCACCATACTATACATATATATAATTATCATGTAGACGGCTGGCACACATATATACACGGGCTTATATAGAAATTTTCTCTCTCGTGTCCGCAGACGTGTGCAGTGTGCAGTGCAGCAGCATATCGCGCGTCGTGTGCAGCATTCATAATACCGTATCACTCCTGCGAGATAATTGATTCATTGCGGATTGGCTCGCGCGTTTACGTATACACGTATAATACATGCGGGTCTTGAAATTCAACGCGCTGCACCGGACAGTGTGTGTGTGTGTGTGTGAGTGCGTACGCTGTGCGCGGCAGTAGTTGCACCGACCTTTTTTTCTCTCTCTCTCTCTCTCTCTCTCACGTGCATTTTTATGTATCTTATCTGCGAGCTCGATCGGCGCAGTCGATTGATCATGCTAACGGTGACAGAGTTATCCGCAGGCTGTGCGAAATAAAGTATGTATCCATTTCACACGTTTTTTCCGCGATAAAATGGAAAATAATATTCGAGTTGCGCGTGAAATCGTCGTGGCCGAGCATTTGGACGATGGCGTAGACTCGCCGCGATGCCGCGCGAATTTGAGAATATAATTAATTAAAATACGCGCCCATCTTAGCAATATATTTGCACCTTGCGTATAATAATATAGTTGAGTCTCGGAATTTATTTATAGATCTAAACGTGTACATTATTAAATGGTATAGCTCTATTCCGCTGTTAGCGAGCGATCGTGCGCGATTCGGTCTCGCGCTGCCAAAATAATTGCCTCGCGACTCCGAGCAGTCTCGCGCGCTCGGCCGACTCTCTAGCTCGGGGGATTAAATTTTCGTCTCGCAATCTCTCTCGCTGTCTATAATAAGAATTAGCCAGAGCGAGAGAGCAGACGCGCGTTGAGTGACGATTAACCAAATGAGCCCGAAATGATATTCGAAAAATTTACAACTGCACGCTTAGGCACGCGCACGTGTTTATATCGAGTGCAGCGAGGAGCGTTGTAATATAAGCGTCGTCGAGTCGCGCTTCTTCTTGCGGCTCGAGAATACAGGCGATCGTCGCCGCCAAATGCGCGCGGCCAATAAATCCCGCGCGGACGAACTTGCGCGCGCGTTATAATGTGTACGTGCACCGAGGCCGACTGCACCGCAACGGTACATAACAGTTTTTTTTTTCTTTCATTTTTCTTAACGCGCCGCGATTTTCTATATATATAGAGTCCGATATATCGCGTGTCAATCGAGAGAGAGCGAGAGAACACCGCGGAGCAGCGGCGGCGATGGTGTGTCGGCGTGAGTATAAAAGCCCTTCGATCGTCGATGTACATTACACACTGCGCGTACACACAGGCCGCAGACACTAAAGACTGGTCATTCTTATTATTATCATCATTATTAATAATATTATTATCGATCGACATATTTGTCGGCTTGAGAGATCGAGAAAGAGGCAGGGAGGGAGGAGGAGGAGGAGAGACTTAAAGGCCCTTCATGTGTATACATTCGCTCTTTGTAATAATCTGATGATGATGCGCTCTCTCTCTCTCTCTCTCTCTATCTTTCTCACTGTGAAGAGAGCTGCATGTAGTGAGATATGTGCAAGCATATACGGAAGGTTAAAGTTCACCTCTGCCGCAACATATCAAAGGATTGAACTCTTTCGCTCTCGCTCTCTTCCAAGCGATTCGTACTCGTAGCTCGTGACTGTACTAGCCTGCACAGGGCCAATAAATGTCTTATCGTAAACATAATGTCGGATGATGATGATTGCATTTCGCATTTATCAGACGTGCGCTCAAACTTTGGGAATTATTTAATTTTAGCCTGTATGATTATTTTTTTTACTTGCATGATTTTACCTAAACAATCCGTAGGTCATACATCGAGTCAACGTGCCTATGCGTATATTATTCACTACTCGTATCAATATGTATAAATCGTACGAGCACGAAAATGACTGATAAAAATTTACCATGTTGATGTAATTTTCCTCCACCGACGGAATGATGCCTGCTACTTCTCGACTCTCTGCTGCTATTGTGAATCGGGGGTGCTGTCGCACTGGACTGTAATTGTTGCTGCTGCTGCTGTTGTTGTCTAGTGTCTCTAGCCATAATGGCAGCTATGCTAAAGTCCGTCGCGCACTGTCTGTTGGAGCAGTTGTTGTTCAAATTGTTCAACAAGCTCGAGTTGGGCGACGGACTCGCGCTCGAGCTGTCGGTGTGATGCTCGACGTCCAGATTATTGTTCTGCTGACTCGCGGCGGCGACGGCGGCAGCAGCCGCTTCCGAAGTCGACGACTGCATCTTCAGCATGAGACGACGATT
The DNA here is from genome assembly GCF_000599845.2 of Trichogramma pretiosum. Taxonomy (NCBI): domain Eukaryota; kingdom Metazoa; phylum Arthropoda; class Insecta; order Hymenoptera; family Trichogrammatidae; genus Trichogramma; species Trichogramma pretiosum. The sequence goes on from NW_019641686.1 coordinate 34,993, forward strand.
TTGCCGCTGCTGCAGTGAATAGTCGTCGCCGCAGTTATTGTCGGCGAACACGTCGTCCTCGTCGTCGACGTGCAGGCCGCTGCTTTCGTGATCGTTATTATTGTTATTGTTATTATTGACAATCAACGATCGAGACCTTGGACGATCCGGCCTGCCAAAGGCTGACAGACCCAGTGAATGCAAGCGATGATGATGATGATGATGATGATTGCTGGCGTTGCTGGCAGTGGTGGCGGTGGTAGTACCGACGAGCAGCTGCTGCTTCCTACCGGCGAGGGCGCGCGACTCTAGCAACATCATCCGGCGAGCGACAGCTCCACTTTTTTTCCTCGATTTTCCGCTTATTTTTCGCGCAATTGCTTTTGGAAAACAACAGTATCAGTAGCACGTTTCGTTATTTATTTATTGGCCTTTTTTAACCATCGATCACTCGAGCAGTCAAATGTTTTTATTTGGGCAATGCGATCATCGATCGATCGACGAGTAACAACAAAGTTCGCAAGCACGTAATCCTCATCGTGAAAATGCTGAAAAGCGAAGTTTCCGCTGCTCCGAATAACAAGTACCACTCATATCGCTGGGTCATCACATAAAATTGCACAACGAAATAATCAACGAACTAGGATTTGCGCACTTTTGAACAATCTTATCATAATTGCAGCACGAACGCGTTACATCACACCGTAATCGGAACACGGACGCGAGAGAGACACAGGTAGAAAGGAAAGCGAGCACTGTCGAGTACTTGTGGCGGTATACAGCTGCAGACGATAAGCGCGACAAGGAGAAAATGCGAGATATCGCGTCGCTGTGTTGCGTCCTGTGCCGCACGCGCGCCGTCCGTCCGTCCGTCCGTGTGTCGCTGGCGTGGTTACAACCACTGGCCGGGTCGAGGCGCACTATCCACTCGCACTACTGGCTCTCTCGCGCGAAGCCCACATTATCTGGGCGCGAGCCGAAGAAAGGCGCGGCGCCCGAGAGAGAGAGAGAGAGAGAGAGAGAGCGCGAGAAGAAGGCGGAATATTGCCTGCACACAACACCGAGATAGGAGTGTAGTGGTGGCAGCAGCGCTGGCGACGATTGCCCCGACGATTTGAAAAATCGCGCAGCCAGCGCAACGAGTGGGAGAGAGCGAGCTGCCTGCCACCGCTATACATCTGCACGGCTCCGAGTGTGTATATTTGCACGTACCCGAGCTCTGCCTGGAGAGGGGGGAGCATTTAACTCGCTCGAGTATCGAACCTTCCCCTCCCCCCAGCGTCAAAAGAACGAGGGGCGTGTCCCCCTCGCCTCGATGGCCCCGCCCCCTCCGAAAGCGTCGGAGTCGGAGGCTGTTCGCGGCGTACGCCTATGTGTTATTAGCGACGCGAGACACCCGACGGGAGGGGAGGAATAGTAGCAGCTGCCATTTTTTTCTCTCTCTCGCTCGCTCGCGCGCATATCCAAGGGAGGCTGCTGCTGCTACTGCCGCGTTGCTGCCACCACCGTTGCCACTGCTGCTGACAGCGAGCGAGAAAACGCGATTTATCGCAACGGACACGTTCTTTCGCGAGTTTCGCAGCCGAGGCTCCGACTGCGTACCGGCTCTATGTGTATGAGTATGCAATCTATATAGCTATATACAAGGTACAGTCGCAAGAGGGGAGGATTTCTTTTGTCTCGCCTGTAAATGTGAGCTAGTTTTTTTTCTTTCTTTTTTTTTTATATCAGCTCGGCATCTACCTTCTCTCGCTCGATAATGATATAGATGAGTATTGGAGGGGAAGGGAGATTATTATTGTATGTGTATCGCGCACGGCCAATGATGCGAGACGTATTTAATCGCGAGGCATAATGATCGCAAAAATCAACGACGGAACGGCCGATGTGCAATATATCCAATCGACTAGTTTTATCGCGCGTTACATCGATTCCTGTACAAAATTCAACGTTTTATAATTGAAATGAAATTGAAATTAAATTATTTCAGTTTTATGAGTATTTAAACATCGGCACAAAAGTCGCGTTTGTAAAAAATTATTAATATTATTACTCACGCTTTCAAAGTTCAAGTAGCTACTTGAAAGAAATTTGGAATACACGGAAATTTTTCTCGTTATTGCAGTCGAACGAACAATAATATTTTTTTCTCTAAATAATCCATGCAAATGGGTGAAATAATAATATACATAATTGGAATCGAGGCGTTCGTAATAAACGAGCTTCGCACGTACATATAATATGAAAGAAAAAAATCAACCAGGCCAAGGATGAAATTATACTCGTTTGTTTGTATTTGAGGAGTTATTGCTCAGGCATAAAGTATGGGAAAGACGCTAACGAGCTATGTATGCATTATAATACGTGCGATAAAAATTGCGTAAAAGAGGATTTCCTCTCTTGCGCATCGGTACCACACACATATACACACACACAAGCGCAAAAAGGGTGCAAAAACTGCCAAGTTCGTTAAAAAAAAACTCTGAATACGATTTTAATATTTTAATAAGTTTAAAAATTTTACAAGTCGAAGAGTTAGTCGTATTTTTAACGAAGCCCAACATTTCGCGTTTGTTTTAGAATATAATAATTTTACTTTTCACGTGGTTAGCGTAATAGAAAAATGTAACTCAATTTTACGGTATTTCTGATAACAGAACAGTTGATCGAAACGGGTTATATATACGCTCTGGCGACAGATATCGCGACACTCTCATCGAGCGGCGTACACCTCTCTTTAGGTAGAAGCTCGCGTCGATCCATATCAACCAGCGAAATGGCCTCTCGAATAAATTTAACTGCCACGACCAATCGATACCTTCGACTTATCGGAAAGCATAGTACGAAGCCCCGAGCTCGAGTGCGCTTTTAGCCCCCATTCACGACGAAAACTTTATATATACCCGCGTACGATATAACTCAATAACGAAAAAGAAAGAAAAATAATCCAAAATTGACTGCTCAGAAATTGATTTTGTTCCCGCCATCCGTGTAATATGCCAAATGAAATTGTGTTTTTCGTATCGATCGCGTGAGTCTGCGACGTTACTATAATATCGTTGCGACGACTCATTTCAAAAACACGATCTTCCAATTAACCCCTTGCACAGAATATGGCGCTCGCGGATACATGTTCGCGCTCCAACCTGATTGTCCGATCGAAGCACGAGCTAAAAGGCGGCGAGGGATTGTTACATATGTATGATTTAAGCTCGTCTCAAGTGGTTTTTCGGTCAGGGTATAGATGTTTAATGAAACACGCTCGGCTCTCTCCGCGCCTGGAGCGAAGAAAAATAGCCAATGTACACGCACGCGTTTATAAGTGTACTTCGTAATGATTTTGCACCGAGAGTCCGTTCACGGGTGTGCGTGTGTATGTGCGAGAGCGAGTGGGGCTGACGATATACGCCGGAAGTGGCTGCGCGAAGCGGCTTCCCTTTGACTCGGAGCTTTTACACGCGCGCGCACACTCACGTACTGGTATATGTGTATAACGTGTATAGAAGCTCGAGCTTGTGTGTCTGCACGTATAGAGAGCGCGAGATAAAATTTATAACAGCTATGTCGGGCTATTTTACACCGCACGCGTCTTACACGCGTTTATCTACGTGCCTATGTACGTTGTACATTATACGCGGATGGAGCCGCGCAGCCCAGACCAGAGAGATGATTTTTAATCATCATCGTTGAATAAGTTAATATATAATGTGGAGTATACGTTAATCGTAAAATATTGTTTTTGTACGCATAAATTTCACGGAATAATGTACCGCTGGCTAGCTCTCAAGACGATGTAGTTTAAAAGCCGCAAATTCCGAGTCTGCTCTCAGCTATGTTCGCTATTAGATAACTCGATAACGCAGAGTACGACGCTGATAAGTCCGACAAAGAGATGAGACAATGTGTGGTAATTATAATGGTTTGAGGTCGTATTAATTTCCAATAGACATGGTCCAATGGTCAATCGACGGACGTTAAACAAATGAATATTTTTCAAGTAAACAAGCCTAATTTCATCTGATAATAACAGCATTATCACTAAAATATGCGAGGGAAAAGAATAAACTTGGAAACAAAGTGTCGATTTATATCGTATGAGCACAGAGCCACAGTAAGGTATGAGCGACTACTCGAGCTTTGCGTCGTATAAAAATGCTTTTGCACTTCTCTCTCGTGCTCTCGTGATCGATATCCCGAAGCGCCTGCAGTACCATCATCCATTAGCTCGTCAATTTTTCTCTCTTTCTGGTGAAAAATTCCTGCGATTAATCAATCCCGTTATCCCCGAAGATCGAGCCAATATAAAATAATTCGCAACGGGTGCCGCCGCATCATGCAGCGCGCGCACATCTCAGAGAGCTCGTGCTCTTTCTCTGCGGCTCTCGCTCGTTCTCGAGCTCCGGCGTTGATTTCCTCGAATCTTAAATACGCAAAAGTCGGTAGCTATACCGGGAGTGCGATTATAAAGCCTCGTCATCGATGAAAGAGCATCGGACTGCCGCATATACGCCGCGTGAATTGCGAAGCGAAGCGTTGCCTTGTACTGAGCTACGTGTATATATATGCCCAACTTACACAATCGCATTCCAAGCGGCATCAGCAGTGCCCAACAACGACGACGACACTTGGCAGCTCGGCAACAATCCTATCAACGATCGACCGATCGGTCAATCATCTTCGCTTACGAGTGTGCGTGTGTGTGCGAGTATATGCGTTTCACGCGGTGTGGCCTGACGCGCGCCGTAAATAGAATATAATGTGTGCGAGCCGAGCAGAGGCAGCACCTCCTTTTTCGCTCTGCTTTTTTTTTCTCCTTTTTAAATCTGCTTTACCAATCCCACTGACACTGATCCCCACTGACAAACAGCCTGCGAAGCTTTTACACTGTCACATGTACGCGTGCATCGCGGCCAAAGTCATATAATGAACAGCGAACGTTAAAGGCGAGCTGCTCCTGTTCGTTTCTTATCACGCAGATGATATGATGCGCGCGTACTTTCGGAACCAACTTGGAGTGTCGTGGCGTGGGATATACTACACACTTGGGGCTTGACTTTGAAGAATACGAAACGCGCTTCGTAATTCACGTACAACTGATGTTCGATAAAGCTTCGATTGTTGCTCACTGAATTACTAAATTCTGATCGAACGATTAGGTATCAAGTTTACTAAGAAAATATTGTCTTATGAAATCATTACAATAAAAGATATATTTTAATCCTAGTTCATAAATAGAGCAATAATAAGTAGCATTTTCACGGAGTTTTTTCTTCTACCAAATATTCACCTAACGGTGTTAATTTATTAAAAATATCTGTAAATACTAAAAGCTTTTACAGGAAAAATTCTCCCGACGTTGCATCAACATGCTTAGAACACAAAACGGCGTCGTTGGCGCTTTACGAGGAATCTTTTGAAATTCATTTCTTCTTCAAAAATGCAAGATAAGTCTAATGCGCGTTGAAAATTGAGCACATAAATCGCACACCACGACCAGTACTCGACTAATTTTCTTCAAGAAACAACTGCACTCGTGGCATACCAGTTTGAGCTTTAAGTATTCAAACACGCTCCGTGGTACTTACTGGTGTTTGCTTACGCCGAACATTTGTTTACTGCAGCCCGTAATATTTTCATTCTACAACTTTCTAGTGGATAATTTGAGCTCGTTCTGAAAACCAAACCAATCGGGAATGTAGCCAGGGATAATTGCCCTTCGTCGTACAACGTGTATTAGATATTATGTATTAGTAACTATTAAGGAGTCGCGTAAATTTGACTTTGAGACGGGTATATGCGTGATAATAGCCACTATAGATACTACATTCGGGAAACATTGTTTACCTTATACGTTTCTATAATCATCGACCATTAGTAGATTTAATTAGAAATCAAATTTGAGCCAGATGTAAGAACGAAATTATAGTCCATACAGATAAATATCATAGCTAATGTTTCTGCACGCATATGGTCTTCCGAATTTTCAATATCTGTTTTCAAAATATAGTTTTGAAGTAAATAGGATGAATAAAAGTCACCGAGTTTAATACCTATATCTATACGCAAGCCCAACATTAGTTCGTGTCGGTCAAACATTAGGCTCGTTAACGAATACAGAGTTTAAAAAGCCTCTGGTTATAGTTTAACCTAAGCCTATCTTGTCTCAGTGCCAGTCTTTGGATGAGTTCAGAGTTCCAATACAAAGCGCGTCAATGTGGCACGCGATCGCATCATCGAGGATACATAATATACCTTTTCCCTTGTGCGATCCGAGTGCTGTGCTTTGGAGAAATGAACACGCAATGATATTCTTTCTTTCCCCCTTCTCGTCATTATATTTTTTATAAGAATTATTATTTTTGTCGGACAACAATGTTTCACACCAGAAACATGATGCACACAGGTGCATCGCTCGGCTAAATATCCTATATAGATGAGGATGCGATACACGGCAAATTATCTGCTCTTTTTTCCCCGTATAATTCACGAGCTCCTTTTCATTTAAATACGTATATTGGTATATAAATGTTATGCGAGAATCGCTCGTTGCCGGCCTCTAACGTGCCTGCATTATTATACGTACGCATACATATATTGTCGCTGTTTTTTCTTCGACTTCTATTCCAAAGGCGGTAGCGGTGCGCGCCTTTGTAAATTATAAAGTAATCCGCCGATCCGCCCCGAAACTATATAAAGCCCTCGTATGTAAGTGCATATATTTTTTGCCAATTACACCCTTTTGATTGTTATAAAGTCTCCTAATGAGTGGCTTCTGAGCAAAAGTCTGCAAGCGCATCGTACACCATACCTTACGACAACAACAAAAAATTACAAGCATGGATGGAAGTGTATTATAATAAAAATGTCATTCGAATTAAAAAAAAACGTATGCATACGAGCACACGATAGAGCGCACAAGTTGCATGAATAAAGGTACTTCCAAGTCTTTACCAGCTGCAACCCGCCGTAATAAGTGGTCGATACAAACGAAAGTCATCGTTATTAGTTCCGAAGATTTTGTCGGACAAGTTTTCGGAAGTACAAATTGGCAATTTTTATTACTTTTTCTGGAATATTCAATTTTTTTTCTTAAAAAATCATATTTTTGATCTATTTTATAACTGTGCTCGTATGTAACAAATAATTTGTCAATTTTTCTAATTCGCTAAATTGTTTCAAAGTTTGACAAATAGGTCCTGATCTATTGCCTCAAAAGAATTTTGTTTAATGGTAGTAGATGATGTTATTAATCTGTAAAAGTTAATAATTATTGATTAAAATAATATCTGTATAATGATTTTAATAATAAATTCATAATTTTCATTCATAACAGTTTACTTTTGCGCTTGTTTTGAATTTGAATTGTCGCCGATGAATGTTTTCTAAATTCAATGATTTCAATTTTTTTCCGTTATTTTTTCATGTATTGGCTATTTATATTTTTCAAAATTGATTAATCAAATTTATCATAATGATTGTTCCTTTGATTAATTATTTTTTTCTTCCATTGTAACAAAAAATAAGAATAAGGGCTAATAAGTACACCGTAGTAAAATTTGACTGGTAAATTGTGGAATTGCTCATATACGACTTATTATGGAGGTAGCCTGGTGAGAGTTTTAAAATTTTCTTGACGAGTTTCAAATCACGCTGTTGTTTATAATAACTTATAATAGTCATTATAATTTTATTTACTTTAGCCATATGGATTTACAAAATATTTTAAATATAAACTGTAACTTATGTTCAATCTAACTTTATACCTTACTCATAGCAGTTTTTTTCATTTTTTCTAGTTGTAAAACCAATTTGATGACAAATGTGAGAGTATCATTCAATATTAGTTCATGTTTGTCACGGATATCATCACCAAGTTTGACTTGGAAGATCAAAGTAAAACCGCTATAACTTCTGTCATTTGGCCAAAGAGCTGTCTCGAAGAGTCGGATCATTTCCATTACAGTCGAATCATTCCGTTAATGTATTAAAATTTCTAGCGAGTAAAGTTGATGAAATTCATTTGATTTTCACTTTTTGAGTCGGGTGACATTTAATATAAAGAAGGAATCAATAATTCAAAATTTAAGGATAATCTCACACGCGGAATACATAAATATGAAAAGTAACTGGAAAACATAAATCGACCTCGAAACAGTATTTATTATTACAATTTGTACGATAAATCGTCACGTTGCGCAGAAAAGATAAAAGTAGACAAGCGATCTTGCGGCATGGAGCAGCTTTGAAATGTATCACACACCACAGCAGTTAGCAGACAAAAGTTTTTCAAAGAAATCGGCACATGTATTTATGCTAATTTAGCTCAAACGATTTCAAATGCCAACGTATTCGAGAAAAAATGTTGAAGAATGCATATACGGGTGTTGCAAGTTATGATCAGCTAATTTCGCTGAAGCTGAATCTGATCTTCATTTCGATATTATAAATATATAATATTATAAACTGTAGTCCCTAGCTGCCTTTGTTATTTATGTTGAACGGTCAAGTAAACACGTAATTTGAAATAAAATAATTCATCGGTCGCGCGCGAAGCACGAGTAGAATCGATGTCGCAATATAACAACAGCAGCAACGTACAACAGTGATTTTAAAGGCCCCACGCATTATATACAGCTCAACGCAATAATAGCTTTTATCAAGAAACGTCGGCCCCCGCGATCGCAGTGTGCGGCGCATTTCGTACATGCTACGATCGTTGCAGTTTATTAATGCGCTTAACATGCGTATAACGAACTTTAATATCGTAGTATTTATTCGCTATTCGCGCGACTGCGTGGAAATATCGTGATCATTAAAAAGCGTGTCGTAGGCAGCAGCAGCAGCAGCAGCAGCTCACACGCTCGCTGCACTCGGCAATGCACGTAGCGCAGTCCAGCGAGCATTAATAAAAGCGCGGCCGCGGCGGCGTTCGCGCGCAAAAAAATACACTCTACTCGAATTGACCAAAGGCGGCATCGAGCCGATTCAACGCGCTCACACACACACGCGCGTGCGCATTTAGCCGCGCACCGATCGAGACTTTATTGAAGTTCTTCGTCTCGCCAAATGACTGCTGCCGATAATGTTTTATATGAAAAAAATGGAGCAAGAAAAAAGTGGTAGCCCGAGGGATTGTTGAGCGCGCGCCAGAGCCACGTCGATGAAATCAAACGCGACCTATACCGCGCGCGTATATACGCGTATATATAAATATATATCGCGCAGCACAACACCAGAAGAAAGTATAAATTTTGTATAAAGGTAAAAATGTACGTCGATCGGCTTGGCGGGCTATACGCGCATACCCTAAGCGCGCGAGCAGGTACGAGAGCTCGAGCTCGCAATGTCAAAACGCCGATGATGGATCGGCTATTTGGTGTGGCAGTATTGCCCCGCTATATATCGCCTGTTTTAACGCCTCGAGCTCCGCGCAAGTGCCTATACTACACACATGCCCCAGTATAAATAAGCCTATTGGCTTTTCCTTTTACCTTCTTCCTTTTTTTACGCGCGATCGTTTACGTCGCTTCGCCATACTTGTTGTTTTGTTTTTCGTTCCCCTTTTTTTCACGCAAAAGCAATATATTTTCGTATCGAAGCTCGAAACGAAAAAAAAGAGAAGAAGGTAAAAAGAAAAAAACAAATTAACGCGTAGGTATAGCTGTACGCGCGCGGTAGAGCTCTCGAAGCGATAAAGAAGGAGCGAGACTACAGCCTGCATACCGCATAGTGGATCATCGTAACTCAAAAAAAAAAGAAAGAACAAAATCCATCGATTTTCCAGGAGGCGCGTGTAGCTCGGCTATTTCAGCGCTAGTGAATTACCCTTCTTGGCGCTTACTCGAGCTACGTACACATACGTACACACGTGCGCTCGTATACACTGGTGCACAGATGTACACACGCGTGTGGCAATTACGCACCAATGCAGTGGCTGCAGCAGCAGCAGCACAGCAACTAAATGGAAATTATTTTCTCGTCGTCGTCGTGTGCGGCCGCGAAAATGCTCCCTCTCGCCGCGTATACACCACTCGAGGCTCGTCGCTCGATTTTGCCGCTTCATGTGCAACCTGAACTCTATAATATCCGTGCAGATCGCTGTAATATTTACGCGCTTATCAGTAATTTTCACGAAAAAATTTCATATTTTCACGACTTCTCTTGAGTTGGATGCGTAATTACAAAAGAGAAATGAGATAGCGCGTTAAAAATTTGTCTTTACATGTTCAGTGAAAAAAGCTTAAAAACAAAAATCTGTAGCCTTAACGCGACGACAATGGCATGCGTATTGATAATTAGTAATTAGTAAATAGTACTTGTACAAATTGAGAGATCAAAAATTGGCTGCAATTTCCATCATAATTGTTCATTTAACAATAAAACATATCTTATACTAATGCGAGTTTCACTTTGGAATAAAGTATTGTTGACAACAAAGTGCATCTCTACTGAAAGAGTTAGAATTTAAATTGAAAATTATTACAACCGCAGAATATTACAGGTTTTCTTTAAACTTACGAATATCAATGATTGTAAAAATTTCAAATAATTTTACAGTGAGTAAAATTTAGAGGAAATATTCAAATTCTCATTTATCTAATTAAAAAATTTTTCTAATTTCTTCAAATTGGTGCTTTAAAGAAAATCAAAATTTGTTTTCCAAAATGTCAAGAGATGCGGTAGCACATAGCCGGCACAGCAGTATAATACATTTGATATTATAGTTAATGCTTTATTAACTACTTACTATATGCATGAATACGTGAAGATTTTAGAACATAACTGGGACTACACATAAGCGTCAATTGTAAAAAAACCAAAGAAACTCGACAAAAGTATTGATTAATTATGCACTTGTAATTTTCTTCAAAACAGCTATTTTCCTTTCCGCAGAACAAATAGTGCGCGCAAGCTCAGCTTGCCTAGGCCACATGCAATCAGCAAGAAGCTTTGAAAATTGCAAGCCACAGACGTGGTCCCATCAGCAATTAGACATTTCTTCGATATTCCCGCAGCTATCTTGCCCTTTTTCCCTTGCGCAAGTATATACTTATACGTACATACATGTCTAATGTAAGGGAAATAAGAAGAAGCCAAGTTCGGGTATGGGGAAAAAAGAGAGCGAGAGAAAGCTAATCTAGAGGCAAGCAAAGCCAATCGAGGATAAGATACCTCGCACTTGGGCTTGCGGACAATATACTCTCTTTCTCTCTCTCTTGCCGTGAAGTCTCTTTATTTTCCTCCCTTAAACTGCACGTGCTGCTGCTGCCACTGTGTATACTATATAGACGCAGAGCGAGTCGCTCCACTGATCCTTCCAATTACTATATCCTACGTACACACAGAGACACGGAGCAAACGAAGAGGCGAAGTAAGATAACAGAGAAGAGGCAAAATCTAGTTTCTCCATTCGATTGTAATGTGTGGGATTTTTTTCTCTCTCGAACTACAACTCGAGCCACATATATTTCTCCTTCATGCGTGTATTAGTGTGTGCGTGTGTGTGTGTGCGCGTGCGTGCGCAGTCAAGTAGCCTAGTGGGTGCCAGCTATACATCCACATGCAGAGAGAAGCGCACAAGGGGCGCTACTCGCTGTTTGTTACCCGGCGCATAACGCGGGATTAGCCACAGACGCTTTCGCACGCGCGCATCAATTTCCAATTAGACTCGGCTTTGCTTCTCCACCCTGAGAATTACTGCGTGGATTATTACTATACAGATATATAATGCATGGAGCTGCGCACTTAGGTGTACCATATACAGGCCGATCGGAGCGAGGGGCGCTAAAAACTGCCGCGCGTCGGGGCATTTGGCGAGCGCAGCTAGCTCTCGTTTTATACTTTATTAAATGTCGCCTGACTCTTTTACATTTCAGTTTATATAGATATAATGCGTGCAATTTTATCGCCTCTGCCACTGGCGCGAGGCTCATAGCTGTGAAAAAATAATTTTCCCCGACGCGCGAGTATCGACGCGAGCAGCAGCTGACCAAACATTTATGTACATTATACGAAGGAAGCATCGTGAGCGTTATACGTATTATATATTTACGGGCTCGCGGCGGATATATGCGGCGAGAAGATATGCATCTCGCGAAGCTGCCGTGCACACACATGACGAAGTAGCTGCCCTTAAGGAATTGAGTATAGATATTAGGAGCGGAAAGTGAGGTATACGAGGAGAGGCAGGACGATCTACTGCTGCTGTTGCGGCCAGTGTCGGCGAGCCGAACGCCGAGAAAACGCAGACAAGAAGTGCATATAGCAGCAGCAGCAGCAGTGTGGGGCCCGAAAAACGGGGGTAAGAAGTGTTATGAAACATAATTAGCGCCCGAGAACTGCGAAGAGAGCGAGAGAGAGAGAGAGAGAGAAAGGTAGAGAGAACTCATACTTGGGCGCGCGCCAGGCAAAGAAGAAGAAGAAGAAGGGTCGCCGCCGACTATACTCGGCGATGATTACAGGGCGGTCTACGCGGCGCGATCACTAAAAGCCGCCGCCACAGCAAAAGAGGCCTGTATATAAGCCGGCTATTCGTATATGTACTGTAGGTGGCTCCTGCGGCTACCTCATCCTCGGCAGTCGGACGCTGCGCGTAAGGTGTTGTTCGCACTGCAGCCGAGCCGAGCCGAGCCGAGGCGTGCGCCGCAACTGCACACACCGGCCGATATATACAAGCGTAATGACGATCTCGACTCTCGTAAAAATGTTATATTCATTTAGTCGTAAGACCGACCGAAACGGACAGAACGAGTGTATATATGCCTATATAAGGCTCTAATTTGGATTTTTATACTTATAAGAAAGGAGCGCGAGGCGAGTAGCCGCCCTTCCGACTATCGTCGCGAAATTCCCTCTCTACACCTGCGTATAAGATATAATATAGCTCGGCAAGGAAATATTGTCTTTTAATTAATGTAATTGCCAATCGATATATAAATTCGCTTTATTTCTTTACGGGAGGGGGAGACTGCGAGCAAATTGTGGTAAGCTTTCAAAAACCTATCTTTATAAACACGTGCACATTAGCTTGGACCGCCAACATAGGAGGATGAAATTATTGTTTCAAGATATAGGGGGGAGCTTTTCGACAAAAAACTTACTGAAATTTCGAATAGTTTCTAAAGACTCTCGAGGTAACGCCTTAGTTACAGGTTTCTTCGCATATTAGGCTTCTCGTGAATTTTTATTAATATCCACGTGAGAAACTCGTTGGCTCCTATTACTATTCGCTGTGAAAACCACAATTTACTTTTCATATAATGCTAAAAAACAAATTTGCATCAAATTTAATAATTCATCAAATAATTACTTGATAAATAAAATGTAAAGTAAAAAATGGGGAAAATCTAACTAAATTATTTTTATTACTCCTCATCAGCATCCAACTATACATAGAGCTTGCCTTTTTTTTGACAAAACAACCTCCTCGATGTTGTACTTTTCCGCTGTACATATAGATGATTGCGATTGTGGCATGTTCGTGCCTTTCGCCGACACTAGCCCCATGTTAATTTACTAATGCGCACATCGGCGCATCGTTAGAGGTCTCGAGAGCCGAAAGGGGGGGGGGGGGGGANAAGGGGGGGGGGGGAGGATTCGAAGGGAACTGGAGGCAGGGAGCGGAGTAAGGGAATGCCACTGCGAGAGAATAGGAAAAGCTCGTGCACGCGTTGCGCTGCTGAATAGCTCCATCTTGCCGTACCGCTGTACCCTCGGTATATAATACTACGTGTGCTGAGAGAGTCCCTCCACTCGCATACTCAAAAGCTTCGCGCTCGACTCCTCTTCATCTATGTATATGGTCGATTCTCTGTGAAATCAAATTTTTGAAGAAAAAAATTATATCTGCTATTGTTTTGCTATTGTTGTTATTATTTTATATCAGAAAAGTCCATTTTTATTCGAATTTTCAGGATTGCCTAACCCCTGTTTTTAGAGGTCCGAAATTGATGTTTATTACACATACATAAAAAAATGTAGCTGGCATGAGTGACTATGGGGGAAAGTATTTATTAGTTCATTTTCTAAAAGAGTTTAGCAGCTTGCTACTACAGAAAAAAAACATAAAAGTCAAAAACTAATTATATTTGATTCAAAATTTTATCACCAAACAATATACAAAGTTTTTTTTTAGGGTCAACTAATACCTCCTGAATTTTTGTAATGAAGCTCGGAATATTTTGCATGTATGACATTGAAAACAACAAGCTTTTTACGTCAGAAAGAAAAAGCTTTTCACTACTTGATTTCACAGAGAATCGGCCATATATATGCACGCGCTGTAGCAAGAGTTTATAGGATACGTAAGCTCGACCGCACGATTTCGTATGCCGGTCGACATGACAACATGCTGCGTTATCAGAATTATTGTGCCGCTGCTTCGAGAGAGACAGAGAGAGATAGAAAGGCTACAGCAGCAGCAGCAGCAGCAGCCAATACAAGCTAATGCCGCACGTTAACATTCGTGCAACGCTCTCGGCATATTATACCGGCGCGCAAGCTGTGCCATGGCAGCAGCAGCAGCCACCCTTTCTCTCTCTCTTTCTCGTTTGCTACTCGGCATTGGCTCTCTTTCGTCGAAAGCTTAACTCCTTTAAGTCTGCTCTCTCTCTCTATTCTGTGTACGTGCTAGAAAATCATCATTGTTTCTCTCGTTGCACCTTCAACGTAGACCACCCACTCCTTACCCCGTTCCAGAGTACTATTTCTCCTTTCTCTATGTTAATTTTTCTCTCTCTCTCTCTTGGACCCTATTTTTTGCGTTGGGCGCTTTCTCTCGCGCGTCATTTACTCGCTTCGTGCCGAGCTTTCTTTTTCGCATTTACTTAGCTTACTATACACAAGATTCGTTTTATTACTTTTATCTTTCGTACCTTCGAGATTGGCTAAGCAGTCTCTGTCGAAAAAGTAAGTGCTAGTGTAGCCGCGCACGTTTTTCCGATGTTTCACGAAAATATCGACAACTGCGGCGCGCTTATGAGACACATCCACAAAATCAAGCCCGTAATTCATGGGATTTGCGATCGCAATAGGAGTCAAAATTCGCTGTGTAAACACAATCATGGCATACTCAAGCTGTGTATTCCTTAGTTGAAAATTATACAAATGTCGTGGCGTCGCCGACGGGCGCATTAACCGCACACAGCTTGTATGCATAAATACATTGCAATAGGTTGATATCCAAGTGGTACAATATAATATACTATAAAGCGCACTTGTGTTTTCTCATACAGTCGCAATAAGTCCGCACATACATCAGAAGTCGTTCCGAAGCGATAAAATGAAAAAGTCCGGCGGTGGCAGAAGTCGCGGCCCGATTCACGCAAATCCGATCGCATACGGAGTACTATACCATAGACTTTTTCAAACTTTCTCTCTCTCCCTCACGCGTGGCGTGCGTTGAACGAAATCGGCAATATCATCTCGTCGCCCACGCGACAGTTTCGACTTTTCCGCAGTCCTCTCGTCCTCCGAGCTTTCTCTCTCTCTCTCTCTTCTCCTTCTCTCTGACGTACGAGCCAAAATTTCGGCGCCATGCCAACAACATCTCTGTATCTGGCGACACGTGCGTAGCACTGGGTAGCAGTGGTGCCGCTGCATACACACAAACACACACATACAGTTGGAAGCGCGGATGGATTCGATGGTGGCTACGTGATACTACAAACTCGACACTTTAGAGAACGTGATATTTTGCCTATTTCTACCGAGAAAGAGTAAAATGAAATGCACGTACAATATGGATGTGGCTCGAGTTTGCGTGTCCAAGCTGCCACTGGTGCCGCTGATGCTGTCTCGCTCGCAACCTACCACTCCCGGATTTGATATTGAACGTCGGAATGTTTCATATATGAATATACCGTGTATCATACAATAAGGGGATTTAAGATTCATTGTACGTGCGAAGGAGAGAGTTTCCATATACATATGGTGAATGAATAAAGCTGTCACAAGCCTGGTTAAAAGAATCGCCCTTCCAATTGACGGACTTTGTTCGAAAACATCATGGAAGAAAAATCCCGTTGCTGTATATTAGTAAGATATATAGATTAATTCTGTAGTAAAATGGCAAGCAAAGACCAACTATGGACATCTAGCGCTTGGGGCTGAAGTAAATATGCGAAGTTTCGCCGAGACTTTAATGTTTATTTAGTTTCTATAGCCTATTACTACATCGAAAATTCATTGTTGACAACGTAGTTGAAAGCATCGAATCGAAATAAGAAACAGACAATAGATTATAATTTTCATGCCGTAAATGTTCATAAAGATGCCTAATTCGTTTACAGAACAAGTAAATAATATCTTGAATAGTTGTCAATATCATAATTATTACTTTCCTTTGCTCATTTTTATTTACAGACACCCATCCAGACTTGTTTTTCGTTTAGCAAGTTCAAATTGATATTTGAAAAGTTAATTTATTTATAAACGTAGTACAATAAATAATATTTTTTATAACTTTTGATCAAAATTGAGCAAAACTATTATAGAATTTATCGAGAGTATTCAAAAACTAGGGCATCTCATGCAATACATCAGTTCTCAGGAATATTTACAAGAAATGCGAAGAAAATTCGTCGCTCATGAGTCATAATTTAAGGAAAAAAGAAGATATTTTCAAGGTGAAATTTCAAACGTGGATATGTCTATCTCACAATAGCGTATAACTACCTTTTAAATCTAGAAATATTATATTCGGAATTATTCTCCGTGAGCTTATTATTAACAAACGCTTGAGTCCTTATAAGCGCATTATTTCATTTTTATAAATTTAATAAACGCGTCTTTTTGAGTCGTAATATCTCTTTCATTCTCGGTGTGTCCGTGTGCTGAAAAATTAACGGAACTCAAATATGGCCTAGTCAAACACGTAAACACATCGATAATGAGGCTTTTATTTTGG
The DNA here is from genome assembly GCF_000599845.2 of Trichogramma pretiosum. Taxonomy (NCBI): domain Eukaryota; kingdom Metazoa; phylum Arthropoda; class Insecta; order Hymenoptera; family Trichogrammatidae; genus Trichogramma; species Trichogramma pretiosum. The sequence continues at coordinate 51,878 of NW_019641686.1, forward strand.
CAACGTCCACCTTCGACACGAGCACATCCACGTATACAAGCAAGGAGGATGATATACAAATATTATTAATCAAAAATCAAAACTGCTAAAGCGAAAGCTATCAGTCAAAAGTCCGAGATAATTTTTCACGCCCGTCGCTTATACGCATTACTGATGCGCAGGCATAAAATAGAGATGGGTATAAGATTTATCGGTCGCTTGCCATTTTAATCCCTTTTGCACGCGGTGCGTAAGGCAAACAGTCCAACGTGTATTGCTCCTTTTCTCTCTCTCTCTCTCTCTCTCGCTCTCTTCGTTGTCTGAGACTGTATCAACTCTCGACGATGGCTCAAAGTAGCTGCAATCGAAAAATTACGAGCCAACCTTATGTGTAAGCTCTGCATTTTGTAATATGTATGACAAATTGATACAGACGCTTTATAGCTGCAGAAAACAAACAGTCGAGCTCGGTTATGAACGGCTGCAGTGATCGTCTATTAGATTGATACTCGTGAGGCCTCGAGCTAATAGGATTGAAAAGTATCGATATGGCTCCGTTGGCTGCACCAATTGATGCTTTGCTAATTTTTTCGCATTCTGTTCTTTCCAGCCTCTCCTGGGATGACTTGGATGCATCGTAGCGATTTTTCTTTACTAAAACTCGCGCCGATGCTCGCTGGCGCACGTTAAAATCTACGACGTTATAATAGACGCAAAATCAACACGCGGACTTTGGTTACGCGCAAGCCTACAAAGATGAAAATGGAAAAAGCAGCGGTGAAGTGCGCGCCAAGCCGCAAGACCCCCCTCGAGCCGATCGGTATAATTTAGCCACATTTTGCCAGTCTCTCAATTACGCGCTCTTTTCTGCCTGTAATAACGCAGCGCTCACATAGCTACACAGAGCCGCGAGATGGCTATATTTGGCCTGGCACGGCGGTAAATCGACTAATATTGCGCTCGCGCCAGCCCGCGTGTGCGCACGTAAGTGCACCGAAGGCAATGCAATGCGTATCTGTGTGTGCATAGCGCGAAAAACACATAGGCGCAGATCGCCAAATGACTCAATACCACTGGGCTCTCTCTCGGCTGCAGTCGCGCGGAGCACGATTCTAAAGATCTACTATAAGTATCGAGCTCGTCGCCGCTATAAGCGCACGCGGTAATAACACGACGGCTTAATAACCATCTTCCATGCTGTTTCCTCTATTTTCTCCATATTATAATACGTACCGCATTATAAAGTGAGCGCGAGCCCGCGAGAGTTGAGCAATTTTAGCTTCGACGCACGCGTCGACTGCATATATCCATACTTATCCGCTGTACATGGCGCCGACGGCTACCTTTTGCGCATTAAAATATTATACACCCGCAGAAAGAACGTATACACGACGATGTTTTCGGTCGTTCCTCGGCAAAACAGAGTCGTCAGCTCGCTCGAGCGCGAATCGCTCGACAAGTTAGAAAAAAGGCCTGAAAATGTGCATTAAAAAACTGCAGTGACGCCGTGCTGTAATATATGGAAATCCATGCGTGCGCGCGAGAGCAAAGAGGCGAGCGGTAATCGAACCTGATGCTTAGCCCAGTGGCATTTACAACTTATTATTTTTTTATCAGAACGACTTTTCAGCGCAGTTATTATAAAGAGGTGCATTTTTGAGACGTATGACGCTATAATATTATATAGCGAGTGGATCGAAAAGACCGAGGCAATATTAATTTTTAAACGTTTGAATTTCAATCACAACGAAGATCGCGCGTCGAGAGGATATTTTTGAATTACTTTTTTTTCTTCATTCAGTGAAAGAATTAATGATTCTCACTTTTTATGTGATATTTCATTTAACTTTTCACGTTTTATGCTTATGTGCGCGCGTATATACACATATAAAATCAACGAAGGAGGATTTAAAACGTGCTGATGCAACTCAACGCTCTCGGTGCTGTTGGTCCGCGACTTTTTTACTTTTATTTTCACGTGCACGTATATGGGCTCGTATTATATTGCAGCAGGGAGCCCCGAAATTCGGACGAGAAATATGGTTAAAATTAACGTCGTCATTTCGTAAAACAAATACGATTTTTATTCAAAAATTTGTAACAAAAAACAGAGAGAAAGAGACACACACAGGGGGCCATGTATGTGTACGCGTTTAAAGAGCTCGTCGTGTGTTTATAGAAATGAATCATTACGGCGATAAATAACGACGACGAAAAGAGGTGTTTAAAGTCCTTGAGGTGTTTTTCCTTCTTGTTTTTTCCTTTTTGCGTCCTTTACTTTTCGTACGTGTGTGTGTGTGTGTGTGAGTGTATCTCCATAAGCAGCGTCCACAAGAGACAAAAGAGTTGGAGGGAAAAAAAGGAGCCTGAAAGATTTCGTTTCTCAGCGGGATGTACTCTCGCGCGCATATATATGTATATTATTATTATACTCGTACATCGTCGCGAATAAAAGTTCATCGATTCTACGGGGCCTGGCTACACATACAACGCGTAGGATACGAATAAATTCTCGGGCTCTTCTAACCGCGCGTTTATATACATCGGTCGCGCGCGCGCGCGCGCGAGAGAGAGAAGCTCTCAATCTGAATACGATCTGTCAGCGATTTTTGTTTGCCATGGCGCGAAAGAACTCGTACGTCTTGTTCGTTTTTTCGCTGGCACCGGGCTCGTTGATAAACTCGCCATGCGAATCGTAAACCAACAGAACTGCACGGCACCTCGGGCAGCTCGGCGTCCGAGAAGCGCACATAATATGTATCTGTATGTATGTGTAGAAGCTCGTCCGAACGACGTATTATATGCTTTTTTTAATCTCTCGCCTCGCACGATCTTGTTCTCCCTCGTGCGGGTGCATGTTCGAGTGCAGCTTGGCTCATGTGTATACCTGCGTATACGTGTATACTCGGTGAGACACGGCAGCAGCAGCCGCAGTAGCTCCCAGTCTTTGCGATGCAACGGTAGCAACTTATGTTTATTTATCGCTCTATACGCTGGAGCCACCGAGTCACTGCACTGCTCGGTGCTCGCGAGTGCGTAACGCTCGATACGAGCCATTTAAATTTTCATTTTTTTTTTAATATTATTTATTTTTTTTTTTTTTCACCAAACACCAACTAAGCGATCTTTCAAAGATATCGCATCGGCTTTGTCGTAATCACGCGCATGATCTCAAAAACAAGAGAAAAAAAGGTGTATGCACTGACTCGTCACAGTGGCGGCGGCGGCGGCAGACGCATGTCTCGTAAACAATCTCTCGGTACGTCATTACAAAAAAGCCACGCATGCGAACGCGCACACTGCACATAAATGTTACGCATATACAATTGTAAGCACGCGCACGGATAGCTGTCAGGCTCGCGCCAAAATGCCACCTATGTAGGCATAAAATAGCGGAGAGCTCGATCAGTCACATGGCGTACGTCGAGTGCTCTCTCTCTCTATACACGACAGAAGCGTCGTCCATTCTGTACAGGCAAAAAAAGAAGAAAAAAAAAATGAAATTAAAAAAAGCAGGCTACAGCCACTGCTGCCGTATTATATGCAACCTCTCTCTTTCTCTCTTACTCGCTCGGTTGGCAATCATTTCCTCTTCCTCCACCTCTTTTCCCGAGGTATAGCCAATCGTTGCAGCAGCATCAGCATCAGCAGCAGACACAGTAAAACTCGAGGAGAAGAGAGAGAGAGAGAGCGTAGCTGAGTATACTGTACACACGCGCTCGGGATGGGCTCGAATAAAAGCCAAAGTACTCTCCGGCGCTGTTCTGCAACCTCGAGCGCGTATGTCTACACACAGCACACATGCACATTGTCCATATTCATGTGCATGTGTGTACAGACATCTATTGCTTGTTACATAGCCAGCGGGCGTGCAGAGCCAAGTATGTACTTATGTACGAGCTCGCGGTGGGGTCTCGGTATACTACTCGGTATATACCCACAACATTGCGATATCGGCGCTCGCGAACGCCTAGATCGACGCATTATTATTGTACATAAAGCGAGGAAGGAGACGATGAAGGATCGTTGACGAACATGCTCACCGCGATTTGTTACGTCTGTGCACCCCCTCGACTCATCGTGGTCCTTCCGAAATATGCGAAAAGTCGATTGTGCGCGTGAATCGTGCGAGCGAATTCGATGATTTATCGGAATTCGCTATCGAGAATCTCGATCTATCGCACGCAGCGCATACATAATCGCCGAGGCAGTATCGTTAATGTGCGTTCAATCGAGCCCGCGGATATATACCTAGCCGCGCGCATCCTTTAAGCTCGTGAAGCTTTTGACGAATTAAGTTTAATTCTTTTCTTGCTGCCAGCACGAGATGCACGCGCGTTATAAGCTCGAATGCATTTAACACGGAGAAAGAAAGAGTGTTAAAGCTGAACGCGAGCGATCCTCGCTGTACGCACCGTACCAAAACCAGCAGAAGCAGAAGCAGCAGCAGCCAGAACAGCTCCTCGCGCGTATAATGCAACATCAGATATTTTCTCTCAGCGAGCGATCTTATCTATTGTATACATATATATCAAGCGGGCGCGATGCATTTTGCTCTCGATCTTCTCGGCTCTTCTCTCGCTTTTGCTTAGTCCAATGCATATGGACTACTCACACACACACACGCGCACAGACACATACACAGCCAAGCGTGTAACTGTGTTGTTGTGCTGAAAAGGTGCAAGGAATGCGATACATTCAGCAGCTGGGACAGCTTACGCCCGAGTGACGCATACGTGGATGCGCGTATACAAGCTCCCCTGCGGAGTTTTAGCGCGTTAATTTACCTGCGCTCGACGATGCAGTGATTCCCGCAGTGGCTTCACACACAGACACACACACACATACACAAAAATATACGCATACACGTACTTGCACGAGCTTTTATGCTGGCTGCAGGGCGCTTGTGTGCGTAGAGTTACACATCAGTGTTTGCAGCCCATAGCACGCATGCATTAAAATACACATTTTGAGAAAAAACGAGCGAGATGCGATGTTAATTGCGACGATGAAGCGAGCTCTGCCTCCGCTCTGTGTACGGAGAGTGCACGCCTTGTGTGGGATCCAGCGCATTCTCATTATAAATTATATTGTTCCTGTTTTGCTAATTGCCGAGATCTATTGAAAATAAATATGTGCGTTACGTCTGCTCGTGTCGCGAACGGGTTTTTTTTTCTTTTGCTGCAGCTCTCCTATTTCACGAGACAGACGCACGCCTATATTTTGTCTTTCGCGCGTGCGCTGATTAATTGACATTTTCTACTTTCGACCCGCGTCAAATTTTAATAATTACCGATAATTCAAAGCCGCAACGAGGCGCTATCTCTACAACTAGCACGCGCACGGAGAAATTGTACTTTTATTAACGCGACGTTATATTGATCGACGACTCGCTCTCGATTACCGCGAAATTCGAAAATTATCATCAAAAGCGGATAAATCATATAAAAAATCAAGGAGAAAAAAAGCAATAATACCGCGTCGCGTAAGAAAAGTTATATAGCCGCGTCGCGTACATAAAGCATTCAAATCCTTGGCCAATATTTACGTTATACCTACCTACCTTTATAACTGAACTGGCAGCGCAACTCGCGCGCGCGGGGATTCAATTTGCGTATTTTTGCCGGAGCCGCTTCGCGGAGCTAGAGCTCGGCGAGAGGGAGCCAATATAATCAGCATCCTTATAAGCCAACGTCTTATGCACTGCTCGTGCACAACGTTCCGTTCGATCTTTTTCTTTTCCCTTTTGCCTCTCTCTCTCTCTCTCTCTCTCGTGGAAGCTCGACTCGGCTCTCGCGAAGCGGCTCCGGCAAAAATACGCGAGTACATAAACTCGTATAGTACGTGCAAATGGGCTGTATACGATGATGACGTTGGACAGCTCGGCAGCGGCAGCAGCGCTGCTCTACACAGTTTATACTGCACTTGAACTTCTAACAGCGCAGCAGCACAAGACAGGAGAGTATCGTCGTCGTGTGTGCCCATTTAATGCGCCATGTTTATGAGATATATATCTGCATTTATAAAAGCGAGAGAGAAAAAAATATTCTGCCATAGCTATATGCACATTAAAGTGTTACTTATTTTCCAACTTGTGCGAAAACTTTTTTTAAAAAATTTTAAAACCCTGAAAAAGAAAAAGGTCATTCCTATGACTCTTCCATGGAATCTTTGAAAAATTCTGAAAAAGTCATTTTTTATCATTGCGTTATTACTCTAAGAAATTTTTATAGGTAAGTAAATGCCACAAAAAATACTAAATAAGTAGAGTTTTTTTGAGGCATTTTCCGTAAGTTTAAAAAAAAATGTTCTTGGCTCTTTTCCTAGGGTGATATGTTTTCGGGACACTTCGTAAATGGTATTTTTTTTAAACTCCATCGATATATACTCGACCACCGCATCCGTTAAGTTATAATATAAGCTCATCGAAACCGTAACAAATTTTATGTACCGCATTGAGCTAACGGCACCACTTCGTATATGTATAGACGCATATTTCGAGTTTTGGCGCGCGTAGGCAGTATAACGCAGGAAAAAATCACTTTGGCGTCTTGGGCTCTCTCTCTCTTTCTTTTTTTTCCGAATGCAAGAGGCACATGCACTCGCACACGCTTTATGTTGCTAAATTTTTATGGATGCCAGTTCGAAAGAAAAAGGAAGGGAGATTTCGACAAAAGGAGAGAAAAGAAAAGGTGAAAGACACCTGCAGAGTAACGAAAAAACATTCCTGGCTTTTGGCTTTTGGCTACCTCGTACGCGCGGGCGCGCGCTTGACTGAGCTCGTTCGCGTGCATACGATGTGCTGCTCGTCGAGCTCCAGTTTTTCTCTTTTTTCTTTGTGGTTGTCGTGCCTGTGCGCGCGCCAAGGATTATAAAACACAAATTAACGATTGTATTTATTGTCGTCTGGTTATTTTGCGCTGACCTGAGTTATGGCTTAATATGCTTCGCTGACACGTTATGCACACCGAGAGAGCAAACCTCGTTTATAATGTTTTACTTTCTAAGGATTTTTGAAAGATGATACCCCTGAATAACGTAGACTTTTGTCTTTCGCCTTGGTATTTTTGACCAAACACATTACTCTGCTCTTTTTTCCACACTCTGTCACGTTCTTCGATGTTTTTCTAAAATTCATTGCTGCTTACACTTTTGTTGCAGTGCAAGAAACAGGTCAAAATATTTCCAACATAAATGATCATCTAGAAAAAGGGTGAAAATGTACGCTCAAATTTCACGAATTTTTCTGATACACGTGCGTGTGCGTGTCACCAGGTTGCAAAAACATGGTAATAGATGTTTCGGCTGATCACTTTTTAATGATGTCGCACGCACGAGCTGTAAACTAATCTGCACGGAGCTCACGAAGAAGAAAAAAACGAGCTTTTACATTATATATATAGATGGACTTGAAGTTTTTGACCCGGGCTAAAACGCCTCGGAGTGCGATCTTATCTGCGAAACGTCAACGTGTCTTTTACATATAGGTATCATCAAAAGGCAAAATTTGAAGATTCATCCTCTTATATGTGTATGCGAAATGGCCATGCCCACGAATGGTATACGACTGCTGCAGTCCGGGGTGCGCGCGTGCCTCTCGGAATTGTGCTGACATATTATATCGAATATTCAAATGGCGTAGACCATGTTTTTTCGATTTTTTTTTTTAGCTTCATAGCAAAGATTCCAAAGACTCGTAATTAGCTCTGCAGCAATGCATTTTGTAAATTCTTGCGGGTGACGGCGAGAAAAAAGTAACGACAACAAAAACGACGCGAAGGAGGAGCAAAACATGTGTACATATGTTATACATGCCACCGATTATTATATAGTGGCGCAGAGGCAGCGCGTCGAGTGCACAATGCTTAGCCTAACAAGTATGAGAAACGTAACCCGGGCCGCGCGTCACTTTTTGAAAAACCAATATTATACGATTTATATACACTTATATGGGGAGCGATCCCATTGAACGAGAGCAGACTCGGGCGCGCGTATATAAATTCACTTTAGCTGACAACACAAGAGCACATATATATAGCTGCATAATAGCTTGCGAGCGTCTACAGAAGCGTGTTGTATCATCAACTGCTGCATATGCTATACGGGCATCTCGTTAAAACTCGTTTTCTCGACAAAAATCCTTCGCGAGAGGTCAAGCCCATCTCTAGAAATGTACAGGCGTACGTGCACTGCGCACACGTACACACGCTCACAGCCAGACAATAAACAATATCTTTGCGAGAGTTGTGTGCCAGGCCAGATAACGAAGCCGATGACAGGTAGGATGATTTAACAACGGGGCGCTCGGGCTTTATACGTACGGTATTCTCGACGAACCCCCGCGTGGAGGCGCACATCTCTGCTGTGTATGTGTGTGTAGCTTCTCCGAAAAACCTTACGTGGATCGCAGCAGCAGCGAGACTTTATTGGCGCGTCGACCGAGACTCGGCGTTTAACGATCAATTTTTTTCTCTCTTTTTTTAAGGCTCTTGAAAATTCTGTATTTGCAAAAAATTAAGTGGTCGTTCGTTCACTCATCGTCGACGTATTTGTCATGTAAAATAAATTTGCAGCACTTGAATATAACAGGTCTGCAAGTGTGCAACTAAATATATTACCCTACTTGTCGATAATTTTTAAAAAATTAGACAATTTTCTAACAATTTTCTACAAGTTTTCTAAAAATGTCTGTCGCTCATAACATTTGCAATTCAGCATGTGTATTTAGTCAAAACTGCCTTGAATCACGATCCGATCGAATAATCATTTTTAATTAAATTTGTGGATATTTCTCCATTTTTACAATACTTATACGTTAAAGTCACAATATTTAATTCAAAAATTTATCAATTTTGTACGAAAAATTAAGTGCTTGTGCAACTTTGCCGCTACTTTTAAATTCGTGTGTTTTGTATACAACTAGTGTGTATACGCTTTTCAACAAAACTTCGTTCTCAGACGTTCTTCAACAAAAATTGATATAAAACTTATTATAGTTAAGCTTCTTTTACTCATCTACGGGTGCAAATAGCTTTAGTAATACTAGTTACTAATGAATTAAGTGTCGTTATAGTAATTCATTAATCTTACTTATAAGATATACAATACATTCATTTTCCAGTTATGATCACTTGAAGCTTTGCTACTGATATACTGGTTAGTGAATGGTACTGACGTGAAGTCGACAAATAAAATAACTTGTACCTCTAATTAAAACATATGTGAATGTTATAATCCCTTAGGATTTCATCTTCCCTTTTATAAGTTTCACTAAACTGATGGCTCGAGAGGCTCATTCTTCAAATAATTTTTTCACGGAATCAAAAAAAAAATTTTAACAAAGAATTTTTCGGATGAGAGAAAAAAATGAATTTGTTGTTAAAATTCTTCAAGCATTTTTTATTTTTCAGGTTGAAAGATTTTGAAATCAAAATAGGTATGCCATTTAAAATTTGACATATGAAAATTCTTGTTTGTATCCACAAGTAAGTTTTTTTTCATAACATTGAATATAATCAATCAAACATTGGAATCGACAATTATAAATTTAAATGTATTTTTTGATTCGCCTATTTTCAACTAAATATAAACCAGAAATTCAGAAAAAATGTATACAGGTTTTTAAACCCACTTGAGCATTCTTCATCACTAAAATACATTTTGTCAACTTATAATAATTATGTATAAAAATAGTTAAGTTGCTATTTATCTAGAAATCTCGAGGCTCGTCTTTTATATAAAATATCATGCAATCGGATGCAGTCTGGATGGAATGGAAATGTTATTTAACTATGCTTGACACTTTAACCGGATAGATGTATATAATCAGGTGTACTGGGTACTAAAAAAAAATTAATTTCTCAGCACTTCTTCAAGAATTTTTTGAATGTAAGGAAAATTATATGATGTCATATAATAGTATAGCTTTAATTACCTTCAGATTCGCCATGAGGTAGCTGAATGTTGCTGATTGGTCATAGTTTATTAGGCAATAGTCTGTTTTTTTCCTAGTGAAGACAATATGTCATCTATAAAGTGAAAAAGTCAGTCAATAAAGTCCATACTTGCAAATGTCTCGCCAAATGTACTCGTTTCATGAGACTTGTTCTAGAAAGAGCATAGCAACAGAGTTGAATTTTCTATGATATGTAATACCATATGTCGCGTTCACAATGTTACAAATCATGCTCATACTCTCCTTAAAGGAAAATGAGGAATTTTTATTATAATAAGCGATGAGAGTGTCGTTTATCGATCATGCATACAATGATGTCCATGAAATCCATGAAATGTGAAAGGTGAGGTGCATATAAAACTGCAAGAACGAACGCACCATAGATACAAAAGAGGCGTTAAAAAGTTGCTGTAAAAGTCTGCAGTTTCACGAACATTCGCTCGGTCGAGCGATTAATTAAAAATGCGTAAATAAAGTTCATAAATTACAATCGATATTCCGTTTCGGCAACAACACCAGCTCCATAGTGGACAAAGCGGTAAGGGGGCGCGATCGTACTAAGGCACATAATTCAAATCATCGAGCTCATTAAAGCCAATCAATAAGTCGTGGCAAAGCTCACGCAGCGAATTATGCTTTTATACGTTACACAGGTAAGATAAACAATTATGCACTGCGTACAGCATGACACATCGAAATTCCATCGTAAGCGTGTGCACGTGTGTGTGGTATGAAAGGAATACTGCAGAAGCTCTGGCATCTCTTATAATATCCGCGTGAAAATAAATAAGAATCTTCGCGTCGCGCGTAAATATACGGCTCATTTGTCGCACCTTGAATACAAGGTGTTGCATACAACGCGAGTCCATGCGTGGTCTTGTGCAAAGGGAAAAAAGCAGGATGACGTTAGCATTATTTCTCGGTTGAAATTCTATGCTATATGTGTGTGTGTGTGTGTGTGTCTGCAGGGCGCCACGAGTCCAAAAACCAAAACGCGCTGTCCAGTTAATTATGGCCGATACCTCGACGACGACTTTTATAACTCAGAAATATATTTTAAGGACTTTTCACGCTGTTTTTATAAGCTATATCACCCGAAAAAGTGTATTTTTAAAGGCTGAGAGAATTATTGAATTTGTATCCTGTACGCAGATTTCGCGAATCTTGCAAAACTCGAGTTTTCAGTTCTTATTTGTTTTAAAGTTTATACGCGTGCATAATTACATTCTAAAATCACGGTGCAGGATTTATACTCCCACGTGTCAGCTGACTCTGATAATTGCATGCTCGATCAGTGAATTGCATAAATAAATTTTGTCAATTATATCTCGTTACGTTGGCACGCACGGATATTATAAATAAGCTCTCTCTCTTTCTTACACACGTAGCGCGTTGGAAAATTATAACAGTTAGCCACACAGCGTTGATTCGTAAATATTCGCCTTATTAATGGCATTTCGACGATCTTTACGACCTCCCTGGCATTCTTGGTCTGAGCTCGCAGATAAAATTTTTCGTCTCTTTCACTTTGGTTTGCGCACGCTGTGGCTACGCTCATAGGTGTACACATACAAGTCATATACGGCATGTACGAAGTGCTTTCAGTAGCATTCAATTAAGGAGCCTCCACCACGCGCGCTCGCTCGCACACGCTCGATGTGAGATATTGCCTGGCATGCAGTGTACGCAGCGCAAGCCTACATACATATGTATGCAGTCCAAGCGCCTCTCGCACGACCAGGCGAATAAGAGTTTAACTCGACAGAGAATAACCGAGTGAAAAATTGGCGTATTTTTCAAGTTTTATTGAGTCCAATGCACACACGCGTTATTTTCTATTTAAAAGATGAAGAGATTTAAACGAAGAAAGACTTGAGAATTTGACTTGTTTTGTATTTTTTTAAGTTTTCCTAGATATGAAATCTTATATGAGATGAGAAAATGATTAATTGAACAAGTTTCATTAAAATTTATTTATTTTTCATAGCTTGTTTCGATCAAACGAACTTTAAAATGAAAAAAAAATTAAAACATAGTTATCTTTACGCTTCCGTAAATTAACTTAATTTTTCGATGATGTTTAACATGGAGACTTTTCATCATCTTTTACTTTTATCATTTTCTAATGTTGACGTATGATTTAAAAGTCGTAAGAATTATAATAAAGAAAACCGATTGAAACCATGTAAATCGAAAAATTTATATCAATCTCAAATTTCCTTTGTATAATTATTAAATTATTATCCTATACTATTATTTATATAGTATAAATGTATAAATAAATAAATGTATGAAGTTTAATGAAAGCTTTTATGTTACTTTCAGAAAAGTTTCCTGGAAGGTTACAATGTGAATTGAAATAATGGATTTTTGAAAATTCCTTTGAAGTTAAAATAGTACAATTTTTTTTAGTTTCTTCAATCATACTTTTAGAGAAAGCTTGTCTGAGTCTTTCAGCTAAGCTTACTCTATACCATTTCAAACTTACTTGAAGCTTGCTATAATAATTTATAAACTTACTGGAAACATTCTAATAACTTAACCGAAAATGTTTTTTTTAATTTTAAGTTATACTCGTAATATCCGTGAATATTTTTTATTTTAGAATTGGTAAAGTTGGACTTAAGCCGTTATAAGCAATGCTGTAATTAACGACAGACACTGTACTCGTCAATTTTGTGCACTTTAAATTAGACACTTGTACATATAAGAGTTTTATATGATTAAACCAGACGATTCACGAAAAAATGGACTTTAGACATTTTGCTTTTCTACCACAGATATAATTCCCAAGCAAACTTTGCGTAAATTTATATGGAATTGTTCAGGAATTTTGAAAAAAAGATTTTTTATGCTGAATTGACGAGAGCATTTTTCATTTTCTGAATAATTGAGCTAAGCCATAGTTAGCGTGATGGTCAAGAAATTTTTTTTCTTAAATTATGTACTTTTGAAGAGTACATTGAAAAGTGAAAATCCTGAAAGTTTCAGCCCTCAAGGTCCAACCCTATTGGATTATCAGGGTTTCAAAGTTGAATTTTCTTTTTCTGTTCATATTCTGCTTGCAATTCTGATTTTCTGGGATTAATATGAAAAAATTGTTGAATCATGGTTTTTAGTGTAAAATTTGATGTAGAATTCAAATTTGTACTTAAAAATCATATTTACATCTTGAAACCCAATAAAAATGATATTTTCCTGCATTAATCATATAACTGTACTAAAATAAATGTGTTCGTATCCTTCGATTAAGCCCATATTGTAACATGTTCATCGATATATCAAAAGACAACTTCTGATAAATTTTGGTTATCGGCAGACAAACAGAATTCATTATTGAGCTTAATATGAGTGAAAAATCAAGGAAAATTAGAGAAAAACCATGTTTCTTGACTCATATTAAGCTCAATAATGAATCCTGTTTGTCTGCCGGTAACCAAAATTTATCAGAAGTTGTCTTTTGATATATCGATGAACATGTTACAATATGGGCTTAATCGAAGGATACGAACACATTTATTTTAGTACAGTTATATGATTAATGTAGGAAAATATCATTTTTATGGGGTTTCAAGATGTAAATATGATTTTTAAGTACAAATTTGAATTCTACATCAAATTTTTCATTAAAAAACATGATTCAACAATTTTTTCATATAAACCTCAGAAAATCAGAATTGTAAGCAGAATATGAGCAGAAAAAGAAAATTCAACTTTGAGGACCTGATAATCCAATAGGGTTGGACCTTGAGGGCTGAAACTTTCAGGATTTTCACTTTTCAATGTACTCTTCAAAAGTATATAATTTAAGAAAAAAAATTGTTTGACCATCACGCTAACTATGGCTTAGCCCAATTACAAGATTGCTTTCTAAAAAGTTTTAAGCATTTTATTTTCTACTGCAATAAAAAAACTTGAAACGTCAAATTATAGTTTTGTGCTTAATAAGAAAAAAAATGAATCAAACATTTTCGTTTTAATGACAGTTTGCACTTACTTGACACATGAAAATACGATAGTTATGTTATCAAGCGTAAATACAGTCTCACACTAAGTTCTACGTGAAATTATCGGTGTACCCTGTACCCAAAAGTGTGAAGAGATGAAAAAAGAAACGAGAATAGGCGCAACGTAGACGAGTGAAAAAAAGATGAAAAACGATGAAAAAAAGGAAATAAAAAGAGACAAGGAGTGTGTATTATGCGAGACGCAGCTTCAACGCGCATAAATTTATATCGAAGTTAGTATCAGCCCCCCAAGAGTATACATATAGCACGAAGTAGTAAGTGAGAGAGCGAGAGAAGTTACACGTGTATATGTAGGCAAAGAGAACAGACAAGACTCGCGACAGGCGTGTCGTGTTGCTCCTCCTCACGACAGCCAACAGCAAACAGCAAGTAGTGTCGTACAGTGTATAAAGCAGGCAGTAGTGACTTGTTCCATTAGCGCGTTCTCCCTCGAGAGATACTCACACACTCGAAACACATTCCAACAGGCAGCTCTCGCAAACTTTATTAGGTTATCTCGTGTCTGTCTGTGTTTGTAAGTCTATGTATACGCGTGTGTATACGACGAGCTTCGTTCTTTATCTCTCGAATGCTTGTCTTTATTTGTCGGAAGAGCTTCGATTTGAATTTGGTCTATACGCAGCGTATGCGTCCTCTTGCGAATTCTACACGTCGAGGGCTTTACAAGAGCAATTCGCAATTTCTTTGTTATATTACGACTATATTTTACAGCCGGTGTACACTGTGTAACTTTGCTAATTCACATTTATACCTTACTACAGAGATAAGTGTGCGATATTGTCCATGCAGCTTTGTGAAAAATATCACACAAAAGTATTAAATTAAATTTTAAGACATACGTAAACACAAAAGGTACGATGACGATACATTTGTAATGGATGAAAGTCTAACATTCGATAAATTTTCAAGCCCGATGTAATTCTTGAAAATTGCTCACATAAATAAAACAGTAGCCTTTTATAAGTATATGGGGCGATCATGTTAAAAGCGTCATCGCGTAGATCGTATGCAGCCGCAGAAACTACTACTCGGCAATGAAATGGAGAAAAGCCCTCTTCATATTCCTCGACGAGTCAATACTCATACATGTATAAACGAGCAGTAGCTGGCTAGAGATGAGATTCCCGCGCACGTTGAAGAGAGCAGCAACAGAAGTTGTGCTGTCGGCGCAAGCTTGCGAGAAAGCTCACCCATGGAAGAGAAGGGGAGAAAAAGCAGTGAGTGGATTGGCTGCCTATCTACACATACACACGTACACGTACAGATACTTCTGATCGCTCGCGCGACTCAATTACACGCTCCGGCGCCGACGCCGATGCGTTCTCTACGGCTCTACCACCCCAATCTCACACCAAAGCTCTGAATGTATACGTATATAGAGATCTCTGGAAAAGCTTGAGTATTTTCGAGGGCGTGTTGTACATATATATATGGGCTATTTCACATCCATCGTGATATTTCAATTTACCAACTATGCACTTTTAAAAAAACATCATAACATGAAAATTTCCATCATTCAAGCCTTCGTGGATTAGAAACCCATAGTTAGATTTTTATTTTCCAAATGTTATTCTGCTTTTATAGGGTGAACATGAGACAAAAACAATACTCATAATCTCAAAATTCCTTGAGTTTAAAGTTTAAAAATAAAATTGTCCGTTTACAATAGCATATACAGATACGTACACGCTCATTTTCGAATAGACCAATATTGGAATATTTTCTTTCAGACCTCAAAATACAACTTTTTGCTACAGGGCTTAATGCATAAACCAAAATATCAACCAATCAAGCTATTTGGCGAAAAACTTTATGTTCGTTTTTGAAAGAAATTAGCCCATTCGAAGGATTCGATCAAGTTTATTTTTGGACTTATGTTATTTTTATATTTTTATGGAGGTTTTAGGTGATGAATATGATTTTTCAATAAATTTGAATTCCTTATCTAATTCTACATCTACATTCAACATTTAAATATTCTTTCGCGGTCTGAGCTATAGGCGAGAGCCAGTGACTACTGATTGTTTTAGTATTTTTATATTGTAATTTTATAACGTTTATCGATATCTTGTGTACAATTTTGTAACACATACAAAACAAGACGTCTTATTGATATTTTCGCCATACCTCGACTCACCTTTCGTACAATTTTGGATGATAGCTATTTATTATAATGCGTAAGTCAGTTCTTGGAAAAAGGAAATAAAAATTTTAAATGTATATTAAATAAGCTAAAAGGAATTAGAAAAGATTATTTTTTATAAAAAGATCAAGTTGTCCGAGAGCACCTAGCCAAAAAAGTAGAAAAAGATTATAAAAATATTATTAAGTCATACGCACATTTGATTTGTTCATTCTCTGCCTCGTTTAGATGTAAGTCCTATAAATGTCTCAAAATTGCCTTGAAGGTCCAAATCTCTGCCTAGGGCTTCCTCGCATTTCTTCTCAGTGCCACCAGATAATAACGCCGAGCCTCGAACTAGATCTCTTCGACCTCATAATCAAAGAGCAGAGAAATTAATGACGAAGCCTCTTTTGCAATTCTGGTCCAAGCGCGTTCATCCCATAGCCTATAATAGAACCATTTTGAGCGTGTAATTAACCTTACGAACTCTCAATATAATAACATAATAATATTTGAATAATAATAAAGAATAATGTTTGAAAAATTAATATCAAACTTTGAAAGTCTTTAAGTCGATAAAGAATGAACCTAGAGAGCTTAAATTTTGGGGATTTCAATTTTTCAATATACTCTTTATAATTTATTACTTAGCTTTAATTTAATGGTATTTTTTTGCATAAATTTTTGTCATGGAATAGCCTATGTATAGAGAGAGAAAGAGAGGAGAGAGAGAGAAAGGGGAAATACAGTGGATGAAACGCTCTCTCTTTATCTCTTCTCATACTCCAGTCTCAACTGAGATAGGGTTGAAGATGAAGCGAATCAGTTGTAGCTGCAATCTACGATGTATACATCTTTTTCAACGCTTGATTTTTGATCGATATTGCATAATTTGTTTAAAAAATGTATGGATAATATATTTTGGCTATTGAAAATTTAAACAACTTTTGAATGAAAGGATGAAAATGTCGTAGGAAGTAAACAAATTCATCTAAAAAAACAGTATTGAGACAGCTGGCAGAGAAAGAAACTGTATTATACCCCTTTGACGCTGCTACTGCTACACCACTGCTATTTTTCCCTCGAGAGACTCTAGTGGGAAATCCAAGACAACAATGGAAAGTTAAGTAGAGAAAATGGTACTCGCAGCCAAAGAAATTATTTGATTAAAATGTAAAACAGAGTGGCTTCGTTGGTACGTCTATTTTTCCACACGTATTTTCATGGTCTGCGTCATCAACGAGCTATAAAAAAAGGGCAAACGAAAGAAATCTTTTGCCCTTTTACAAGGTAAATGGCATTGTATATGCTTCCAAGACTCGTTCAATGGTCTGAAAAATTAGATCGACTTTCAACTCTCCTCTCTTTCTCTCTCTCTCTTTCTCTTTCTCTGTCTCGCATTTTACGCATTTCGACTACGCAGCCGAGTCAGCGAGCATGAAGTATCTTTAAACTTTTTCCAGCATTATCATCGCATTGACTCGTAAAATAACGTATATTCTCCGATCTTGCGAAATGTCTACCTCAACTTCGCTTAGATATATGAATACACGCGAAAACGTGCGGCAATAAGCGCACGTGCATCCGTAGCTTGGCGCACTGGGCGAGCTCGTGTAAAAGAATGTTAAAGTAAATAATGTATCATGTTTTCTCGTAAATCGCAATGATTGATAGCGATCGATAAATTCAATCACTCGTAAATTACTAAATAATTTACGTAAACAAAAAAAGAACAAGCTTATAAAAGCAATTAATCAAGCGCAAAACGCGTAAATCGAATTTTGTTAATATCAAGTTATTTCTGTGAAAAAAGCAACAAAGCTCTTTTTTGTATTCCTATCAAATTTATTCACACAGATTAGTATCAAAAAAGTGATACCTGGAGAGAAAATGATGAAAAACAGAAGCAAACTTGCTGTCATGTAAGATGCGTGAGCGAAAGAAAGATTAAATCTCGCACGTTTTTAATGCACATTCATTTATCGCCGCGACTAATTTTAATAATTTATTATTCCCTTACAGTGTTGCTCTCGAAAAACTGCACGGCTGGATATTACCGAGCACAAGAAATGGCTTGTACGGTGTTTATCATCTTTCTCTCTTTGCATTTAAACTTATAAACACATTCCATGCATAACGCTATTATTTGCAATCCCAAAGATACGCAAAAATATTGAGAGGTTTATTAGCGCATTTTTCTTAAAGTTTGTAGCTTTAATGTCGTTTTTTGGGATAAAGTCATTTTTTTGTATGTAAATAATTTTAAAGTTTATAGTAATATATACCGTTGGATTTGTCATAAAAAATCCTACATTTTGGTAATATCAAAAAATTTTTTAGATTTTTTTTGTTTATTTGACGCGCCCTCGAATATGAACTTTTCAAAATTTATGAAAAAAAAATATCGCAAAAGTGCATTTTTTCAATGTTATCGTACTCCTAGGTCAAAAATAACGACGGGGATCGATTCTACACAAAATATTACGTAAGAAAACGTCTTGTTAATATTGATTTTACCCTCAGAGCACAGTGGGAAATTTAAATCTTATTTAGCGATGCTGTCCAGTTTTTGCACTACGTTTTTTAACTTCAAAAAGCTATCGACAGCTATTCAGGGCACCTAGCGACACCAGGTAGACGCCAAACTTCATGTTTTTAGTTTAACTGTAGGATTTGGCCGGTGCTCCTAAAATTAAAAAAAGTTTTCCCAATACCAACCGGTCTAGTAGATATGCTTAATAATCGAGTATTAAAGTTATTAAAATCTGATAGTAAATGTTATTCGAATCATGTGTTTGTTTTTTTCTCTAGGTGCATTTTAGTACTTTTACAGCGATTTACAAATTTAGTGATTTGACTTAATACTGCCGCGCTGCGCGGCACTGGGAGAGTTGACGTGAAATGACACAAATATTATGTATGGGTTCAAGTCAATATGGAGTTACCAGTAGTGTTTGAGAGCAACACTAAAAATTACTGAAAAAAAAAGATTGTTTGAACGTGTCCATAGACTACAGTAATAAGTTGATCAAAATCTAATATACACCATCGCAAAGTACTCTTTTCAACGAGTAATTTAAAAAAAATAGAGCTCTCTACGATAATTTTTGCGCCCTGTAGGTCGTTTTAAGGAACCATTTTAAGTACGTAAAATCCCCCGTTTAGCTGAAATCGACTCGATTCTTGGGCATATTATCGTAAATTATCGTAGAGAGCTCTATTTTTTTTAAATTACTCGTTGAAAAGAGTACTTTGCAATAGTATATGTTACACTTTGATAAACAAATTACTGTAGTCCATGGACACGTTTAAACAATCAATTTTTTCCCGTAATTTTTAATGTTGCACTCAAACACTACTGGTAACTCGATATTTCGACTTGAACCCATACATGATGTATATGGATTCAAAGAGGACAAAATTTCCAAGAAATCAAAAAAAATTCGTCTCGGTACGATCAAAATAGAGGAAGATAAATACATTTGTGTAATTTTTATGATTACTGTCCCTCTTGATGTGCTTGATGTAACTTTATGTAGTCCTTCATTGATAATCAAATTCTAGGTACAAATACGCATAAAATGAGGTATTATAAATGGGGTAAATTTTGGAGCAAGGTGTAATCCAAAAACGTAGTGAAAAAACGACCTTTTTGTGACAATTACCCAAATACCACTTTCTGTGGCTAATAACTTTAATGATTTATTTTAAATTTTACCTCCGTTGCCTGAGGGGGAGGAGCGTTGAAATAAATACAAGACTGAAGTGTGTTGGTTTGTAACACATTTTATTGATATTAAATATTTACAGAATTACATTAGAAGTTGAGAAAAGTTATTACAATTTTTTTATATTTACACGGATAGTTGTAATATTCACTATCTAACAAAGAGATTTTGGAGATCTATACGAGCTAAATTACTGTTACTGTTTTTATATATTAAATTATTATGAATCGATGTTATCATAATGTTTCGAATTCAAGTAATTTGTTACAATTTTTTGATACTGTTTATAATTTTTCGTTATCTACATTGTCATGATAACAAAAATAACGAGCCATCACGAGCTTTCGCCTGTGAAAGTATGGATGCCCAACAAATATTATATAAATCCTCGTTCTTTAGGTTCGCAATGATCATTTCACAGCAGAGAACCGGTAGCTGGTAGCGTTGCAATTCATAGAAAGCATCGAGTGCCCACGGCCAGAAAAATCCTCTCAAAATTATTTGGCAAAGATGTACAGCACAAGCCTCTTGGTAGCTCTCGGAAAGATCCAACAATTTGTTCGAACGCGCTAACTCGACATAGTTCTCATGTTTTAGATGTTTAGCCGCCTCTTTCGGTGTCAATCGGATAAGGTTGTGGAGCGACAAACTAGGATTCAC
The DNA here is from genome assembly GCF_000599845.2 of Trichogramma pretiosum. Taxonomy (NCBI): domain Eukaryota; kingdom Metazoa; phylum Arthropoda; class Insecta; order Hymenoptera; family Trichogrammatidae; genus Trichogramma; species Trichogramma pretiosum. The sequence goes on from NW_019641686.1 coordinate 72,353, forward strand.
CATTATCTCTTTCGATTTGCTCACAAATTCTTCGCCGTCGTACCAATATTCGTCAAGATTTACTGACTTTTCAAATAGTTCGTACTCGGCGAACAAACTCATGATATCCAGGGCGACGCTGCGATCAAATTCGTATCCTCTTTCCTCGAGACGTTCAACGACGACCACAATTTTAGACGCTATTGATAATTTAAAACCAAGCCGTTCACGTTCATCCATCTCACTTATCGGTCCGAATCTCTCGACGAAAAAGCTCTTGCTGGGGAAAACGAAGCTGGACAGATCGGCGCCTTGATCTAGAAGTACATCTACCACGTTCAGGAACAGATTCGCTACGGCCCATTGTAAAGGCGTCCGGCCGTTCTTGTCTTGGACATTGACTTGCACCGGCCGATCGACCTTTTTGCTGGTGTTGAAGAACAGCTTGAGTAATTCATCGTCGTCGTAACGATCCTTGCTGACGACGTGCAACGGTGAGAATCCGTTCTCGTTTGCCAAGTTGGGGTCGGCGCCTAATTTCAGCAGATACTTGACCACCTGACCGTTTCCTCTGGCCAGGGCCAAGTGTAGCGGCGTCCGGCCCAACTTGTCCCGGGCGTCGACTTCGACCGGCTTATTTTCTTCGTTGCTGATCTCGATCAACATCTTCACGCGGTCCTCGTCATCGGCGTACTTGCAAACTGTGTGCAGAGGAGTCGAGCCCTCCCAATCGACTAAATTCGTAGCGGCTCCCTTTCTGAGAAGCAATTCTGCCACCGCCCTGAGCTCTTCTTTGACCAGCGCATGGTGCAGTGGTGTAAAGTCGCACACGCCCCGAACATCGATCTGTACCTGTCGATTCTTTTCCTCGCTGATTTCAAACAACATCTTCGCCCAGCCGTTGTCGTCGTCGACCATGCAAATCGTGTGCAGAGCTGTCGAACCATCGTTATCGGCCATATTCGGATCGAAGCCTCTTCTCAGCAGTAATTCAAACAGCTTCTTGTGTCGGTGACTTATAGCATGGTGGAGCGGCGTTTTGCCTTCGTTGTCGCGTGCATCGACCTCCATCGGCCGCCTTTGCTCGTCGCTGATCTCAAAAAACGTCTGCAAAAAATCAGCGCAGTCCATCTTTCCCGCGCTAATCAAGTGCAACGGTGTCGATCCTTTCACGTTGGCTAAATTTATATCCGCTCCTCTTCTTAGCAGCCATTCGGCTATTTGTTCGTGGCCGCGATTCAAAGCCAAGTGCAATGGTGTGCAGTCGGATTTGTCTCGGGCGTCGACCTGGATCGGCTTATTGAATTTGTCACCCATCTCGAATAACATCTTCACCAAGTCAACATCGTCGTCTTCTCTCTGACATATAACATGCAGAGGAGTATGACCCTCTGCGTTGGCCAAGTTTGGATCGGCGTGTCTTTTCAACAGCAATTCGTTGAGTTTTTTGCATCCATGGGACAGAGCCAAGTGTAGCGGCGTCGAGCCCTCCTCATTCTTGGCGTCGACCTCCACCAGCTGATTTAATTCGTCGTTGATCTCGAAAAATCTCTTCAGCAAGCCATCATCGCCGTTTTTTCTCACGCATATTGCGTGCAAAGGAGTAAGTTTGTTATTATTAGCTAAATTGGGACAAGCGCCTCTTCTTAGCAAAATTTCTACCAAGTTTATGTTTCCATTGTGTATTGCCACGATCAATGGTGTCCTACCCCCATTGTCCCGAGCGTCGACCTTGACCGTGCGATGTTTTTCATCGCAGATTTCAAATAATATCTTCGCCATGTTCACGTCGTCCCTCCTGCAAATAATATGCAAACAAGTCTTCCCTGCGAAGATGAGATTCGGATTGGCGTTACATTTCAGCAGCAGTTCGGCCAAGTTTTTGAGGTTGTCGCTTAGTGCCCGATGCAACGGTGTCTCGTTCCATTTGGTCCGGACGTTGACGCACAAAAATTGATTTAACTCTTTATTGATTTTGAAAAATTTCTCCGCCAAGTCATCCGTAGAAATGACATGAAGAGGGGCATATCCTTCCTTGTCGGTCACATTAGGGTCGGCACCCCTTCTCAGCAACAGTTCAATGGCTTTTTTTTTAAGATTCTGCTGAATCAAGAGCGATGGTGTGTCAAACTTATAGATGTGATGGTTAATCGGCAGAGCCAAGAGATAGTGCAATGGTGTGTGACCGTATATGGGCTATTCCACAACAGGTGTTGCAAGCCCAAAAAATGAAGTTGAAAGTAACCATTTACTGTTCAAGAACACAATGAAAAATGAAAATCCTGAAGGGCACAGCCCCCTAGGTCCAACCCTTATGGATCTACAGGGGCTCAAAGTTGGATTTTCATGGTATGAGGATATTCTGCTTCTTACTCTGCTTTTCTGGGTGGACATAAGAAAAAATTTTTAAACCATGTTTTTTCATGTAAAATTTGATGTAGAATTCAAATCTGTACTCAGATGAGACATTAATAACCTCAAAACCCCTTGAAATAGAAAGTATGGTGTAATAGGACATAAATGTCAAAAAAAAAATATGTTCGTATACCTCAAATCAGCCCATATTGTAATATGTTCATCGATACACCAAAATACAACTTCTGATAAAGTTTGGTAACTGAGTCTCCATTACAGATCATTATGTAGCTTTTGAAAGCCCAAAAAACATGGTTTTTTCCTCATTTTCCATGTTTTTTGCCTCTTCGCTAGCTACCAAATTGTTTCTATTAGAGACTCAGTTACCAAACTTTATCAGAAGTTGTATTTTGGTGTATCGATGAACATATTACAATATGGGCTGATTTGAGGTATACGAACATATTTTTTTTTTGACATTTATGTCCTATTACACCATACTTTCTATTTCAAGGGATTTTGAGGTTATTAATGTCTCATCTGAGTACAGATTTGAATTCTACATCAAATTTTACATGAAAAAACATGGTTTAAAAATTTTTTCTTATGTCCCCCCAGAAAAGCAGAGTAAGAAGCAGAATATACTCATACCATGAAAATCCAACTTTGAGCCCCTGTAGATCCATAAGGGTTGGACCTAGGGTGCTGTGCCCTTCAGGATTTTCATTTTTCATTGTGTTCTTGAAGAGTAAATGGTTACTTTCAACTTCATTTTTTGGGCTTGCAACACCTGTTGTGGAATAGCCCATATATTCTGAGCGTTGACCTGGATCGTGTTACCGAGTTCGTCGTTGATAGCAAAAAATTTATCTAATAAATCACCCAAGTCAATGTTGAAGCATAACTTGCTAATTGTGTGCAATGGAGCATCTCCATATTTGTTGCCTAAATTTGGATTCGCGCCGTGTCTCAACAGCAATTCCATCAGTTTCTTTTTTCTGCCCTTCAGAGCATAATCTAACGGTAAAAGGCCATCACGTTCTATGGCGTTGACCTGCAACGTCAGATGTTTCTCCTCGACAATCTCGAAAAATGTCTCAAGGAAGGCATCACTGTAATCGATCACTGCAAGCATGTGCACAGGAGTTGTTCCATCCGCACTGGCTCTAAGCAGGTCGGCACCTCTCCTCAGCAGCAATTCGGCTACCGTCTCGTGGCCTCTGGATAGAGCCAGGTGTAGCGGCGGATAAGGATGTCTTACGTCCACGTCTTGAGAGAAGCCCTCGTTGGGATCTTGCCCGAGTTCAAGGAATTTTTCGACGATGGCGTCGAGACCATACTTGCAGGCCACGTGAAGGTGTGTTAATCCATCTTTGTCTATGTAATTTGAGTCAAGTTTTTCGTAAATTTTAAAGAGATCAGAGACTATGGCGTAACTGCGATTATTTCGAGACGCACAATGGACTGGGGTGGTGCGACGCAACAGTGGCTTTCCGTCTTTATCCATTTCGGGCGCGTCTTTGTAGCCGCTGCGAGCCACAAAATCTATGAATCGTTCCCCTGGTGTCTCGCTGGCGTCTTCATCTGCGTCTTCATCTGGGTCTGTGACGGATTCCATCAAAAGCCAATAAATAACTTCTTTCCGAAAGAAGTCTAGAAGATTTGGAAGTTGGCCTTTCCAATTTTTGATGACGGCATCGAATTGATAAAGAAATTCACGTCGATCCTCTTGAATCTCCCACGTGACATTTTTCGATAAGTACCCGTACCCTTCTAAATATTTTCTATTATTATAGCTTACACTGGATTCGTTGTTGGACATGTTTATACGCACTCACGAACACCAAAAAAACACTAAAAATTACAAATTTAAATTTTTTTTTCGCTAATTTAAAAACACGTGTCGATGAGACCTCTTTTATAGGTTGTGTATTCGTAACGCGGTTTGAACTACGCAACATGTGGAGTTGAACTGCTTAGCTGCTATTAGATATTGGAGCATGAAGCCTTCCCAAGATGAAAGAGAAAGTTAGGCAGGAAGTCGATGCTGAGCATCGCTCACCAGATTCAATGCATTAGACATGCGCAGTAAAAGTACCCTAGCCAAACCAATTATAAATAATTTATTTTTTCTAATAAGCAATTCGTTTAAACAAAAATGGGAGATATACTTTGAGATGGCTAGATAACTTTGGTATGAGTACATTTCCTTATCCGATAGCTTAAAAAGAAAAACAAAATACGGTTATTTTTTCAATTGCATATAAGTTTGCATCAAACAAAGCTATAGGATAACAAAACTTATAAGACATGTAGCTTTTTGCAACGGAGAAAAGACCTATTTTATCAGTACATTATGTTATTCCATCTATTGATGAAAAACGTCTCAATTGCCATTAACAATAATAAGGATTTTTCTGTGAAAAAATAATATTATTTGAATCGCGCACTTTCGGTGGGTGTCACTTTTGAGAGCACTGTATGTACAATGTACATACCACTTGAATTTCGTTGAGTTCAATCATATCAGCACTTTCATGTTTTCGATTATATCATTGAACTTTCTGATGACGATGATCCAATGGAAAATAAGGAGAGTTATATCAATAAAAAAATGGATTTAGAGAGAAAAAAAAGAGCGCCAAGAATTAGTATATTACGTCCCTTGGCCAGAAAGTCATATTTTCTGGCCTGCGCAAATTGACGGTCGAGGCGAAGCCGAGAAAATTGATTATTTGTTAACTAGAATTGTAAAAAAAGTTACCATACCCGCCCGACTTTTGTAAGGCCGAGGCGAAGCCGAGGTTTTACTGGTCGGGGCGGGCATCATGGTAACTTACGATAAAAAGAGTTCAAAGCTAGATATTGATAATGAAACTATTATGTGTAAAATATATCATTTTAAAATGGTTTTATGTATCATGTTCTTCGAAATCATTATCGCATTTTTTACACTCAGAAATAACAAATGTACAATAAGAAAAAGAACAATTATTAAATGTGATGTAACGTTTTTTGAATTCTGCAATTACGTTATCACGAACTTCATTAACGTGATTCAATTCTTCTGGTTCTTCATTTTTTCTTTTACTATTCACAGCTTTCACTTGATGTGCTTGTTTGAAATTCAGCTTCAATGGTTGTTTAGCAGTAAAACTATTACAAACATTTTTTTTTTACAATTAACGTATATTCATTCGATGATAAGTTGATGTTAATTGGAGGTGTGACAATTTTTTTATTTTTGGCCGTAAAAAATTCAACTTTATCTGAAAAGTTAAGATTCGTAAGTGTACATCATTTACCTAAAATTTATACGTGGTATTCCTACCTCGATTTGAATTACTTGGCTCATTGAACGCAAACTCATCCGAAAAATCTGACCAATGCAAATCAATATTCACCGAATCACGATTATCAGAAGAATTAGAAGCTGCTGTTTCAAGAAGCTGGGGTTACTTGCGTTGCACGTGAAATACTTCTTTGCTCGTTGATGGTCTCGAATAAACATCGATCGGCGCGCGTCTTGTAAAATATTTTCTACTCGTTGACGGCATAGGCTCGATATCATTCGATTGGTTTTCTTTTATAATACCCTCGTAGATCATCTCGCGATTTTTCATAGAGTTTTCTATGTATTCTTGAGAGATTACATCTGATCTCCATCTTCCCAACTGTTTGATCATCTGCATATTGGCTCCAGACTCAGAGAGAAGAGAGGCAGCTGATCTGCGGAAGCAGTAACCAGTGTATGGCTTAGGATTATCCAATTCTAGATAAGAAGCAAGGGCTTGTGGTACTTCGGCGATCTTATGCCTTCCGATAGGTTGACGTGTACATATACCATTATGATACTGTATAAAAAATCGATCGCTGAATTGATCATTTTTGGGCCTCAAAGACATATACAACTTCACTTTTTGATAAAAAAGATTGCCAATAACGAACTGCCCCGGGTAGTCATTTTTATTTTTTCGTATGGAAATTAAAAATCTGTCGCCCAATTCTTCAACATCGTTAACTTTCATATTCATGATTTCTGCGCATCGAAGTGCACCACAAATCCCAAACACAAGTATGACCTGTAATTGCATGAGAAGAAGATTGAATCGTAAGCACAATATAAACACAATGTCTTAATAACATTTATAAGAACAAATAAAATTACCTTCTTTGCTAAATAAACGTGGTCTGGGGCTTCGGACATGAATTTAGATATATGAATCCATTTCAAAGCATAAGCTTTTTTCGGTTGATAACCTTTAGCATTATTTTTTATTAGACATTTCAAATTTAAAAAATTACTAATATTAATATTGCCGTTTGCATTCAAAGTCTTTCGCAGCATGCTCCATACACTCCATAGAGTTGGTGGTTTTAATTTTACTTTGAGCTGGTTGAAATAAACAATTAAATTATTCTCCATCGACTTAGATAGAGAAGCTGCATTTTCTTTTTCCCAGTCCTTATACATAGTATAAACTAGCCGGTATCGATCATTCGATTTTTTAGGGTGCGTTTCCGTTTGAACGATGAGACGCGCTTCTTCGTCGAAATTATTGAAAACTTCGTCTTCGTCTACAGAATCATCGCTCGAATCAGACATCGTATTCACTTTTTTAATAATTATTATACTGATACTAATTGTAAACGCAGCTTGAAATATATACGCCCTCTGTAGTTAATAATATCTTGATTGATTATTATTTTCAAAATATTTCCATATATTAAATTACATACTCATAAGAGTTCCATGCGCGCGTAGCGCGCAAATAGATTTCTAGTAGCAAAGATAAACGTGAATGATCATCTTAGATATATGGACGTCGAAGTAGAGGTTAAAACATTCAATTTTATAGTACTAAAAACTATCTATGTTTATTAGAATCAAAATTACAGGTGTTAAAGTTTCATAAAAAAATGAAGTATAAAATCTATGAACCATTCAAAGCAGATTCGATACTCGCTGTACTCAGGCGAGAACAACTCCTGGATTATTGGTTGATTGATTGAACAGATTTATTTGATATGTCAATAAGAATAAAACGCCGATAAAGATTTATTTGTCATCGGGGTACCACCCTGACTAGCCTTATTGCATAGTACATTAGTTCTATAAAAAAAAAAGTTGTTCGAATTCTTTTGATCTCAATTGAAATCTTGATTGAGAAATCAAGATAGATTTCAATCGAGAAATCGAGAAAGATCTTGAGCCAAATTCTTGATCGCGAATTTGTCACTAAATATTCATTTCCAATTAAACTTTAAACACCTGTAACTTTGATTCCAATGAACGAAGATAATTTTTAGTTGTATTAATTAGGGCGTCTCTGTATAAGAACGCGGACATACGCCAGGTGGCGCAGCACCAACGAAACCCCGTACCCGCAAAAAGAAGAGCGTTCTTCTACGTTCTAGTACAAGTGGCTTTTCGGTCAAAGCGGCTTTCAAAGGCCTGGAACAGTAAAGTTGCTTTGACTTCTCGATCTCTCCAGCTAAGTAGTCCTAAGTAGCTCTCATTTACTATTTTTTTACAAACTAATTTATAAGTTTTACGTATCTTCCAGTGTTTTTTATGTGCGCTCACTTTTTCTCTCTCTCTCCTCATCAATCGAAATTCTCATTAAGATGATGAGCTTACGTGCCGACGCAGCGAAGCATCGTCACTTTCATCTGTTGACACAGGTCTTTCTTGATGTACCATTTGGAAATAGTAGTTTTAATTAAGGTCTAAACGACTGCATAATATGAAACTGAGCCTCTCACTTACAACAAATGTTCACAATGCGGTCCATTCACTTCTTGGCTGTAATCAAATCTATTGTAAAATGACTGAACAGCATTTCAAATCATTTCTCGTGGAATAGCCTCTATCTGCTGAATTATTTTCCGGCTTAATGTGATCTTTCAAGTAACCCCACAAAAAATCTAAATTCGTTGAGGTCGGAGATCCAGCTGGCCATTCTGTGGTACCCCGTTTACCTATTTATCTATAAAAAAGTATGAGACCCATAATATAAGACGCTCATAATAAGTCGTTGGGACGGAACAATGATTCAAATTGAACTACTTTGAAATGTTGAACTTTTTTAAGAGTTTATTTTGATTCTTCAAGTATTTGATGGTATTCGAAGGATTGGATTTGTCGAAGTATTCACCGATGCTGTAATTCATTTGCAAATGCACTGTGTCACTAAAAAATTTTTTTCAACCCCTTGATACTGCTACGCGCTATCTGCAAATTCTTGGTGTCTCATGATGGCCATCTTTTTTAATATTTGGCCACAATCCTTGAAATAAACATCTCAGCAACTTCAAATTCCAGCGTCAAGAATCTTATTATGAAGTTATTCTGCAAAATTATAATGTTACTTTAGTTTTAAAATTACCACTGACAAATTATATTGGCATAACTTACTTTCAGAGTTGAACGATCCAAGCAGAAAGAATGTAATTGTGATACCTCTGACGTACCTTCCATGATTTTTTGTTCCTGTAATAAAATAAAAAACCAATTGAAAAATACATATCAAAAGGCTAATTAGATTAGATATGTATGAAAATTCTTTTCTTAGCAGCTCTATTTGAAAATTATGACTTCTTCTTCGGTTTCACAAGATCTATTATAAAATATGGAAACATTTCAGGAACTGAAATAAAACTTCACTTGATCAGATTTCAGCTCATACACACTTGAGCAATTTATATGGTAATTATAATATTGGCTCACAAATGTGCAATACAAATAAACAAATGGAAAATTTCAAACAAATTAAGCTACACCAAGTTGCACTCAAACACAATAGATAATATCTATTTCAAAACGAGTACACACATGGCAAAAAAGAAGTAAAATTTAAAAATAAACTAATGGCTAATTTTTAATTTTCTTTATCGGAGGCACCATCTGGATCTTCGTCTCCTACTTTGTCAGTCAATGACTCTTCTGGCGTGTTGATCTTGTCTTGCTCGACTAGCTTGAGCTGCACAGGAAGCTTCTTGCTGTTGTTGCTGACAGTCTTTGCGTTGGCTGTTGCTGACTATTGTTGAGTTGTTGTTTTTGTTGTTCCAACTTTCTTTGTTGTTTTTATAGTTGTAGCGCATGAAGAAACTACACTTGTTTGATTAACTTGACCCATTTGTATCTGACTTTTTTGCTGCTGCTGCACAATATCAGTCAGAATTTTTTGCTGTTCTTGCATACTTTTCATTCGCTCCATGACCAAACTTAGGTCAGCATTCTTGGATTTTTTTGTGGATTTTTATTCCTTCTTTATTACAGGTTTTGGTTTATCTTTGAATGGTCCAGCGTCGACAAGCATACAATCTTTAAAAAATAAAAATAAATGCAATAAAATAAATTACTAAAATACAGTTTTAAAGGTGCTTTTCAACTTACCGTCACTGTCGCTGCTGTCACTGCTGTTAGAAGGTGCAATTTGTCTTTTTGAAACTGATCTTCTTTCGGGCGAAGTAGGTTCTTGTTTGACCTTTGGATAAAATTGAGAAGACGAGCTTGAACAATGCAAAAATTGCCAATTATACGGATACTGGAGATGCGTATAATTGGATGCTGGCTTAGGCTTCTCGTGATAGGCGTATTTATCAACATCATTGATCTCTCATTGCGCATCTTCAATTTATGCTCTTCTGACACAAGTTGAGTATTGAGTACTGACACGGTAAGACTGGAGAAATACGTAGGGTCCTATGGTGAATTGACCAAATTTTCACGTTGGTTTACAAAATTACATCCTTTGGCGAATGAAAAATAAAATATTTCTGAGCTGTTGAAAAAGCCGCTGATGAATACATACACGCTGATGATTCATGACTGATTTCGATAAATCTATAATCAATGCTTGTACGTTAATCCACCCAGACGTTTCTGTATCCTACTGCTTCTTTCATTCAGACTAATCGCTTTATAAAAATATACAAGAAGAAAGTTTATAAAAGTTCTACTGCGATCCACAGAACGATGTGCGTATAAGGATGCATATGCTATTGGCTTCGTCATTCGTTCTAGTTGAAGTAAACCGCGTTGAGCTAAAACTCGAGCTGTTTCCGCTAGATATCCTCCAGAATTTCTCTCCTTGGTTACTTTTTAATTTATTGGGAATGATGGAATTTTCAATATCATTTAACAATTCTTCACGAACTATTGAAGTACCTTGTTCATTTTGCTTTTCGTAGTTAAAGAGATTTGATGGAGTTTCTATTTGCATTTTCATTAGCTTTGCATTATTAAAGAGGTTTACCGGAGTTTCTATTTGTTGATTTTCTATTTGCTTTTCTATTTTTGCTTCCTCATAGAGGAAGCTTTGTGATGGGCTCCATTTCGGCTTTTTTATAGAGTAATCGTAGGGTATATTTAATGATATTTCTATATACTAGATCGAATTTCTGACACATGTTGGTATGTATGTGTGTGTGTGTGTGTGTGTGTGTGTGTGTGTGTGTGTGTGTGTGTGTGTGTGTGTGTGTGTGTGTGTGTGTGTGTGTGTGTGTGTGTGTGTGTGTGTGTGTGTGTGTGTGTGTGTGTGTGTGTGTGTGTGTGTGTGTGTGTGTGTGTGTGTGTGTGTGTGTGTGTGTGTGTGTGTGTGTGTGTGTGTGTGTGTGTGTGTGTGTGTGTGTGTGTGTGTGTGTGTGTGTGTGTGTGTGTGTGTGTGTGTGTGTGTGTGTGTGTGTGTGTGTGTGTGTGTGTGTGTGTGTGTGTGTGTGTGTGTGTGTGTGTGTGTGTGTGTGTGTGTGTGTGTGTGTGTGTGTGTGTGTGTGTGTGTGTGTGTGTGTGTGTGTGTGTGTGTGTGTGTGTGTGTGTGTGTGTGTGTGTGTGTGTGTGTGTGTGTGTGTGTGTGTGTGTGTGTGTGTGTGTGTGTGTGTGTGTGTGTGTGTGTGTGTGTGTGTGTGTGTGTGTGTGTGTGTGTGTGTGTGTGTGTGTGTGTGTGTGTGTGTGTGTGTGTGTGTGTGTGTGTGTGTGTGTGTGTGTGTGTGTGTGTGTGTGTGTGTGTGTGTGTGTGTGTGTGTGTGTGTNTTGCGGGAAATTGTCGTTTTCTTCCTTTTGCTCCCTCATATAGGAAGTTTTGTGATGGGATACATTTAGGCTTTCGTATATAATTATCGTAGGATATATTTAATGATATTTCTATATACTAGATCGAATTTTTGACACATTTTGGAATGTATGTGGGTGTATGCGGCTGTATGGCTGTGTAGAGTGATTCCTTGATAACGGTAGCACGTATCGTGACGGGGGAGGGCTTATTTTTTTCGTTATGACATAGGGACGAAGCCAGAAAAATTCATTTATCGATAAACGTAACGTTTTTTTTCTATTTAAGAAAAAAATTTTTTTTTTTTGCATTGTTTGTTTGAGATACCCGATAAAGCTGAGAGGCGCTTTCGTTTCGCTTTCGTAATTAGAAAGATTAGAAAGATGATATTAATATTTTCAAATTATTTTTAAGTTAAAAAAAAAGTATGAGGAAGCTACTTGCCAATACATTGGCAGCGGTTTTTTTTATTGTTGAAAAAAAACAAAATACATATTTCAACCTCAAATGGCCGGCTCTTTTCTAATCTGCAATAAAAAATGGGGGTTTCCGCTGACAATCTTGAAAAGTTCACAGACTTGAGTGAAAAGTTTAGTTTTTGCCATAATTTCACTCCCTCTTTTATTACGGAATGCGACGAAATCGTACTAAGAAAATCGTAATTTTCAAAAATAAAAATTATTCCGTATTATAATTACGATAAAATTGGGTATGGATCTTGCATTAATAACAGAAATAATCGAGATTTAATTTAATACATAAAAAAATCTCATTTTACAAAAGCATAAAATTTTGATATAAAACGAGGGAAAAAAGTAAATACACATAAACTTCCTTCAAATAGTATTTGATATCTCGCTCTCTCTTTTATTTGTACTGCGCATTCACGTGCAGTAGCTGCATCAAATAAGAAAATACGTATAAAAGAAAAGTCGATACACTCGAACATTTATTACAACCGACTAGCGTTGAAATTTATAGCCCGCGACAAAGACCCGATGTATATTATAGAGTATAGCTAGAGCCAACGTATGCCCGAGCGCGCACGTGTGTGCGAGTGTGTAAAAACGATGAAAAAAAAACGATAGGGGTAAAATCAGACGTAAACCGAAACAAGAGATAAGAAAAACAGTGGCAATATTATTATGTGATTTTTCTAAGTCTTTACTTTTTCGATTGTCGTGCACAATGATGTATTTCAGAAAATATGTACCTCACGATTACGATAATCGACGGTATGAATTGTCCAGCTCACGCTCACCTATCGAATTTTCCTGCAAGAATTCATACCATCTTTCCCGTCAACCCGTTTATCCGAAACCGTTGACACAAAAAACAATAAAAAACCCTAAGCTGTAAGGGAGACGACTTCGCTTCACTCGGCCTTAATAATAATTTTGGACTCTTGAACTACCACAGTACAAGCTTGTTTTTGTGTGTTTTATAATTTTTTCTCTATATTTGTGATACGTAAAAGAATCACAATTGGACCGACAATTTATAGTAAAATCCGAACCTTTTCAAATGTTAAGGGTAGTTTTTGCAGGATATTCAATCAGAAATGTTACTATGATCGTCACGCCATAGCTGCGCGAAACAATCGCGAACGTTTTGAGGTAACCTGACTGGATTAAAATTTTCACAAATTCAATTAATGTCTTGTTAATGAAAATGACGTTGGAAAAATCAAAAAAAAAAATAATTACAATTCAAAAAAATGTCAGGAATCAGAATATCATATTATTAAAAATCACGTGAAATGCTGATTGTGCAGAGCAATATATTTTTTCAGTATATACGCATAGCTGCTACAAGCCCTTCCTACGTAGCGATAAAGTACGCTCATTAGGTAGAGTGATTACAGGCTAGCACGTGCCGCGCATCCTAGTGTGTGTGTGTGTGTGTTTGTGTGTGTCCATGGAATCGAGGGTGTAACGGATTCACGATGTTTACATCACGTTTATTCGTACTAACGGTGAAATATTTTTGATAGTCGTGTGTACGATGAGGGGTGAAGAAAAAACAGAAGAGGAAAGTTTAGTTCGAAAAATGGTTATCTCACTGCCTCAAATTCTATATACCATCATCTTTTTTGTGCACCCTAAGATAATCCAGAGTAGATAGAAGTATTATTCCTCTTGTTGCTATTAAACAAAATTTTTGTTAAACAAAATTTTTGATGTATTTTTTTTCAATTGATGGACAAAATAAAAAAAACCTCCTTTGACTTGAGAGACATTTCTACTCTTGAACAAGTGAGTCAATAATTGCGAGAACTATAACGTAAGCAAAAGTAAAATAATACACCCAATAGCGATTTTCAACATCGATGATTTGAACGGAATCGCGATTTCCAGTCCAATAGATCATTGAAGCTGCAATTATAAATTAGAGTACGAAATATTGCCATATCGATTGGCCAGCGTTAATTTTTTTTGTTCATTCCGCCATTGCAGATCCGATGCTTATGTACAATCGATTTCACGTAAAATTTCCAAGCAAAGATAATCGTTCCATGAGTCGATAATTGAGAGTTGCCTGTCTTCCGAAGCTAATTCGAACGGAAGCCACAAACATTTACTCGAGTGCGCGTGAGCGGGTTCTTCTCTGTATTAACAGACGCAAAGTAGCATCTGTTTTTCTTTGTCAATAGGGGGAGCAGTGACGTATTATCAATAAAACACATCGCAGGTATTACGAATAATATTTTTGGAGACACAAGTCAGATCGAATCGACTCGGCTATTTATTGCTAATAGGCCGCGACTGTTTTTAGGAGTGCGGGATGGCCCAATCGAATATAAAAGCTCGATCAGATTAATCAACAAGCTGGGAGCATGTCTACGAGCAATTACCGTTCGATATCAATTGGACAGCTAATCTGAGACTCGAAAATAGCTAATGTATATTGAATAAAGCGCCGCATGGGCGTGATTACGTCCACTCGATGGATTTCAGCTCCTGTAGATTTCAACTTGTCACGTTCGATGGTCGCGTGTGCAGTAAAAATCTTAAATCGAGTCAATATGGCCCCAGCTCGCATCGCATATGATAGCTAGAATGGCGCTGGTTGAGCTAGTATATTTAAGAAGCGATCGGCTCGCGTGTAAATAATTCAATGCTGGAACAAGACACAAATGTATTATAAACGTCAGTTGTGCGATGGCTTTGATCGGATAATATAAAGCATGGGGGAGAGGGTGGTTAATTAATATCACCCCGGAGTAGAAATTGCCAGACTTTCGATCGTTTTTCTATCGTTTCAATTTTTCAAGTCACGCGCGCCAATTTCTCGTCAATTGCGCGGACGCCTTCCACCCGTCTCGCGTATACGAAATTAGCATCGTAACGGTATTTCTAATCATTTTCCGTACTATTTTCAGATGAGATCCATCCTAGATTAAATATTTCAATTACGTTAGCAGTTTATTTTAAAAGATATTTTCTGGAAAAACAGATTGTTTTTGAGCAATTAAGACGTATAATTGACGGGAAATGGGTTTATCATTTCTCCATACGGTACGTATTTTATTTAAGTAAAGTTATTTTGATTAACTTTTTGGTTTAGAAAAAGTTAAATCTAAGTTAGAATGATAAGTGAATATTGTTTGAAAAATTGATTTTATATATTATACGTAAAATCGTTTTGCGTATCAGAATTGCTCATAAATGCAGCGTTACGCGTAAATCGGTATTTCGATGCTTTGCCAATGTTGATTTATTCAAACTTCGGACTCTTAAAATTTTACGCGCGTTCGAGAGTGAATTTGATGTGAATTCATACCTCTGCACTCTATGTGCTGAGCGCTAAATATAAATTTCCTATCAATCGACTCAGGCTTGCGGAAAAAGCGATAAAAAATATCGGTATGCGTGAATAATAAAAAATCGGCGTCGCAATGTGGAGCGAAACTTTCCAAAAATTTCCGCCTATTTGCCAAGCACACGTGTTCGAATATCGCGAATCGTCGCGCATATGATTTTATCGTCATTTCAGTCATCAGCAGACTCGTGAGCCAGGGCTTACCCATGAAAACATAATCCAGCCGTGTACAAACGATAAACATATCGAAGGGGCACATACAGGTGTATCGATATTATCGAGGCCGATCGGTTTTTAATTAAAAAGCCCCGATCTCGTGACTCCTAGCTGTAGCTATACAAATGTCCGCATGCGCATACATGTATATGCGCAAGCAGCGAGAGAGCTCCAAAATCGATTTGTCTGTACGCAACGAATTTACGAGATTATACGCTGCCGCGTGCGCTGCGCGACGTTACTGTTATACGCTCGTGACTTTATAACGACAAGAACGACATGTGTATTATATTACGTATGTATATGCCGCTACAGCGCTACACCCGCAGGACCGGGCTAAAACAATTTGTATTGAAATGAGTGTGTTTGTGATGTGTATAACTCGATTTCGCGGGGTCGGAGGGTGCACATACGTACGTATAAGCCAAAGCAGCAGCCGACCGGAGGGAAATACACAAGCCGCGACGACTACTTTATGATCCCTGTCTTTTACAATTTCTTTACGAGCTTATCTTTTGCGTGGCTGTGCAGTACAGGTACGATTATATACATGTACCCGTACTCACAAGAGCCGCCGTTATATCATGTATATATATTCAGTGACAGATGATCCGCGAGCGAAATCGATTGCGTGCCACGCACTAAATGCATCGCGGCCGCAAATGTTATTAGACACGCGCAGTGTGTATGTGAGTGTGTGGGTGGGTGCTTTGCGGTCGATTGTGCTCGATTACGGTGCTTTATGTAATCGAACGATATACGTATTTCCATTATGCAACTGTGGTGCGCTATACACACACACACACACAAATATATAATTATGCTGCGTATTTACTTTCTCCGTGTTGTATATTACAATAAGTGCACTCGAGTTGCCGGGGGTAAGGTCAAAAAAATCGATTCGCCGATGCTTTCGAAAGATGTAGCCGTTTATTAGTCACATTTCAAGTATTTCTTGCAACTTTATTTTCATATTCATAACGGACGAATCTATACGTACGCCGAGTATAAATACCGCAGAAGTTTAAACTCGTATCAAAGGGCAATTTTTCCTCGTATCAAGAGCGACCGAAAGGATACTTTTTAGTTCCCTCGCGAATAAACAGCGATTCCATATGCAGTTCTAAATTCGTAGGCAACTAAAAACAATGGAAAAAAAAATACTTCGAAAACCCCCGACTAGTATGTTTAGTTTTATTTGCTATATTTTCTAGCTGTATGGACCTCCGCATCCGCTGCAAGTCCCTCTCTCGCCCACAGTGTCTCAACAATTTATTTGGTCTAGCATTCGCTGAATACGGGTATGATAGAGAAGCACGGCATTATTTTCTCCCCTTAACAAGACTTTTTCGTTTTGAGCTGCCACTAGTGGCGCTATTTTCGTGACCCTCGGAATAAAAATAATCGAAGGAGCGATACTGTTTTCCAAGTCGATTCATTATTTTATCGAGTATAGGGGAGATCGCAACAATTAGTAAACTATTTTAGCCATGCCCGAGTATGTTCGAGTATGATTCAAAGAAAAATCTACATGCATCTTCTTCATTTTAACGTCAATATCCGACAATTTGAAAATTCGAATCTCAGATTACGAAGTAATGATTAAAACCAAAATGATCAGTGCTACACTCAGCAGCGGCAACGCGCTCAGTAATAACCCATAAAATTCGTTAAGAACGATCTACGCGCAGTGACATTAACGCACACGCCCATTTCTCTATTATATCGATGTGCATCGACAACAAACAGCAACCGCAGTATATACGACGTATTGTATATGCAAAATAGCTCGCATATAGAAGATAAAAATCTCCGGAGGCCAGCAGCAGCAACACACGTCAGTCAGTCAGTCACGAGGGATCATTTTTTCTCAAACGATAATGCGCGTTAGCGCGCTTACGATCGATCATTATGCAAAAGACAGTAGAGAGAGAGACTCGGAAAGAGAAGAAAAAAGGTATTATCGGTTAAGCCGAGAGACGATCCGTAAGTATAACTGACCACCCACGACGTATGTCGTTTGTGCGTCTCATGGTATGCCAGGCTTGCTCGCGCGTACTTTACCCGCGGATAATTCGCACGTGAGACAGATCGATGCACTTTGAAAAACACGTGTATGCAACGTGGTCGCTTGGGACAGAGAAAAATTTATTAAAAATTAATATCTCAGACATGGTATGCAAGCCATGCGCATGTACTTATGATCTTAATTTCTTAAAAAATCTCATCGCTCACGTGTCGTGCAACCCGCACCTGTATGTGATTCGGAAAAATACGGGGTACAATACTTTTCATCATTTCGGTTCGAAGTCTGGCCTTGACGGGCCGTATACAAATGTAACAAACTTCGTGAAAGAATCTCGACCTATATACACGCGCACAAGTGCATTTTCTCACCCACGCGTCGATCGATGTGTAAAGCGAAAGAAAAAGAAACACCACATACGCATTATACGGCAGCGATTTTCCCATCGTAAAAATGTCCACTCGATCATCACATTGGCGAGCTATGTTTCAATGGTTACATACGAAGAAAAGAGCGACAATACCGCAACAACCTGCGTGTATTACGCTCCAAAACGTATATAAAGGTGATTTTCTCGTCCGAAGATCAAGTGCTCAAGTGTCGAACGTCTTGAGAGACAGTATAGGCCCGCAGCTTCTGCCTCAAAAAGCTTCAAAGAGCGCGCTGCAAGCAATTTCAGCCCTTCACTTGAGACTGGGTAAAATAATTGATCTGGTTATGTGGGAATCACTTTCAGGCATGAAAGTCAGTGACGAATGCGAAAATGAATGATCCGTTCACAATTCAGTAGCTCGATATTGTAACGATTCCACGGTAGCCGCGACTCTACGCATTGATCGCGTACGTTTTATTTCTGCTTGCTAGATTGACATCATTTATTTAATTTTCTCCTCTTATTTTCAATTTTTTTTCATTTAATTATTACTCGTAAACTTTTCAAGTGCAAGCATTGAACTCTACTTTTTTCAGGCGGCAATGAAAAATGCAGGTATAGCTCGAACTCATATCCTTGATGGATCGATGCCACATAGAAATAAATATAAGAGACGTATCGAGTCGAAAAGAGCCCAACTGTCGTGGCAACAGTATTTGCGAAAGTCGCGCTTCGGTCTCCTCGGCCCGGCGTTTACAGTAGCAACAGCAGCAGCAGCAGCAGCTCTCATACATCTTTCATAATTCAACTGTACATTTGTGCCCGATGGACTGCTGCACCGAGTATATAGCTCAAGGTGTGCGATACGCAGCGCAGCATGTGCGTATTATATGCGCGTTGCGCGCCGTGAAAGTAGCCACTTTCGAGTCATGAACGACACGCCTCCATTTCTTTTCTTCTTGCATGTATGTATACACAAAGCTGAATTGCTCATGTATCATGTATGCGCGCATGGCTACGTACAGCGACGAGAGCGCGAGCTCAAGTTTTTCTCCGCCCATTCGCGCACCCGTGTGCGTGTTTCACGCGTACACCGATATGTCAGAGGCAAAGAGAAAGAGAGAAAGATCCTGACCGACTGTCCACATGTGAATGCGAACAAGCCAAGATTTACATATGGATTAATGTATAAATATATATTAATTATATATTAGCTGTGAGTTTAGTTTTTTCATTAATTAATTAATTAGTAATTGAACTGATCTTATCTTGTAGCCTTAATGTAGGCTGAACGAATTGGACCAAACTACGGCAGGTGGCATGTTACTAGGCGCGATTACGATCTGTTCTCCGGGTCGTAGCTATATTTTAAAGTTACTTGCAACTACTGAGAAATATAACTAATTTAGCTCCAGGTTCCACCAACCTCGTCTCAAGTATATACTGATATACCAATTCGTCTTCATTATCAAAAACTACCGAATAAAAAATAATCGGATCCAAGTCGTCATTGTAAGACTCAACTCATATACTATTCGATTGATTGGTTCTTTTCTATCAAAACGTCGTATAATATCCTAGACCGATCGATTTTCCTTTAGTAAGATATTTCTAGTAACATCTTATTTGCGAGAGCAAACTTTTGAGTAAAATTCGACCTCTATAGCCAATGGCTTCTATAATAATTGAATATGATCATGAAAAGGTAATGGTTGAATTTGGCACCAACAGCTCCTTATTTTGAACGTGTTCGCATGCAGCAAAACTGCATAAGAAATTTTTATTGTCGTCACTTACCATCGGCTCTCATCAGTCATCGAAATATATGGTAATTTTGAAATTAAATCGAATTTTCTTCGGATGTGCATATTTTAAAATTATTGGCTCATCATGCATCAATTACGTATCCGTCCGCTCATTACGCTCAATAGATCATGTGCTATAATACCACACCGAAAAATATACAGTAGTTCAAGGTACTTTTTAATTTCACGACTCATGTAGAGGATGTATTATAATATGCCTCGACAAACGCTATACATAATTCGTGAAAATGCGCCGCGATTATTATTCCGTCAAGGGAGCGATCGAAGCGATCTCGGGTGAGCGAGTCTCGCTCGAGAGCTACAGGTCATTATCTTGCGCCGATCGCATCTTCCATACCTATGTGTGTATAAGAAGCAAAAAGAATTTCTACGCGCACACGTATACGCTTCGTGATATATAATCCTCGATGCGAACATTGGCGTTGAAAAATCTTGTTATCGATCGGATTCATCGAATCTTTGTATGTTTATCTGCCTCGTCACGTACAGCACTTACATATATTATGCCTGCATACATGTGCCTTTGACAAACTTGGGCCACACTATACGTGTATGCACGTATGCAGCATCGTTCCATTATACATACACACACGCATTGTGCATTTCTTCTTCTTTTCTTCTTAAAAAAAAACAAGATACGATTGGCCATGGGCAGGCGTGAAAACAGAGTACTTTTCAAAAAAAAAATAATGACTATTTTATATGTGATGATGGATCATTGCCTTGATTAGTTGATTAGTATACTCAATCGAGACTCTTATAAAAGCTGTTACTTTATAATTATTTTGTCTCTTTAACTGTTTGAGATGAATTTTTGAATTTTCTTTCTCGGACACTTTTCTATATTACGGACTATTTCTATAAAGTTTATAAAAGTAAATCCGAAGAATGAAGATGCATAGAGATATATCGATGTAATGTACTACGATTTAACAACGACCTGCAGTACAAAGGCATCATGTCATTACGCTCGTTCCAGACTGAAGTAAGAGCAATCACGATGTGAGCTGTGTACAAGCTCATAAATTTTCACTAACGACGATCGTAGAAAAGGAAAAAAAAGTCACGAAAATGTGTATAATAACACTCGGCATACGCGGGAGGGCGTAAAAAATCCCTCCATGGGACAATGGCGCTCGCGCAATATAGATTCTGACACCTTACCATGTGTAATAGTTTATCGTTTCCGGAGCCACCATCACAAATGCGCATACACGTATACAGAGAACAGGTACATATGCGCACAGTAAAGAGAACTAATCCTCGCGTTCTCTATATGAACGCGCCCAAAAAAATATATATATTATGGCCTCTTAAGAATGAGCAACAAATCCACACATAAATTCACGGACAAATCGATGATGGGCCTGGCGTCAGAGTAGCAGCAGCAACAGCAGCAAAAAAAAGAAAAAAACCTGCACGATATGCACAGATACATAAAGGAATAGAGGGCCACACGCGCGCGTAAAAAATAATGTATATGTAAGGCGTCACTGCGGTGAAATCTCGCACTCGGATGCAGCAGGGGGTCCTCGTTGACACACACGCACACATGCAGTTTTAAGCCACAATCGTTATGTAGATCCCACGCGCAATAAGCCTGTGTGTCTATGTGTATGTGTGCCAGCGAATACATATAAACATATAAGCCGATCATAAATGAGTAATGAAGAAAGCGAGAGAGAGAGAAGAAAGAGAGGACCACAAAAATCGCATGTTTGCCCTGCACGTTAATAATAAGCTCCAGCTGCGAAGAGGTGCGAGAGAAAAATTTTGGGAAGTGTTTCTCTCTCTTCTTTTTTTTTTAATCCTGTCCCGTGGTTTATATTATTATAAATATACAGAGCGCGGAAATGGCACGATATTTATTGCGCGTCGCGAGCCTAACGACACATCGATAAATTTGCTCATTATAATAGTGTTGAGATATATGTATATATGCACACTCATAAGACTTGAGCTTTGCACGCTTATGTATAGCAGCAGCAGCCTTAAGTATATTATAGGTATCTCTCTCTCTCTTTCTTTCTCGCATCATATGGATTTCACGGATAAAATTTCCTCTCCCAACTTTTTATTTATGACTTTTTTTATATGTAGTCTCTTTTACGTGTAGTCTCTTTGTGCCTGGAAATTAATATCTTTATCTGTGCGCGCGTAATAATATGATGCCTGTTTGTTTCAACGATGTCTCGCCTCTTTCTTTTTTTAATATCGCGAATTTAGATGTTAAAAATTCGGAGGCCAAGAGTTAGATTATAAATGTACCTGCTTGTCAAGCGGAGCAGCAGCTTTTCTACTCGATGATAAAATTTAAATAATTTAAATCAGTTATAGAATTTGGCTGTGCTCTATTGCAAATTTGTGTAGACACGTTTCGAATAAATCGATAATATACGTTTTTCGATTCAAACGTCACCACCTTGCATCGATGAAGTGTCTCTTTTTGGAAAAATAAAAACCCAGCAATCAAGCTTTTAAGTACAGAAGATTGCAGTTTTAATATGGCCATTTTAATAATCTATATTATCTCGTTAGCAGTGTTTTTCAACACAGTTTGCGGAAAAAGTTTTGAGGAGCGGTAAGATCAAAAAGAGATGATCATTGAAAAGATAAAAAAAGACCAAAATTGTCTCAAAATGTTGAAAATGATGCATGCTTTTACATTTAGCGAAACTTTTATTTTAATCACGATGAGCGTATTTCTCTTCATCGTTTACTACTACCATAGAAGTACGTAAGCTAAAAAATCTGCATCAGTTCGCACCTTCTACATGGGTTAACGTAAATCACAACTACATAACTCTACACAAACGGTTGCTAGAATGTTCTTTTCAATCAATTGTTATTGAAATTTACGCATACGTATACATTTTGCAGCAGTTTCCAATGATGATATTTTTTCGAATATCAAATATCAGAGTGTTCTAATCATGGGCACTACTTATCTAGCCCACCATAATGTTTACAAATTTATACAATTGTTTCATCTCTTTTTTAATTTTAAAAATTGACTTAGACAGGAAAACGCTATTCGCTAAAATACATTTTTTTCATTCCCTCGAGGACGATTAAATTGTGAGAAAAACTATTGGGCAGTATTTCAAGTGAAAAATCATGACTTTTTCAACGTTTGCCTTTCGCGCGTTCACAGCTCGTCGCTGTTGTTGTTGATCAACAATAGAAAATTTTTACACAGCAGTATAAATCCGAAAGCACCAACGGAAAATTTTCCAGTACGTATTGTACCTAAACTCTAGTCGAATCATTGTTCTTTCTCTCTCCTCATTAGACAATTTAATAATTCCAAAGATGACGGTGGTTTATTACGTAGTTGGGATAGTTGTATTTGTTGCCTTGTGCGCACTTTACGGGTACATAAGAACGAAGTCGGAAAGCGTTTGTCACTACTTCTGGTATCATTACCTCAGATTCAGGGATTGGCTCACCCAATGTAGAAGTCGGGTCCCTACAGAAGAACCGGTGGAGATGACGGCCTAAGGTAATTGAAAAATAAAAGTCAGCCGAGTTTGGCAAATGAATTCGCTAACGGATTGTAAATTTTAATTGTTCAGGGCCCAAATATTCCAAGGATGAAGCTGGCTTTCGTGCACCAACTCCATCGAAAGCTCGAAGGAAGATAATTTCTTCAATCTTCCCAAAAGAACGTTTTACATCGATTAAAATAATGGCATACAATGACTGAACTTGACGAATCGAGACCATGGCAAATTTCACAGGACGGTACCCCCTCGGAGCAACGCACGTAAACAAAAGCATCGACTAAATTTCTTCATTCGACTTACTCATCTACATGCTCGGTGGCGCGGCAATTACATCTTACATTAGCACTCAACAACAACAGCAACATCTCTCATCGGAGCGCGGAAGAGAGCCGAGAGCAGAAAGAAGCCGCACGATCGATTTCGACTACTCTTTCGAGTTAATGAAAGCGAGAGAGTAAGATATTCTCGACGATACGGTGCTCTGTCTCTCCCCTGCCGACTGCGTACATACACACACAAGCTCGAGGAGCCAAGAACGGAAACTGCGCGAGTCCGATCCATCTCTATCTCGCTGCTCGAGCCTCCAGGACGATACAGTCATTTTGCGCCGAGGAAGTTGCGTTGCGCCGCGCGAGCGTATCCATATATACGATATAGCATAATGGGATTGCCGCCCGAAGTGATACTCCGGGTGGTTTTCTCTTCTCGTGTATATACACAAGATATACGCACAAATACAGGATCGCGCGCGGGCTCGTGTTGCATATTGCGCTACCTTGTGGTTAGTTCAATTAGAAGCGATCGTGATGCCGCCGTTGGTGGTAGGCACCACCGCGTCCACCAGCGTCACTACTACCACTAGCAAACATCGGAGTATATTCGAGCGAGCATCGTGTGTATACGGACTGCGGCGAGAGCTCATGTACTTATATCCATCGAAGAGATCTGATGTGTATATTACGGCGCGATGATGGCTCGGCCGCCAATCCAAAGGGCTAATGCGCGCAAACACACTTGAGATAATTTCATAGCCGCTCGCGCGCGCGCGTTGTTGGCTTTAATACCATTTCCAGCTTCGGAGCAGCTCTCTCGTCTGCGGCGCGATGGATTAATTTTTCGATTATTGCTTCACGTATTACCCCCGATGTGTATATATCGCGCACGTATACGCGTACGTATCGCGTGATTTGATACAGCTCCGGAAGATTACTTCATATAATGCCGTAGCAGCAGAAGCAGCGATGAGTATGTGCGTGCACACATACGGCAGACAACGCAGCTCTGGAATTATTTATCCGTTTAAGTGTTGAGGCGCGCGCGATGAGATGAGTAACAATTTTCATACGCACTTACATAGGTGTGCGCCATTATTTTATGAAACTCGATGCGTGTGGGGTCGAGCACCATTTCTTACTTGTTTTTTTTTCATGAGCTTTTGCTCCTTTTTCAAACTCATTCTTTCATTGTTTTTCAAAATTAATTTCAACTTTGTCGACACGATTTTGAATCGTGAAGCGAGCTATACGTGCTACGGACGCTGCGAAAATGAGACTTATCAAACGTCTTATCCGACGTTTCTATACTGACGATTTTTCTTCACGACGAAAAATGGATGATAGGAATGGCGAAAAACGCGTTTGAAAATGCTCATCTTTGCGTCGGGATTAACGTTTAATCGAAAGACTTTTTAATGACAACAGACAAAAGACACTTTAGCGACCAGAGAAAGGGTGCGGTCATGACATTTTACGACAACGAAATATATGCCAGACCTGCGTGTAGCTATATGTAAAGCAAACTTTTTATACAGACAAAAAACACACGTGCCATTATGATATGTAAGATCGTTCGACAAGTATAAATTGTAAAATATTTTAAAATTGTACGTATAAAATTTAGGTACTCAAAAATTTTGACTTCAATTAAATATCAACGCGTTCGTAGATATTTAAATCGGCGATGTATCATTGATTTTGATTGTTTTATTTAATAGCAAAGTTTAAATATGTTATAGACAAAAATTAATTTTTGCATACAGAAGCAAACGTAGGAACAATCGTATTGTAAAAATGTTTAGTCATCATGTAAAGTACGATTTTGGGAATTCTGATAAACAGAAACTTCATCATGGAACAGAATAAAGTGCATGAACTTGCACCTTACCAATCATAAAATCAAGGTTTTATTATTTATTTATTTCTTCTTTCACATAATATTTTTCCGTCTAATTTCTATATCATATTAAATGTAAATGTGGATTCTCTGACTAGCATCTCACGTACATAAATGTCAAGTTGATTTTTTTTATGATTTCTGATTTAACTTGACGACATTTTTCTACTTAAGTTTATTTTGATTAAAAGCTTGTTCAATATTCAATGAATTATAAAAATTTATTTAAAATTATAAGTATTTTAAACTTAGAAAAGTGAAGCTTTTTTTCAAAGCAAGTTATGTCTGGCAGAGACTACAGCATTTACCAATAGAGTAATGAGGATGGATAAGAAAGGACCAACAGTGTATATAAATCCAAGTTGAAAAAAATTGTACCCTTGCAACGTGAAAAGTAAAATAAAAAGTAACCAACAAACAATAAATATCATTATACGACTAATTTTATAATATTGCTACATTTATATTTTAAAAATCATGTATTAATAATTTATTAACTATATGGTAAAAATTATACCTTCTATATCAAGTGCAAATAATTATATAACTTTTGAATATATGGTCTCAATGACAAGTTAATTTTTTGCGAAATGGGGGGTTTCCGCAGAAAATAATTATAAAAATAATATCATTGACTAAAATATCAATTTTAAAATTTTTCAATGAAGAGTTTCCGAAAATATCTACTCAAATTTGTTACTTGTCAGGTAAATAATAAACCTGCAAATATTTATTATGTCTTCAGAAAATTTGTAACGAGAAACACTATCAACATTTAGCCTTATCAATGATCGAAAAACAGGATATTACTCAATCAATTAGATTTGAAATTTAGGTCGATAAACGAGGCCATAAATTTAATTTTAGAAATTAACTTGAGAAACATTTTTAATAAATATACTGAAGAGTCTGCTTGATGGAAAATTTTAAAGTAATAGACAAGCTGAAAGGTAATATTGACAGTAAAAACAAAATATTGATCTATTAAATATGAATTTACTTACCCCATATTCCTGATTCATTTTCGAAAATGTATAGTTACGTAATTTCCAAATAATAAGATGTAAGATTGAACCTTGGTCAGATTAAACGCTGAAATCATTCGATCTTTATAGACATGAGGACATGATTTCTAATAGGTAATATAAAATTTATTATTATCCAGAAAATTTGAACCGTGTATTGCAAAAGGGCAGTTTATTTTTTTTAAACATGTCATTATTGTAAAATATAAAATGATTAATTCACTAATATATGGAATTAAACGTATCACCTACTAATACCATCGGAAACGTTACAGTCTGCAGTAGATAAAGTAGAAAATTTGAATACAACATCAATTAATTAAGTGGTCATAAAAAAGTGTTTTGAAGAAAAAATTGTTTCAAAGATCTAATATGTCCTTCAAAACGCTTTACTTTTTTTATAAATTTACAGATACGACTTCTTTATTTCGAGCAAAAAATTTGAATTTGGCGCTCAATATCCATCTCATGGGCTATTGTCGAGCGCTACCTCTTCTTTTCTCTCACGTGGAACCCGTTGTGTCTGCTTCAGTAACATGGTCAGTTTTATTAACAATTTTTACGAAGAAATTATTAATTATGTGTTTTGCAATAAATTATTCATTAATTTATTATTCTAATTATACGTTAAGACTTTGCAAAATATTTTAAGTTAGTAATCAATTGAAGAAAGTTATTTTAATTAATCTAACCTAGTCAGACTATTTACTCACGATTATTTTTTTTATTCTTAGTGTTGACGGTTTCGTTAATCATGATAACAATATAATGATTGTAAAAAAGTATTATTCTAAACTTTATTTATAAATCCGATTAACCAAACCTTCACTTGTTTTTGTACTTGCTAAGTACTAGAGTAGTGCATAACCTAAAAGCGGTTTAATATTTTTTTGTAGGCATATGATGACAAGTAAATAGTTTACAATGTTTATGAAATATTATTGTATCTGCTATAAAAAGTTCAAGAAATATATTCATTGATCTTAATACCATGAAGTGGATACTAATCATGAAATTTTTAACTTTCAGGCGCGTGGACCTAAAAAGCATTTGAAACGGCTCAATGCCCCTAAGGCATGGATGTTGGATAAGTTGGGGGGTGTCTATGCCCCTCGACCATCCACCGGACCCCACAAGCTTCGGGAATCTTTGCCTTTGGTGATTTTCCTGAGAAATCGTCTCAAGTATGCATTGACCAATTCAGAAGTAACGAAAATTGTTATGCAGCGTTTGATCAAGGTCGATGGCAAAGTCCGCACGGACTCAAACTACCCTGCTGGGTTCATGGGTATGTATCAAATGTCACAACTGTTGTATATCTAAAGGTCTATTAAAAGAACAGTAATACTTTCATCATGAGTATTATTGATATACAAGACCAAAAGTAAAATTTCATTCTTAGGTCACTGATTTAATTGTCATTATTTCTTCAGTATTACCCAGATTGAAAACACTAATTGAATCATTTTATAGTATTACATAGCTTTAGATTATCATATTTTAATTTTTAATACTCTTTCAGATGTCATCACCATTGAGAAGACAAACGAATTCTTCCGCTTGATCTATGATGTCAAGGGACGTTTTACAATCCATCGCATCACACCAATTGAAGCTGCGGTAATTTAAAAAATCATTAAGAATCAATATTAAACTTTTACTTTTGAGTACATCAATAATGAAAAATATTTTCTGAATTTTTAGTACAAACTGTGCAAAGTCAAGCGCGTCCAAACTGGACCCAAGGGAATTCCATTTTTGGTAACACATGATGGTAGAACCATCCGTTACCCTGACCCTTGCATCAAGGTCAACGACACAATTCAATTGGAAATTGCCACAGGCAAGATCCTTGACTCAATTCGTTTTGACAACGGTAATAACGATTTTATGGAGTTACACTGCAAACTTATTTCAGTTGATATGTTTTGATCATATTTTTATATCAATTTTATTTTTATAGGAAATTTGTGCATGATTACTGGAGGAAGAAATTTGGGTCGTGTTGGTACGGTTGTAAACCGTGAACGTCATCAAGGATCTTTCGACATTGTTCATGTGAAAGATGCCCAAGGACATATTTTTGCCACACGGTAAATTTACAATTTGCAATGCAATGATATTTTGATTATTATATTTCAGTTAAAAAAAACCCTAATCATAAATTTTATATTTTTAGCCTTAACAACGTGTTCATCATTGGCAAAGGTACCAAGCCCTATGTCAGTTTACCCAGAGGTAAGGGTATCAAATTGTCCATTGCTGAAGAGCGTGATAAGAGATTAGCTTCCAAAGGTGGTCTTTAAAATGATAAAACAATAAATCAAATTTTGATATCTTATATGCAATTTTTCATTTAAAATTCTGCTTACCCAAACTGCTAGTCTTTTATTGATATTTTTGAACAATTTAAAGAATTGGTTAGGGATAAATAAAAGCCATTTGCAAATCAAAATGTTATTGGCTATATATTATACGAATATTTGATAAATATAACAGTGCCATTCGAAGGCAATACAAAATAATATTTTTGCACTACATGGTATACAATTGCTTACAAAACCTGACTTTGTGATACACATATAAAATATATATCAACAAGAATAAAGTTTTTCTTTTTCAATTCTACAATATTTTTAGTAAATATTTAGAATACAAATAAAAATACTGCCCAAACATATAGAGTAAAATTAAAATCTCAATAATGGCTGGATATATGTAATAAAATTATTTCTACAAACTCGGATAATTGTGATGTTTTTCCATACTTTTCTTAGCGCAACACTACTTACTCATGCAATTCGCGAGTATCATAAAGATCTATCACCCTAGTATATCAGTCCATAGTTTTAGCGAATTTATTTTTGATTAATTCGCCAAATGCAAAAGTTTATATGAAGAGTATTTTGTATATAAGTATATAAGGTCCCAAAAACGTTTCTTGGTGTATAAATGGAAGTCCTATTGGAAACAACAAATAAAGTTCGGAATATTTCTTATAAACAGTATAAATGTTGCCATGAATTTCTGAAAATCAAAGCAATATTCAATTGTAATTGACGACGGACAATTGTTGATAATATGCGGTTAAATAGTTCAAGAGTCTCTATTCTACGCATAAGTTTCATTAAAATACGGAATGTGTCTGTCGCCATTGAAGTAGTTATTGGATAACTGTTGCCATAGCTTCCAGTAAATTAGTTTCATTTACCAACCTGTAACAGACTGAATTAAACAAAATTTATGAGCTTATTCAAGTAGTAAGCTACAATCAAAGTATTGGTACAAAGTAGCAATGACTTCAAGTTTTACAAAATTCAAAATTACCTAATCATGAATATCTAGCTTCTCATAGACTAGTACCATCTTACAATACAAGACACTTTCTGCCTGAAGGTGGTTCTGGGGGCTCTAAGGCAGCTAAAATTGCTTCATCAAAAACATTCTTAAGTCCTTTCTAAAAAATCAAATAGACACATAAATATTTTAATCGCAAAATTAATATTCAAGGCAAGAGATTTTACAGACCTGAGTCAATGCACTACACTCTACATATTTGACAGCTTTTAATTCTTTAGCCAGCTTTTCTCCTTGTTCAACCGAAATAGGTTTTTGTTTATTTTTTGCCAATTTTTCAATTGTAGCAACATCATCCCTTAAATCAATTTGAGTTCCAACTAGTAAAAATGGGGTCCTTTGACAATGATGTGTTATTTCTGGTACCCACTACGATTTTTAATATAATTTTAATTATCATTGGCATCTTTATTAACGTTACTTTGTTTAAAAAAAATTACCTTTTCTTTGACATTCTCAAAAGATGATGGGGAAACCACAGAAAAACAAACGAGAAATACATCTGTTTGCGGATAACTTAAAGGACGCAAACGATCATAATCCTCCTGACCTGTTGAAAAAAATTATTATGACTCTGCTTTCAAATTTTATCATGTATAATATAATGAACATCATAGTTAGACCAAAACAATTTAGTCTTGGACTTACCAGCAGTATCAAACAGGCCCAAGGTGTAAGGATCACCACCAATCATTACTGTGACAGCATAATTGTCAAATACAGTGGGTACATATTCTGATGGAAATTTATTGGTAGTGTAGGAGATCAGCAGGCAGGTTTTACCTACCGCACCGTCTCCTACAACTACACACTTGATCGTTTGCATCTCCAATGTGGCGGTTTATCTGTAAGAAATGACAAAAGATTAGCATGATGGGTATTATATATGTGTACGCCGCACTTATCGATTTATTTTAAATATAAATATATCTGTCGGCTCGATGATATTCAAGATGCACATTCAACTCAATTTTCGTTGATTTAATTTCGATCAAAATAACGACTTTTCATGTTTGTTTGTAAATAAAGAGCATTCAATGAGAATATTTTGTAAAACGTCAAGCATAACAACATAACCTTGATAACGACGGCTATTTGCGGACAACTTTGCGATTTTCGAGCAGAAACTCGGACGCAAAATATAATACATTAAAATTACTTATGAATCTAGTAATTGAGTCATCAGGAGTAGTAAATGATAGATCGAATTACCTTTGCTAACTGCAAATCGCATGCAATAGGAAAAAACAATGCCCACGATCAGTTTGCGTGGGTGCAGAGATGTAAACGACGCAGCGCAGCAGCAGTTCCGAACTAATGACACACTCGCGCTGAGTCGCAAGTGTATAATATAATCGCGTATCTGTGTGCGAAACTGCGAATGCACGCAGCCAAGTGCAGCGGTGCGATGTCGGCCGCAGTCCGGCGTTTTCGTGAATTTGGAGGCTTGGCTTGGCTTTCAGATGGCACCACGTTCATCGTTTCGGGACGCAGTCTCGAGCGAAAATACCTTTTCGTTAAAAAAACTTCCTCCGAGCGGTAAAATAATGACTGTATTCTCAGGTCGATCATCGGCCTTGCGTCGAAAGATGCATTTTTGGACAATGGTTAATTAATAAGTCATTAAGATCTCATTATTTAATTTTTTTTTTCCTAAAACATTATTTTACCTTGAAAAGGGTTGATTAGAATGCAGTGTGTCATGCGTTGTACTATTCTATCAATCATTTTATATTTACACATTTTGATTGGCAAAATTAGGCTCTCAACATGTAAATAAAAACTTATTAAATGACTAATGAAATACCTACTTCATAGAATTTTTAAGAATTTCTCTTCCATATTTTTTTTAATAATTTACCGGAAACAGCTTAAAAATCGGCAGCTATTTTCTTTTCAAATGTAAGGAAAATAGAAAAAATAACGTGTAACGATGGCCAACGCGGCTTAGACGCAGCCGCAGCATCAACGAGCATCGGATTCAGACACATTTTTTATCCAGAAATATTAAGAATATCCGACGATTAAATTATTGCAATCGATAAATTGACAACTCATCGCGATTACTTATACGGGGAATGTGCTATGTGTGCGCTGCGTACGATACACCGAATAACATGGTTTTTTTGATCACAGTTTAAGCGATTAATCTTGTCTTGGCGATTCGCCGCGCGACGTCCAAATTATTATTATTCCCGAAATTTAAACGCGAAAAGCCCAGAACTAATGACCGTTACTGCTTTAGCTATATTTTACATTTTTATGGGGTATGCCAACCTACCGGTGTAAGCCCTACATATTATGTAGCTTTTATACACATTCATGGATTTTAATTGATTTCATGCGAATAGACTCGGGTTAAAATGTATATAAATACTACCATAAGCTTATCTTGTACACACACACACACACACATGATTCGAGCGTTTGACATTTTCATTTTCACACCGTTTACACTGTTGAAGCCATAGGTAAACTGTCTGCCCATGAGTAATCGAAATTACCCCTTCTTTGCATTAGATGTGTCCAGTAATTGTGTGTTTAGGTTTTTCTCGCAAACACACCCAGCACATTCGCTTAGTTGAGAAATTCGCCCTCGATGAAAGAGACGATCGTCGAATTTTCGAGCCGACGAGAACAAATAAAAAAGATAAACTACCCCAGGCGCGATAATGGACAACGCCAGCAAAACGACGAAGAAGAAATTATTGAAGAAAAAGTCGGCGAGTTTGCGCGAAGACAAAAGCGAGTCGTCGAGGCAGGAGGAGCACGAACTCGAGCTCGAGCCGTCGGAGCCGCCGTCGCATCCGAGGCGACGAGCTAGGTCCGACATCTTCGTGGAGACCTTCGGGATCAATCGTTGGACGAGGCCGCAACCGGACTCGGCGACGAGAGACTCGGTCGTCATCGAAATGAGCGTGAGTTTCAAAACATATCCTGTGGAACTGTGGCAGATTCGAAAAGATTTTCTTAGCTTTTTCCGAGCTTTTTCACATTTTCAAATATTTTCTAAAAGGCTCTGCGTACATATAAATATTCAGTGATGATTTCAAAATGTTCAAAATGTTTGGCTTCTGTTGCTTATCGAAATCTCAACAGTTATTGATTTTGTGCGTATAATTTTTTAATTTGTTCTGTTGCTCTAGCCCGAGGCCGATAGCTCATTGGTGAACGAAGAATCGTCAGTGAGAGATAACGACTCGTATCGACTAAAGGCCGGATTATGGTAATTAAATAATATTATTAGTGGACTGCCACATTAAGGAAGCGATCGACGAGCTTATTTTTCATCACCTTTTTTTCATGTCGTTGCTGTTACGCAGGTATAAAAAACGACGACCAAGCGTGCTCTACGTGACACTGGTGATAATGGCCTGCGTGGCCGTCTTCGTCCTTTTCTACTTGCTCTACGTCTACCTGTCCAATCAGCTCATCTATTACAAATTTGCGCCCTATGAGAACGACATAAAATGATGGAGAGGCGAGCGACAACGACAAAACTCAACCACAGCTGCTACTGAACTTTTTTTTACTCTTTTGTATCGCGCACACAACAAAACAGGCATATTTTAAAAATAACGTGTTTTTCATCTGGTTGAATCGATGAAAGGCCAAGACCGGCAATTTTTAATTGTAACGTTCACATAATTGTCATTGTAGGCACAAAAGCATAACTCGACGCAACACATGCTAGAATAAGATAAAACAATTACGTTGCCTACGTATAATGATGCTGCGCGATAGTGTATTATAGTTATGTACATATTAGTGCGTGCAAAATCATTGACCCGTAGGCCGACTCTTTTTCCCCGAGCAGCTCCACCTGTGCGGAGTCATGCATTTATTTTTACTCGTCGTATACATCGGCGGCCAAAGTAACACATAAAATGTTAATGAAAGAAAAAAGAGGTTTTATCTTTGGAACGGTAGAACCGATCGACTCGAAGATGCGATCGAGCTCGAACGCGCGCGCCTATAAAACTTTCTGTAGCAGCTGTGTGGTTTTTAATAAAATCATAAAAATACCGAAAAACATTTTTGTTGCATTAAATAGTCATTTTTACTGCCTCGCGAAAGGGAATGAGAGAGACGGAACTCGTGCCATTAGTGTATCTTCTGCTTCGACCAGACGCGTGTAGAGTAATTTTTTTTGTTCTTCTTTTTTTTATTTTCTCAAAATTGCCGACATTAATTATCATGATTCATAAAGATATCATTTTCGGCTAAAACAATTTTTCGACAGATCTCGATAGTCGCGCGCGCGAGCTCATGATTCATGGCGCATAAATGCTGAATATCCAATTGGCTTCGATTTGTCTTTTTCTCTTATTTCTCGTTGTTGCTGAGTGTATCATGTACTGTGTATATGTTATTATTCGTCGCGGCGCAGGTTTCTCGCGTCTCGTGTGCGGTACACATAATATCCCCGAGCAACGACTTTAATATATACGAGTCTTTTGAAATATCGTAATTATCGACACTGTTACAAATCGTCAAAGTCCGCGTGATATATATCGATACGTCATGTATAATACCGTAGCGATGAGTTTCGTCAATTTTTTTTTCATCTTTTTTTTCTCGATATACCATGTATAGGTATAGGTGAATCGAGCTCCTCTGCGCGGCCTGGTACGTATAGGATAGGTATAAGCCTCGCGCGTAAACAGCCGAGAGCCTTTTGACATAGATCGTCGATAGCATGTGTATATGTGTATAGAGCGACCTACGGTGTGTATATACACACACACACATGCTGAATGTGTGAAGCGTGTCGACGAGTTTCTATTCACTATATATACGTAAGAGAGCTACTTTCGACTTGACGTCCGCTGCCTGCGACGTGCATCTCTCGGGCGCGCGACAGCTTCTTCCTTATAAATATAATGCTCCGCTTGTATATGGAGAGACGCGCGCACATGTCTTTATTATACACGTGGGATCGTCTACATTAAGCGCTCGGTCACATTTTAAAAATCTATTAATCCTGCCGCGAGCGGTGCTTTGCAATGCCGGATCTCTCTTACATACTATTGCACACATTGCGCTGATTCTCCGTATATATATCAAAACTTTCATCCGCAGCTTCTAATCCTCATATTATGTGCTGGTTCGCTTTTCAAGTATCGCTCGCGTAATCCTCGATATATATATACTCTACATGACAACTTTTATACACACAGATCCGATCAGGGACGAAAGAGAAGGAGAGAGAAAGAGAGATGCCTCGTGACCACCTACGCGTGTTCTCGCGGCTAATTTCCTCCGTTCATTCAAGTTTGGAGTGACGCCGTTTTGCGCCTGTACATATTTCGCCTCTTGCATTCGTCACCCTTGACGCCTTTTTTCGACTGACTCATGCACGTGTATCAAGCGGAGGCACTTTTTATTATTTCTTTCGTTTCTATTCCCCTCCACGTGCATCCTTGAATTGCCGTTCAAGTTCCTTTTCTTCTTTTTCCTTTTTTTTTTCTCTTTTTGTTCAACGGCTTTGTTACCTGTATCGACACGTTTTTTCCGATCGCAAACGCGTACAATCATTTTTCGATCGAATTTTTTCACAAATTTTTTCACATTCCAGCAGAGCCAACCTTGGGCCCTCGCGCGCATACCTTTCATATCGTTATACGGCACGCCGTATAAAGTTCGCCGTCGTCTAGAATGTGCTTTTTTGAATTTTCCCTCATAAAGCAATTCTTTGGACATAATTCGGCGTTTTTAAACGGACCTTTAATGCCTTGATCTCGGCATAAACGTACATATAAGCTCGTAGGCGACGCGCACTTTTAAATTGGCTCATCCTGTCTCTCTTTTGTGCGTGATGCGTGCCTGCGTGAGGGCCGGATCGTCCACTTTAAATATACGCATTTAAGCCTTCGAATCCTTTTGTCGTGTCGATATTTTTTTCTCCCGCAGGTAATTACGAATGAAAGCCTGATTACTTCCCGTGCGCGCGATTGTCCCTGCGTGAGACGAGTGTGTGTGTAGTCGTCTCAAGAGTCCTTACGCACATAGAGAACTCAGCGAGGCTCTCGAGCATATTTTCGTTTCGCTCGGCTTGGCTCAATCCGTCTTACAACTGATTTATTCGCGTCTTTCATCGGAACCGTCATGCATAAATTTAGTCTTTTCATTGAATTAAATCTCTCTTTCTCGCTCAGTCTCACTGTCGAGTGAGCAGCAGCAGCAGCAGCAGCATCTTCGCGAGCGAGCTCACACACGCGCCAATAGATACCTAATACATATAATAAATCCTACATAGTTCATCGTACTCGTCAAATTCTCTATACGCTTAAACTCGTTCGCTACTTGATTTCAAATACAACTTGAGGCTAATTGACAAATGATTCGAAATGGCTTTGCGCGAATCGATTAAAAAATCGCTCGAGAGAAAGAGAGGTAATTTTTGAATCAAGAAAATTGACCATGCGTTCAGAGGCTCCCGTGCGGACGAGCTTCGTGGTATTAACACCTATGTAGGATTGTTGCGCGTGTGAAAGAGCTCACACGTCCCTTGACGCTCAATCATACATGTTATATGGAAAAAAACAAAACAAAGTTAAACAAAAAAAGGTAAAAGATATGTTTTTTTTCGGACGATTTGTCACACTATGTCAACGAAAACGACCTCTCTTTTTGTCAACTCTAGTAATTTTCTCAATTGTTTATTTAAAAATTGAATAATGCGGCAATATAACGCACCGTGGAAAAAGTAAAAAGAAAAAGAAACCACGAGCAATCATAACACGATCGAACCGGAAGATAATTTTTTTTTATTATCCTCCGGTTTCTATGAAAGTTAATATTATATGCGAGTGTGTGGAGCAAGAGCGGCTATTTGGTCGGAAAGCGCACTCAGCACGCGTTTAACACTCAAGCCAGTCAGTCGCGTCAAGCAACCGCCCAGTCGTCGTGTCAATATTGAGATTTCTGTTTTGTATTATCGCTGCTCTGTATCGTGTATATTGCTCATCTTTCTTCCATATAGCTTTGTGTGCCGAAACCTGCCGATGGCTCTTCCTACAATATAATAATCTCCGAGTCCAGAGAGACGGTGTTTGTTTAAGAGTATATGGGATATAGGCAGCTCGTAGCCATCGTCCGGACGAGCTAAATGGCCTCAAGTAGATATTGGCCGCGAGTAAATATTAAAATCGACTACAGTGAAAAAGTCGAGGCTCGAGCGCGGAGGACTTTAAATTCGTCAAGCTCGCCACACTGCTCCGAATGTATTGGCACTTGTTCGAGATGTATACAAGTAGGAGTAGTAGTGGCGTACGTCAAGCGCGACGTCGTCGACGACTGCTGTCACGCGCGCGAGCTCGTAATTTTTATTTATTTATTTTTTTCTCGCTTTATGCGCCACTAGCCGGCCATATCTCACAATCGCGCGCGCGTTGGTCGACGCGATGAAACGGTCTCACACCAGCCTGTCTTGCTCGTATAAATCCATCTCGTTTTCTAATTTCACCTTTTCGAACTTGTCTAAAATGAGAAAGCAATTAAAGATAATCCCCAAAGGATGTACGAATTGTGATATTGTGTGTATAACATGAGAATAGCGGGGCAGCGCGTATTATTATAAGCGCGTCGATATTCCTTTGTGGCCGAGCAGATATATATAATATTTTTGCGCCTAAGCTCGCGCGCGCCTCTGTTTCTTCTTCGCGCATAATCAAAAGAATATCAATTATCCACATGTGCGCCTATAAAGGCCCCATCAATACATTATGTATATTATAGACTGCTCCTCGCTCCTCGAGCAGTTGTTACATAATCCGCTCTCGGCCCAAGCGGTGTATTATTGGTTTTATAATAAGTAAGTATCGGTTCTAGGTCTCTTTCTTTCATTCTCTCTCCACTTCTTTCTCGAAGAAATTTTCGACGCTAAGAAGCAAGAAGAGGCAAGCAAGGAGAAGAAGCGACGACGTGTATCGCGCGGCTGGGCCCAGGGTGCCTCGCATAAATCAAAAAGCGTATAGGATTTTACCGAAGACATCGCAGGCAAGCACACAGACACTCGCACATTGGCAAAGAAACACGCGTTTTATAAACTCGCAGGCACACGAAGCCGCCGCGTTTGGTTCGCGCGATTCTCTGAATCGGAATCTTCCTTTTTCTCTCTCTCTCTCTCTCTCTCTTTTTCGCAGATCTCTGCTCCTTTTTCTGTACACATATATGCGTCGATATATGTATGTTTGTATGTAAGTATACACATTCACCGTATACGTATGTATAATACACGCATCCTTTTTTTTTCGAAAGTGGTTGTCTGGAATGCCGCGGCCGCAGTGAGTCTCCGAAACTTTGCCAAACGTTTCTCGATATTATAGATTATAAATTTTCTATCTCTCTCGTCTTCCTTTGTGCCGAGAGGTAGTATAGTAGAAGCAGCAGCAGCAGCAGCAGCAGCAGATGGAAGCAAAGAAAAGAGAGACTAGAGCGTGAATCGGTGCAAAATCCATCCGGTTCTAATTAGCAGCTCTCTCATTAGCATTCGAGCTCTCGATCGGCCGCACGCAAGACGCAAAATCGCCTATAATATATAAATACAAAATTGCTTCAAATACAGATCGGCAATCGGTGTATAAAACGCGAAGCGCCACTGCGGGGCCAAGGCTTTTTCCCCCCTTTTCAAACGAACTCCAATTTATCCGCACGAAGGAATCGCGTGCACGAGTCGCAATTATATACACAAGAGTTTTGGAAGCTGTGCAGCAGCGATAATGAATATTCTAAATGGTCGTCGTCGTTGCGAGCGCTCCGCGTGAAATAAATCACGCTGGCTGCTGCATATGTGTATCCGCGCTCGTATAATACAATATAACGTGTAGAACGCCGATGCGCTTTCGAATATAATGGACATGTGCCATATGTCAACACATCTGCGCGCTCCTTGAAAAATCGACTGCGTATGTATGAGCGCAGACACACGCGCTCGCGATTTCTCTCTCTCTCTCTATATATTGAAAAATCACTGGTCGCAGTCGTTCACGTCTCTTTCCTCGTCGTGCCATTCGCTCATTCATCGGACGTTCGCATACGGCAAGCTCACACCTTATATTTTGTTATGGCCGTGTAAGCTCGAGCTCGACCGTTGATGTAGTATGCTCTAATGTAATACTCTTAACTTCAATTAGATTTTTTTCCTTTTTTTGATGCCGATTCACAGAAAAAAAAACGAGCGAAGGACGAGCATGTATGTATACGAGAGAGTGGCCGGTACCTATACATACAAGAGCCATTGTGTACATCTGCCCTCTCTCTCAAACGGAATAAAGCATCTTTCGTGTGCAGTATTATATATATGTGTACGTACCTGCGCGTTATGCGCTCGCGTGCACATATCTGTGTGTGCATACATCCGCAAATTCCAAGTACATAAAGGCAAGATCACATCGCTCGAATCCCTCCTCCCTTGCCCGTATCCACTCTCTTCATTCGGAGCGTAATTTTCGCCAAGTATACGTTTCACTCGTATACGTATGTGTAAGTACGTATGTATCGGTGCTCCGCAGCTTATATATGCAGAGGTTGCACGTATATAGGATACATGTGCGCCTCGCGTATATAATACGATTTCTTCCTCCTTTTTATCCGGCCTACGCCGTGTGCCTCTCGCGTCTCTCCAAAGATTTGCAGGCGCACCAGGTAAAGTGCTCTTCTTCTTTGGTCACTGCTGCTGCTGCTGCTGCTGCTGCTGCTGCTGCGCTGTGGAATGCAGAACTTATAAGCGAGAGCCGAGCACAGCGCGTATACGTATAAGCTCTCTTTTCTCTGTCTCTCTAACATATATTTTTGCAGCAAGGCACGTGATCTCCCCTCTTGCTCCTTCTTCCGAGCTTCTTCTTCTTCATCTTCTTCTTCCACTTTTCTCATCTCGCACACAGGTAAAGCGTTGAATTTTGTGCAGTCGTATACGTGTGCGAGCGTCGGGGCCCCAATTCGCCACTCAGGTGAATGAACATCTTTCCACGATCCTCGCAAGCTTATTCGTGAGAGGCTGGCACATACACAGGCAGTGCGCGGCGGCGGCGGTGGTGGTGGTGGCGGCGGCACATTCAATAGGTTTTGCTCCTGTGCCGGTCGCCTTTACACGCATACTCACTCTCACATTACACACAAAAGAAATTCATCGGTATTGTACTCCTCTCTCTCTCTCTCATTCTCTCGTTCTCTCGTTCTCGCACACGCACGAGACCCACTCACGGCCACATGCCTGCTGCATCTATATATTATACATATGCGTTTGTATATGTAGCTGAGAGGCTGCGCGAGGGAACTATTTCCAGTTGGCACCTGGAAATTCGTGTTCCTGCCTCTCTTTCTTTTTCTCTCTTATATAGCGCTCGATTTACAAGAGGTAAATAATAATAAATCGATACATCCTCTTTGTCGTGGCTCGTGAGTTTTTATGCCGCTATTGCTCGAGCTCATATAACACGTAATAGGTATTGCATCAAGCGCAAAGAGCAGCAGCAGCAGCAGCAAAGAGATGGCGATACTCGGGTTCCGCAAAACGCGCCCGAGATGCGCCCGAGCTATATAATGGCAAAGAGAAGAAGAAGAAGAAGAAGAAGAAAGAAGGTAGGTAGGCACAGGCTGTCAGGCAGGCAAAAAAGACGAAGGTGAAAAAAGAAATCGCGGCCAGTCCACGCCGCCGTGGAAATTCCTGTTGATGACGCATTTTATAATATACCCGTCGGTACCGGTCATAACAGGTGTGTGTGCCGCTGCCGCCACTTCTCTCTACCTGTGCGCCGCGCCGTAGTGCAGATTTGCCGCTGCTGCTGCTGCTGCAAGTTTGCGGTCAGCCTTTAAATAAGCGTGCACATATAGACCTATTCTGGAAGCATATTATCCGAGCGAGGCGCAGAGCACGCGCCAACGTCCACACGCCTATATCCATACAGCACACAGCAGGCGTGCAGCAATTTCCTTTAATACACATACGCATCTATCTATACTCCATGGGTAATTCTGGAATCGACGTATAGCTGTAATGTAACGTGTATTGGATATTAGACGGTGTAGAGATAGGCATTTTTCTATAGGCTACAAATAGGATGGGTGTATTAGTATAGCGTTGATATGTATACGAGCGAGGCGTACACATACATAGCGGAGATGAGTAGGTGCTGAAAAGCTACGCGACCGGACTAGCTGCCTACATAAAATAAAATACTCGGCCAAACG
The DNA here is from genome assembly GCF_000599845.2 of Trichogramma pretiosum. Taxonomy (NCBI): domain Eukaryota; kingdom Metazoa; phylum Arthropoda; class Insecta; order Hymenoptera; family Trichogrammatidae; genus Trichogramma; species Trichogramma pretiosum. Next base: position 113,256 of record NW_019641686.1, read on the forward strand.
CACGAGACTATCCCAAAATGATCACAAAAGCGGAGAAGCGAGAAAGAGAGTGAGAAGAGGAGGAGAGAGAGAGAAGCAATCGCAAAGCATCTCTACACCTATGGCCAAGCGTTAAACTGACTAATACTAGTTCGATATTATTGTAGGTATAGCGCTCTACAGATCTATCGTTATATGGACCGGTGTAGCGGCACACATAATAGGCTCGGCTCTGCAGGTATATATAGGTGTGTATGTATACCTGCGAGCGAAGCCGGATAAGAAAGAAAGATCGAGGAAGCGGCGATCCGCACAGTAGGGGTGGCAATTCGGTCTGCTCCGATCTCGGCCATTCATAGCTTTGCCATCTCTCTTTATTTCTTTGCTCTGTCGGCGCCTCTCATGCAGCCTATATAGCCATTTATATACTAGCCGTGTCGTTGCTGCAATCAGCGAGCCGCGGCTTATGCACGAATATAACCTGTGTACATAATGTACCGGAGCAGTGGCTCGCAGCAATTTTTCGTCATCGCGTCGTCATTTCCGTCGTCATCCTCCCTTTCGAACTTGATTCATGCTCCATAGAAGTTCGCTCGGTGCAGGTATATATGCTCCGAAATCGCAATCGTCGGTGCGCGAGTAGCTCGGCTCGGCTCGCGAGAGTACCCAAGATGTATATATCATATATATAGAGAGAGAGAGAGGAAGTAAGTACTCGGTGTAGCACGCGTATATTGCAGCGAGACGTATACACTTTGAAGCGAGATGCATAGCTGCACGTAAATAGGTATACGTGTGAGTGCAGAGAGCGAGCGAGTCGAGGGTATATGTACGTAGGCGCACTCTTGAAAGAGTAAAAAGAGCTCCCAAAGAGAGTGATCTCTCGCGAGCGATATTATGCAGCGAGCGCACGCACAAGTACCTAATATATATATGTACCGACTCGCTGCTTCTCTCTGACAGTTTGTCAACGCGCAGCGGAGTAGCCGAGCGACTTTATAATATCTTACCTACACATTCTTGTACGTACAGCTATATATGTATATGAAAAAACGTACTTTATACTTGCTATACATGGTTTTTTTACGAGCAGGCACGCGCGTGTCACGTCTATATAGCCGCTGCGTCAATCATCGAGTCGTGTCTGCCTGCATATATGCGTGCGTGTGCACGCCCGAATGCGCCACGCGTATTTTTCCGTTCAAATAAATACCTCTGGCTTTGAGATGCAAGTTACATTAGAGCTGCATCAACATCGGATGCAGCAGCAAAGCAGCAAAGCACATTGCCTTACGCTATACATGTATACATACGAATATAGGTATACACAAGTGCGGAGTCTGCATATAAGGCTGCACTCATAGCATAACATAGGATGGCTCGAGCATGGCAAAGCTACATGGCAAAGCTATAGGGCAAAGCATGGCATAGCGCGCGCGCGTGAACAAAGAGCTCGAGGTGCATGGCGAGGCGTAAGCGAGCTGCGAGCCAGCGAGAGACCAGCCGGGCGACGGCAGCACTGATTATACACGCTAAAAGCCCATATAATAAAAGGGGGCTGATGTTGGCGAAACACATATATACCTATATACATGTACAGTTTTGCAGAGCGACGCGTGTGCAGCACGAGAAAGAGAGAGAGAGAGAGAGAGAGAGAGAGAGAGAGAGAGAGAGAGAGAGGCACTACAGAGCACAGATGCAGCGTGTGCAGCACCAACGTTGCTAGAGCTTCAAGCTCTCTCTCTCTCTCTGTATGCGCCTGTGTGAGTTATGTGTACGTGATATTGTGCAGAGCGGCACGAATCGTCGTCGTAGTCGGCCATTATAAAGGCCGGACATTCCAATAACTCTCGAAGGGAGAAAAGACGCTTCTCTCTCTCACCTCCCCCTATGAGCGAAATCTCGACTTCTCTCTCTCTCTCTCTCTCTATCGCACTCGTAGTCTGCTGCTAGATTCAAAAAGCTCGGCATCGATAGTACCGCAGAGCTCTGCGTCCCAATCATAATTCATATACGGGGGATAAGCTTCGGTGCAAAGGTGAAGGTACTTTTTCGCATATCCTCGAGGAAGTACGATTCGAACTAGGTGAATTCTTCGCTCGATGCCTGTGCGCTTTGTGCATTCAAGGACAAGAGCGAACTGCCTTCGTGCACACGATTGCACCAATACGAGCGCGTCCCTGTACGTGTAAGTGTGTATATAAACGTTGAAGCGCCGCCGCCACCGCCGCCGAAGGATTTTAAGATCCTTCGCCTGCACGCTCAGCGCGTGCCACAGGTGCGAGAGAGAGAAAGAGGAAAGCGCTCGCGATTCCCTCTCTCTTCTCATATTCTGCACAGGCTCTCTCTCTCTCTCTCTGTTGCTGCTGCTGCTCCTGCTGCTATTACTGCTGCTCCAACGCACATATAGCATATATATACCTGCGCTGCGCCGTCCTTATGCCTCGCACATGTGTGTATTTCGTATGTGTGTTTGTGTGTGTAAGTGGCCTCTGTGTGCAGGTGTGCGAGCGAGACGGATGAGAAATATGCGGCGGCGCGGCGAATAGTCCGCTCAGCTCGACTGCGGTAGGTGAGATCAGAGCGCGTATACACACATACACAGCACACACATATACACTATAAGGTACACGTATAGGTACTGCGAAAGAGAGAGAGAGAGAGAGGGCAAGAGCGAGCGTGAGAGAAAGAAAGAGAATAAAAGGAGGTGGAGAGGAAGAAAGGGGTCGACGACGTTCGCGTTTCAGCACAGGCGGTGGCGGCGGCGGCGACGGCGGCTCCGTGTATACGCCGAGCCACAGCAGCCAACCATCCAGCCAGCAGCGGTGCACATTTACAGCGCAGAGATCGCGCTGAGCTGCCGAGACTCGACCGAACGTGAAACGTTACGAGCATATACATAGGTATACATAGGCACAAGTGCGCGCGGACTCTGGCCTTTCCGCGCAGTCTGTGTACTCTCTCTGCAGTGCACCGCCTCTCTCAGCCTATGTAATAAACGTTATGTACTGCATTTAAGCCTGTATAACGATATAGTGCATCCAAGTGAGTGTGTATACTGTGTATGTGTGCCTGTAACGCAGTGCTTTTACAGTGGTGCACCAAGCAATCTTTACTCTCTCTCTCTCATACGTCAGTGCCAGTGTGTATGTTATATATTATTTACCGTGAGTGTCTTGCGGAGATATTTTCTCTCCCTCATACAAAGTGCAACACTTGAATGGTGTTAGAATAGAACAACAAGTGGCGAATTGTCGTTAATTACTGTTAACCGCACCGACGGCCGTTAACTCGCTCTCGGCTTGCAGTCGTGCGTGTTAATAAGTGTGCATATGCCAATCAGTCGGACGACCTTAAATCTTGCCGCAGTTCAGCGCCCGTCAGTGTCTGTATACTACGGCTCGTGTCTTATCGAGTGCGCTCACGTATATAGGGGGGAAAAGAGTGGCTGCTGTGCCGCCTGCGCGCACCCGCAACGGCTACACTACCTAAGGGAGAAATTTCTGCATGGCGAATCGTTCTCCGTTGTCTAGCAGACATGCAGCTAGATACAGCTGCTGCTGATGCCGCTGACGACTCCATTTTACGCGGAACTCGCAGCAGCGTTACACGGCCAAGCTCGTCGACGTCGTCGCCTCTCGGATGCAACAAATTTCCGTAAGTTTGCGGCTTTGATTCTTTCTCCTACCCTCGCTATACAATCTTTCTCTCTCTCCTCTCTCTCTCACTCGCCTCTTTTAATTGCAATGCGCTCGTGCGCGCTTCCTCGCGCGTCTTGCGCGTTTATATGCCTGCGGTAGACGCTTTGTTTGATATTGTTGAGCGGCCGTTTGCTTGTCTGACGCCGACAGTCGACGCTGCGCTTCTCTTCCGTTTTGTTTATAATATCCCAACTGTTTATCTTGCGTCTGTCTCTCCCTCTCCTATACAAAAACTCTCTCTCACTCCACTGCGCGCGTCTATATAATATTATACCTTTTTGCACTCACACGCGCACGCGTTGCACACACGTATAAACGCGCTATTTTCATCTCATTGCACTTACACACACTCTCTCTCTCTCTCGCTCGCTCGGCACATAGCGATGCTGTATGTGCCTGTGTATATACACCGCCGCTACTGCTGTTCTCGTTTGGCTTTATCATTGATCTGCCAGACTGCGGTGCCGAGAGAGAGAGCGGCAGTCAAGAAAACGGCATATATGCAGCAGAATACGTGAATAAAAAAACGAGAAGTGAACGCCAAGTAGGTGGCTTTTTTTGCGAATTTCGCTTCACTTTTTTTTGTCTTTCGCGTTTCTGTATTTCTTATTTTCGTGGCCTCGTTTTTTCTTTTTTTTTTCTTTTCATATCATTGTTTGTTTGTTATAAAACCAGCGAAATTACTTTTGCATCCGCGACTCGTTAGTCCCGTGTTTGTTCTTGTCTGTCTTCTTTTTTTTTCACGCGCGTTTTTCGAGAAAAAATTTTTATCTACTTTGCGAGAAATCGTGATTCAGCGGAGAGAAACGATGACACCGGTTGAAAAGCTAGACGCGCGCTTTATTTTTTCTCGATTACTGTTTTTTGTACTGTCATCCGACTCATTTGAGCAAACGCGCCGTTGGCAATTTAATGGAATTGTAGAGCGAGAGAGAGTATATATTGCTGTAATTATTAAGGCATGCAGGTACTACTTTCCAACTCAATTATAATCTAAAATACTGCGCTTTTCTACTTGCACAGAATGCCACAGAATGTGAGTGCAGTCTGTAATTAATTTGTATCATTTTTCAGGAGATGGTGAGGCCATTAGCAGCATTATCAAGTCTACCAGAGTCTACGGACACTTATTGCTGTTTACTTTGTCAGTGCTTTCATGAACTCTCAGTGGGGTGTTGATGTATAAACAGAATTGCTTTGACAATTACATTTGATCTTTGTACTTCTCAACGTACTGTCCAGTATTATCTGCAATTTCTTCCATTGTTATTCATTTATTGAAACTGTACTTCAATAAATTTCCACAATGATTATTCCAATAATAATGTTGCTGACTCTTAGTCATGGAGCCATATCAACATTATCAGCTTCCACAGCGGTATCATCTTCCACGTTAAGCTGTGACTCTGTGAGACCTTATTTTATGTCAAAGGGCTTCCAGAGCAATGACATTCCTAAAGGGCCTGTTTCCTCTCGCGAATTAAAAACTTGCGGAGGGATCAGAAATGGTGGTGAAGTTTGCTGCTCTCCTGACATGGAGACTCGCTTACAAACATGGGCCACTAATAATTTCAACAAAGCAACCAAGGATACTCTGTTGAGATTGCAAAATATCTTTCACAACAGGGCCACCAAAGTTCATGACTTTTTCAATAATTTGTTGAAAATGAGTAAAAAGAACTTTCATGAAATGTTCAAAAAGACCTATGGTATACTTTATGAACAAAATTCTTATGTATTTTTAGATCTATTCCGAGAATTAGAAAAATATTATGTTAAGGGTGCAGTAGATTTGGATGACATTATGGATTCATTTTTCAATACCCTGTATCAAAAAATGTTTACAGTTCTAAACAGTCAGTACAAATTTGATAATAAGTACCTGGAATGCGTGGGTAATCTCATGAAAGAGATGAAGCCTTTCGGCGACGTGCCGCAAAAGTTGGGAGTGCAAATCAAGCGCTCGTTCATCGCGACTAGAGCTTTCAGTCAAGCTCTTCAAGTGGCTTCAGACGTACTCAAGAACATGCAAGAGCTGAAGACATCAAACGACTGCGCTCAAGCCCTCACGCGCATGACCGCCTGTCCGTCTTGCAGCGGCGTATCGAGCAACATTCTGGCCTGCAACGACATGTGCGAGAACGTGATGAAAGGCTGCCTGGCACAGCACGCCGCGCTCGACGTCGACTGGAATCACTTCGTCGAAGCCGTCGACAAGATCGCCGATCGATTGCTCGGGCCCTTCAACATCGAGATGCTCGTCCGGCCGATCAACTTGAAGATTTCCGAGGCCATCATGAACTTCCAGGAGAGCAGCAGCGACGTGTCGCAGCGCGTATTCAAGGGCTGCGGCCGACCGGTGCTGGGCCGACGGCGTCGACGGAGCCGTCCACAGGGCCCCCGGGACGAGCACGAGATCGACGATCTGCGATCGCTGAGCTTCGAGGAAGAGGACGAGCCGGTCGCGAGAGCCTCGAAATCTCGAGGAAGGGACCGAGGCGAGGAGCGCTCTTCGAGTGCCGTTGCCCTCGACAAGCTCGTAAAGGAGATCAAGCAGCGCATCCGTGACTCACGCCAGTTCTGGCTCTATTTGCCTTACAAGCTCTGCAACGACGGCTTGGCCTCGACTCCGAGTAACACGAATCATTGTTGGAACGGAACACACATCGACAAGTACATATATCCGGTCTCGCCCAACGGCGAAACGCAAAACATGAATCCGGAGGTGCAGGCCAAAGGTCCGCGCACGGCCATTGTGAAGGAGCAAATGTTCGCGCTGGGCAGCATCACCAATCGGCTGCGCCTGGCTTTCAATGGCAACGACGTCGACTGGATCGACAACGAGGACAGCTGGCGCGAGACCTCGGGCAGTGGCTCGGGCGCCGGCGGCATCGAGACAATAAGCGAGGAGGACGAGGACGAGGACGACAGGGAAGACGACCTGGTGGCGGTGGTGGCCGGACGCGACGACGGAAGCGGCTCCGGCAACGTCGCTACGACGGCCAAGTCACGCGAGGAGAGCGAGCTCGAGGCTACTTCGGCGGCGCCCAGACTGACGCCGGCGCCCACAACGCCCATGACGACGGAACCCACGCGACCCGAAATAATCGTCACGGTGCCGACCGATCACGGCGTGGGCAGTAGCAGCAGCGGCGGCGGCAGCAATAACAGCAGCAGCGAAAACAACGTCGTACCGCATGTGATCCTCGTCGGATCGTCGGCAACGCACTGCGAGCTGTCCTTTACGATATTGCTCGCGTGGCTCGCCGTGGCCGTTTACATGAGCCGCGGACAGGTGTAACGATCCACCATGCTTGTTACGTGTCATTATCATTAAAATTATAACAATTATTATGATCATTATCATTATTATTAGAACCGTAACGCGTATTTAATTCCGAGAACATTACTCTATCATTTGTAAATAGTTAAATAATTTGACGAAATATTTGCTAGCGAGCCTTGTGATACCTCGCTTTATTCGACGTTTCGTAGTAGTCGTAATTATATCAATTTAATCATTTCTGTATTAACGATACATTTATCATGGGGTTCAAGTATTTATTCAATTTAGTAAGTAGGAATTTTTGTATGTTCATACAAGTGATACGAACCGAGTCTAAAAAAGCTCTTTTGTAGATTTATTTTTATTTTTTTATTTAATTTTTTTTTTAATTACTCGATATGTGTCGTGTTTAATAAATGTTTCGATAGTAATGTCTTGATTTGTGAAAACAAATTATAATATATGTGTACCTGTGAAAATTGACGATTTTTTGTACGAAAAATAACGTTCTATATATTGTCGATAAAAATTAATATTTATTCGTGAAAAGTAACTAAATTTATGCCAGCTAAGCTTACGTTATAGTGCAATAAGTAAAAATATTGTATAAATGACGTAATTAGGTCTTCGGAACATCACACAATGAACACAAGCGTGATAATAGAAGCATTGAGCTCGTGGCTCGAGTAGGCCAATTTTCCGTAAATATTTTACTTCCATCTCCACTGAGTATGTAAGGCTATATTATTTCCACAAAAAAAATATTTACTTATGTTAAGAGTGCGAACTATTGTGAGAAAGAATACTTGTAAATAATTAGATTTATTTGATAATAGGTATTTGGATTAAATATAACAATATGTAAATATTTCAATAGCAAAGTTGTTGAACTAAAAGTTACGCCGGTTCAATATAAAAAGATTTATGAAAAAAAAGTAGCTGGACGAAAATTGTGTCATTGACCAAGACTGAACACAAAAATTAATAGACCACACACAATAGCTTATGCAATGTAAAATAGCTTTTTATTTATAAACTTCCATGAATTTATATTGTAAATAAATTTTGTAATAAAAAAATGTATATATCTGATAATAAATTGAAGCATCTATTGGATACCAAGACGAAGCCATGATATTTACGAATTATATAAAAAAGCGATTTTAATAATTACAAAGACACTGCCCATAAAATGTGATGCAAACCCTAACGTATTATACCTGACAAAGAGTCAACATTTGCTAGAATGCTCGATTCTAAAAGTAATTACATAATAAGATAAAATATCTGTTTGCGTATGATGAAAAAAGGCTTGTAATTTGTGGCTACGATAATTGTATATTTTTACAATTTCAATAAATTTGTCGTAATTGTTTAAACCTTACCTTAGACAATTCATTCATTACTATACCTTAAAATATAAATTATCGATGTTTCATTAAAAAATTAGAATTTTAATTTATTAATTGAACGTATTAACAATCTTCATAATAGTAATATTACAATAATTGAGTTCTTGTTATTGACGATTCTTAGGCACAATATTAATTACGCTCGAATTTTTATTTCATGCATTCATTACATTTTTCTATGAATCTCGAACTAATGCTGCCATTATAACAGTTCAGTAAATTAAATAATTTAATTCTAAACTTAATACAATTATATTGCCACGAATAAATTTCTATTTAAATTTAATGATCTATCAATATGATTCAATAATTAAACGAGAATAACTCATTCTAAAAAATTAACTTTCTATGTGTAACAATTAATATTTCGTTATATTTTTTTTAATAATGTGATATCTAAAAAGTTAATTTGCAACTATTAAAAGTTATTTAAAAAATTTTCAGCAAAAACTATGAAAATGTTAATTTAATTGATAAATGTTACAAAAAACAGCTTTTTAATGAGTATTAATGTATAAATAACAGTTCATAAAACTAAGTCAGTCATAAAAAATCTCTTCATTTGATCTTAATTTTGGTAATCAAGAATTAATCATATTCATTCATACTTCTTTGATACAAAAATATTAGTCATGAATAATTTTTATCTTTTTTCTAATCCAAGTGTTGTAAAAATAAGCAATAAAGTGAGATTTTTTTTTTTAGAACTATTTGTTATCTTGCTTCTGGTTTGGAGAATGGTTGCAACGATCCAGGTTGGACCCATGAATAACCTGTTGCTTTATGCTCATTCTCTTCCTGAAATAATTTTTTTTGTTAACATCATTTTTCTTACATGAACATAAGTAGATGTAGATACCTTTGTTTTGAAAATTTCTCTCTTAACTGGATCGTGTAGTTCTCTGTCGTAAGGACTAAATGAAATGTAATGAGGATCATCTGTTACTGGTGGGTCATAAACTACACTTAAACTATCTTTTACACACTTTTTAACTCTCTCCTTGAAACCTTCTACATTATTTTCAAATCTAAAAGTTCAAATTTTGTTCTCATGTTTAAAAATATTCAATAAATTATAAGATAAATGTATAAAAAATATATCAATTACAATGATGAGGCTTCTTCATTAAACGGAACCATCTTCGTGTCCAATTTCATAAAAATTATTGTTATATATTGCACCAGTTGCCAGATCCTATTGCTACGCTTCCAATCGTGAAAACCCCAAGCAGTATTAAGTTCTCCTGTTGCATAATTTATCAATGGATGGAATACTTTTGTTTGGAAAAACACATTCTGAAAAAATTATTGAATTAGTACAATAAAAGCAATGAGATATTTACATTCAGCATGATTATATAATAAAAGTTATAATAATTTAAACATACTGGACATTTTCCATCTGGAAAATTTGAAGGTAGTGTAATTGTAAACCTAAAAACACCACCCTGGTATAATCCTTGACGAATGAATTGCACTCCAAACCATACTACAAAAAGCATTCTGTTAATCGATTGTAATTAAAAGAGAGTAAACAATGATATACTCATAATAAAGTAGTTACAAAAAGAATTCTGTGCTGATGGTATGACATAGATTCCTCTTAAATCTTGGTTGCGCAGCATATTACTAAAACAAAATTGAAATGTAACAATTTTAATTTTTTAAGTTTCCAATTGTGTTTAAATATTCTGTAATACTCACTACTCAGCAAGAATATTATATTCTTGAAGATAAACAGCATATTCCTTGCTACTTTGTGATGAATTGGTTCGATCAATTATTTTGACAGCAGAGCCAAGTTGAGAGTCACCATTTGAATTAATTGGGACTAGTTTTCTAAAAGAACCTTGTCTTCTCAAGTTATCCTCAGAATCCATTTCACTCTGCAAAAAATTTCATTTTTATGTCGTTATCGCGAAACAAATTATAAAGTACTTTTATTCAGACAGTTACCTTTATTCCTGAAATCGATGCATTAGTCGACATTTTGGCTATGTTGGTAGAGTATTGTCGTTTTTATAAATTATTCCACAATTTGTTCATAAAAAATTTCAGCAACATTAGGACGGCTTAACTATCGTTATTAATTTTAGATATTAATATCACAATATCAGGTTATGTTAATTTACGCTCTTCGTTATTTAAACATGTTTCAATTGAAAATAAAGAAATCGAAACTATTACGAGAGAAGATAAACAGAAAAAAGTAAAAATTAACCGAAAACTTAACAATAAAATTAATCTCAAAAGTTTTTACCCCATAACTGAGAAAGTAAACAGAAAAGAAAGCCTAATTTTAGACAAACTTGATACGAATTGATGTCTATGTCACATTTGACGTAGCTATGTTTATGTTATATATAGCTATAACACCAGCTGAGTTGGTAAAACAGAATTTTTAGTGCAAAAACACACGTGGCGGTGGTAACAATACATATGCCAGTAATCATCAATTCATTATTCACAATGTCATTGCATTAACTCACTCAAAAATTAATATTCTTAATTTTTTGGAAATTTGGAAATTTTGAGTTGACTATTATGAGTTTTTTTTCGATTATAGGAAAATATGAATCTGTTCTATTGAGAAATCCATTAAAAAAAAGACTTAAGACAAATCGTCAAATACCTTATACTTGCATTAAAATTAACAAGTATATATGAAAAGAAATTAAATATATAAATTCAAAATTTCTAAAAAGTTGAAAAATTGGTAAAAATATTTGTGTTTAGAAAATTGCAGCTTAAATAAAAAGAAAGGGTGGATGATTTTTGTCCTATGGGATCAAAAATCATAAGTGATTCAACACAGTGAAACCTCGCAAACTGCTTTATGCTGATCCACATACATCATCAAAGTAATCAGATGCTAAATTACCTGGAGATCAAAGGGAAAAACAATTGAATTTAACAAAGGAAAGGATATACATTTTAGTTTAGTTCTGTTGACATGAACAAAAATAGAGGTCATATATCAAAGTATGGAAAATGAAAAACCCAATTTGAAGTCCGTAAATGTACAAAAAATAAATATAAATCAATGCACTTTTCATTTTTATCACATCTATTTTTGTACTTGATCCATCTTGACTTGAAATAAAAAAACTATTAAATGATTCTCCTACTTTGTCATTTCATTATTATGTTTGATTAACACATATCATTCCTGTTAGTCAAATAAATGATGTACAAAATAACAATAGTTTTATATTTAAAAAAAAACGTAATCAAAATTAACCTTTGTTTATTTTAATAATAATTTAATTGAAGAGCGAAAATATAAAAATGCTTCGGTTGGTTTTTTCCTTTTCTAAATATCAAGTCCCCTGGCCGAGGTGGGGATAGGTATCCAATCAGTGACGAGTTTGACGTCACGTCACTGTACAGCTCACACAAACATCTTGGATCGCTGCTGCTATTGCACTTCTTCTCCGGCACATATATATTCATAGAGGGAATATTGGCAAAGAAAAACGGGCGTACTTGTAATCTGCTGTGTAATCTTTTGCAGAACAGTGTGTTTAGTTTTTTTACCTGAAAAATAGTGCAGTGATCGCATGCACCGTGTCCACATTTACTTTGACAGATTTTACCCCCGAGCAGTGTAAACAAACATTACTCATCAACGCGGATGCGACTGCTACGCAGATGATAAAAAACTTGAAATAAGCGACTATAAAAGTGAGCTCTAGATTTTGCGAAAAATGGCAGCTGAAATAAAACCCGCACCAGGTGTCAATCAAGACAAATTCAGCAGCAACAGAAAGCCAATACTGCTACACAAGTTGGAAGGATGCAACGATGATATCAACGACGCATGCATCATACCTGGAGTCGAGGGTGTTATCAGTATTTGTGATGACAGGTAGGCTGTCAAGGTTATAGAACCTTGAATCTGTGTTATTTACATAAAAGAGTCTATTCATTCTAAATGAAACTTATTCATAATTCTTTATATAATTTTTCAATTGCATGCTAATGCAAGAATGACAGAAGGTGTACAAATGAGTAACTTATGTGGTAATATTATGAATCATTACACTGATGAGACATTGCATCAGATATTAATATTGTTTGATAAATCTGAATATAGTTTGACGTTATTTTATTATTAACTCCGCGAACTATAATGGTGTAAAATTTTATGAAATAATGATTGATTTTTGTACATTACTGGTTATTGAATTTAAAACAATATAATTGCAGAACTGTACGAATATGGTTAAAACGTGACTCTGGACAATATTGGATCAGTGTATGTAGTGATATGGGTGCTAATGTAACAGCCATGACTTACTGTGCTAATAATCGACATCTGTTTGCTGGCCTTGAGAATGGCACTATCAAAGTAAGTTTCCAAATTTGAGTTATAATATTATAAAATTTTATGGATTCTATTAATGTCCCAATGTTTTACAGGAATTTGTTGTTGAAAGTGACTTCAACCGTATGACCTTAGTAAGAGAATATGCAGCAGCTCATACAGGACGAGTAACTGGCCTGATATTTTCAGAAGAAGATGAATGGATAATCAGCATTGGTAGAGACAAAGTCTTCCAGTACCACAGTACTGAAAATGGAAAAAGAATTGGATGCTGGTTAACTGAAGCATGGTATACAGCATTACAGTATGATCATGCATCAAAGTACGCTTTTACTGGTGATTATTCTGGACAAATCCAAATGTTTCATCTTCAAAATCCTAGTTGTACTTTAGTAACAACATTAAAAACTCATACTGGAAGTATACGCTCTTTAGCTTGGGACAGCGACAAACAATTGTTGTTTTCGGGTAGTTTTGATCAAAGTATCATTGTATGGGATATTGGTGGTCGCCAAGGAACTGCTTATGAACTACAAGGTCATCAGTACGTAATTTAATCAAATTTATCAAATTAGTTTACAGCAATGAATAATTATTAACACACAAAGTAATAAATTTTGTCTACTTTATAGTAACAAAGTAACAGCACTTTGCTACACTAGTACAGAACGTTTGCTATTTTCTGGTGGAGAAGATGGAGTTATTGTTTGTTGGGATATGGCAGCAAATAGAAAAGAAACAGCGAAATGGATTGAGTCAAACATATGCCAAGTAAATTTCAAATTACTGATAAAATGACTAAATTAATTCATTTAATGAAAATGAACTTTATTTTAAATAAAATTAATTCTAGGCTTGCAGTAGACCATTCTTTTGGAATATAAAATCTATGATAGACCAACGTCAATTAGGGCTTAGACAACACCACTGCCGTTATTGTGGCCAAGCTTTGTGTGCTAATTGCTCATCTCAGCGCATTCCTATTCCATCCATGGGTTTTGAATTTGAAGTAAGAGTTTGCGATGCTTGCCATGTCCAATTAAAAGCAGCCAAGTAAGTACTTATTGAAAGTTTTTGTTATATTAAATAATTGACATTACATTATAAAAAATTATTATATTGCAGTCAAACACCATTAGCATCATTTCATGATGCTAAACATAGCATTGTAGCCATGGACTTGGATGTTTCCAAAAAAAGGCTGTTAACAGTTGGTCAAGACAGAGTGATTAAAATCTGGGATGTAACTGCCTTGCTTCAGTAAAATGACAAGGTATTTTTCTTGAAAAGTTTTAGGAAAAAAATCAAGATACTCAAAGCCTTTTTGGTAACAAATTACTGCATTAAATTGCATAGATTATTTTTATTATTTTTAATGGAGTTTAAAATGCGCTTGTTCTAAAAAAAAAAAGAATCAGTAATTAAATTTTATGAACTCAGCCTTTAAGTGATAACCAGATACGTTGAAGTTATATGAGATACGAAGATATACTTTATAATAATCCCTAGTCGTTCTAATTGCTAATTTTACTCATTTAATTTTACTTATTAAATTTTCACTAACAATCAAATATGGGTACAAAAAATATATGAATTTTTTTGTATCTGTTCTATTGCTTCCCGATAAATTTATCTATAAAGTTAAAACAATCTTCCTAGTTTTATCTTCAAAACTTTATTAAGAAACAAGCAAATTATATATTTTTTTTTGTACCAAAAATATCTTGTGAAAGTACGCAAAAAGTAATTTATTCTTCTCATGGTAAAATTTGCGTTTCAATACGAAGTCCATACATTTTTTTAAACCACATAATTTTGAATAATTAAATTTTTTGCCCTTTTAAAAATGAATTTTTTTCACAGTAAATTTTACAATGCAGTGCGTTACAAAAACAGAGATGTCGGTTGATTGTTACTATAGTGTTATTTAGTTTTCTATACAAGCCAAAAGCGAGTTAAGCCTGCACCAGTTAAAAAATTCTATTATGAGTGGCAATAGATAGAGTATATTTTTAATTTTAATACCTTTATGAGTAAATTCTACTTATTATCTTTTTCAACATATTATTATTCCATTGTTGATTGTATTTTGTTTTTATGAATCAAGTTTAAAATGAAATTTGCATATTCTTATGTGATTTTTAATTCTATCGGAAAACGAGTAACACCAATCTGTAAAGCATCTAATGCGTTCAGCATTTGTCCATTAAAAAAGAATTTTCTCTAATTCGTTTCTTTTACACGCTTTGATCTATTGTCAGTTAGATGAATAAAAATACTAAATATTCGGACAAATATAATTTTGTATTTGGGATTTTTTAAATATCTATGAATAATTATCATGATTTATGATCACATTAAACGATATTTTTATCGTATTAAGCGATCTAAAATCACTGTAAATATATACAAATGATTTGGAATCGGAGAATTCGATTATATATAGCGTTTGGCCACAGTAAGCGTGATCGTAATATGCGAATTGCACTATATTATACATAATAACTTTTGTTCAAGTTATATATTTGTTAACATTTTAAAATTGAAATTAAAGTTCATATAACACAATTTATAAATAATACGATTAATCAATTTGTTTATTATAAGATTGTTTCCATTATTGCACGTGTTAACTCTTTTAAGTTTTAAAAATACTTCATTTGTACATACATGCAAGTGCAATCTTTTAGCATTTCAAGAATAACATATAATAAGTATATTTAAGTTTCTTACAGTAATGATTAGGTTTTGGATTGTTCAAATAAATGATATGTGTTATAAAATTTTTAGTTTTTCACTATCTATAGGCCTTGATAAACAATATTTATTTATTTCAAAATAAAATTTTTAAATCAATTCCAATTTTTAAGTTTAGTTAACATGTGAACATATTTTATTCTATCGAAATATTCAAATGAAAATGCATATTGTACATCTTGTTTGACAAAACTATGTCTGTATGAAACAAGCTTTTAATCAAACTTGTATTTATTCTGGAAAATAAAATGAAAAAAACATAAAAATATATTTTCAGTGCAATGAGGTCGATTAAAATATTGAATGAATTAATGTATATGCGTCGTATTCGAGTGAAAATTAAATTACGTGTACACGTGTAAAGCCCAAGTACATGTCATATGCAATGAACCACTTTCTAAAGGTCACTTTGTCTCAATCCAGAGGCAATTTTCCCAACAAAGTAATTAAAACAAAATAAAAATCAACGAAATTATCGACTGCACATCGATAGACTGTAATATATATTCATATATGAATCGTTTTAATTTATATATATATAAATTGTAACATGTAATCATTCTAAAGAAAGCAATTTTGTTGTTTGTTTTGCATGACTCGATAAATGCTTACAAAAATGTTCAGGATCATGTTTAACTTAAAGTTGTAAACTTTTCGTCTTTGAGCAAACGTCAGAGTCGAAAAAATCGACTCATTTGACCGACGAAAGGTCGAGCTTAGCTATAATTGTGTATTAAATGCGATGCAGTAAAGTGGCGAACTACTGCTTGCGTGCATATTTGAGATATAAACATAAATATTATGATGTACAAAAAAAGTTTAAAATTTTTAAATAAATGTTTTGAAAAATTAAACAATTGGTTGTTTATTGCAAATAATTATTATACGCGGTAAGCGTAAAATTTGTTATCAGAAGCGATTATCAATGAAAACGGAGTCGATAAAGAAGATATTATCGAAGCAACAGGTGCTATAGTTAGAGGTGCGTGGAAAACCTGCCGCTCGAATCTTTTTACCTATTCAAGAGACTCGTACAAATTTCGGTTATAATTCGTAGGGGATATTTTGATGCGCATCAATGGAAAAAAGCAGCTAGATAACGATCATCGTGCGGTCTCGCGAGAGTCCCAAGCTCGATCGTTTCGGAGCGATCGGTGACAACTTGCGCGACATTCGACGATCGACCGAGCCAACGCTGCGAGTCCATTTTTCGTCGCTGTCATTCGAAAGACATTTAAATGCCGCTGGCACACGAGACTCTCGAGAGTTGTGTACACTGACAGAAGGACAGCGGCGAGGCGAGTGTAGGTATATACCGGTAAACAGAATACTCGGCAAAGTTGCCCTCGCGATATAGAGGTATGTAGGTACTCGCGTCATACTTTGGAGCTGAGACAGCACACAAGTGCTGTAGCTCTCTTGCTATAGTGTTGCGTGCCGTGCAGTCGCAGAGTCCTCCCTCTCTTTTCGACGAACATCGACGTTGTATACATAACAGCAGTGCGGAGAGCGCAGAATATATAGCGCCTGTACATAGGTAGGAGCTCTCGGCGCTTTGCGGCCACACGGCAAGAGGTAGGTAGGTAGGTTTGTGTGCGCCAACTTGTACACAGGAGGTAGAGCCACGCTCGACTCGTTTCGGACTGTTCAGTTTAGCGAGCGAGACGTGCAGAGCCGAACATCATCGGCCGCCGGCGTGTAGCTTCTATATTATATATAGTGTGCTGTGGTGCAGTGCAGTGCTGCGAGATAGCGAGAGCGAGAGAGAGAGAGAGAGAGAGAGAGAAAGAGTCGCTCGAGTGCAGTGCAGTGCGCGGTGCGAGAAAGGTTGCGTCGGTCTTCCTTGACGCCCCTCTCGATCCTTTTTTTTTCTCACTCGTAAATCGTAACAAACCTCGTTCGTTTCTTCGTCCTTTTCGTACAAAACGTGGATAAGCAGCCTATAACCAGCGACGAGTCAACGCACCGATCAGTAAAAGGGAGAAATCCTGCGTGTCGTGGATCGGCTGCCGCCGATTCGAACGTTTCGAACGCGTAGGCCCAGCGACTCACCTGGTACCGGCTTATGCTATCGTCCACGCACCTGTGTGAGTGTGTGCGAGTCCGTGCAAGACTCGGAAATGTTCGTTGCAGCCGAAGCAGCAGCAGCGGCGACACGTGAACACACCGAGGCTCGCGATTAAACGAGCCAACGAAAACAATCGAAGAAAATAATAATTAGCCAGCGGCGAAAGGGGGTTGAATCGCCAAAAAGAAAGAAGGTCGCACATAGATGTTGTTACCAGTGCTTGGCTCAACGGCAACAGCTAGCAGTCGCGATCGTTGCAGTTTCGTCGGTGATGCCCTCGAGGAGGAAGTAGGAAGAAGCAGCTCGGGCAGGAAAAAGAAATTCAAAGGAACGAGAGCTTGAGAATCTCTGCGCTACGACGAGTACAAAAAGAGAGGCGTATTCTGCGCGTGCATGTGTCGTCGTCCTGTGTGAATCGCCAATTCCTGTACAGTGTGTTTGTGTGCCCTTATAATACAGCCTCGAGAGTACAGAGCTGCTCCACGAGTATAGCTAGGCACTCTTTCAAGCACAACGCGTTCACATTTATGCTGTACGAGTGCGCGTACGGCCGGTTCACCATCTCACCAACTGATATACGCATTCGGCATCCTGAGCTGCCCATCGTACTATCGTCGACTCTCGCCTCAACAGGTAAGCCCTTTGTCGAGTGCGTTGCACCTTTCTGCAGATGCGATTTCGAGAGCGTCGCTCATAAAAGTCGCTGCCCTTCATTCATTAAAATGAAAAAATGTGCGCACACCCTCCCAATGAAAATGTCAAGTTTGCGATTGCGCACGTACACAGCTCTGGCTTTTATCGGCGACAAACATCAAGCAAAAAAGTAGCGTGTCGCGCTCTCGTGTACGTTACATTCGCGTCCGAGCTAAAAAGGCATACAATTATGAATCGCACAGACATACGTTGTATGGCACATAGAGTGCACAGGCCAGCGTGGCGCGCACACACACACACCCACGGATCGGAGCAGCTCGAGGAATGATACCGACAGCTCTGCGAGGAGTATGCGTGCCATAATATACCGAGGGGGGTGTTACGGAACACGGAGCACAAAGCAGTTGCTCGATCCGTGTGCAGCTTGTGTGCCTCCGACTCCTGTTTGTCCGTAGTCCGTCTGTCCGAGTGTCTGTATCGTGTGTACGAGTGTACGTAATTTTTTTTTTTCGTCCAAGTATGCACACACGGTGCACACGAGCTGTCTTTCGAGTTCAACCCGTACTCGAGAAATTAATTTGAGCGAGCCTTGCGTGCTTTTTTTGCATACATTTGCGAGAATTAAAAGCGAGTCCCCGTCGTTTACGAGTCAGCTGCGCGCAAAGAAATAGCATATAGTCCTGTACGAGTAGTCTGCGTGTGGTTTCGGTATGCCTGTCTGCGCATTATAATACACCTCGTTATTACCGCGACGAGTCGATGAGTTAGGCGATTTTTCCGAGAAGCAGTAGATCAACGCGCACTTTTAGACTTTTGAAGGTAACGAGCCGATCGAGGCAGAAGAAAGCTCGACACGAGGACTAACTTTACCATCGTCTTTGTGCCCGATAATTTGCAGCTGTCAATTTATGCGCATGAGAAAAAGTCCGCGCTATATGCAAGACCCGTGCGAAGACGCGAATCCTAATCATGAATATCAAGCTGTGGTCAAAAGTAAAAGGACTAGAGTTTATTATACACGACAGCCCGTCGATTCGAAGCCGATATAAGCGTCGAGTCATTGAATAATTATCCTGTTTTATACGAGCGGCTGGGTCGTGAACTCTTTTTGCCCTTCACGTTGGCCAGTCACATCCTCCAAGTTTCGCCTCTAATTTCCATCCTCGCGGCCTATTTGATTTTTCTACCCGCACAGTTGGCGTAAACACAATCCAGCCGACTACATCCCATAGAAAACGTGCGTATACGTGTGCGCGAGGCAGGACTGCAGGCGGTGCGCGCGTGCGGCTCCGAGCTAGAATGACCGGCGCACCTGTTGCGTTACGTTTTCCCGTTTTTCTCTTCATCAGAGGGGGAGAAGTGCGCCGCGCGATCCTCTTCCTTTGCCTCTATGGACATTGACTGCTATATAGTCTACGCTGGCAATGATGGTATGTGTCTGCTGCTTGCCCTGCTCCTGCTGCGGCTGCACTGCTTTTGCTTATGGCCATATAATGTATACCTGCTACTCTCTCGAGCGTGATATTCTCCTGTATTATATATAGAGTCGGAGCCCAACGCGTAGCGTGTAACACACGCGTATCAGGAAAAAAAGGAAGAAAAAAAAACACGACACGATACGATACACATATCAATTGCGCGCGACGCTTCGGCGGCGACAGCGGCAACAGTTGTCGCCGATTTTTGTTGCTGCAGAGCGATCTTCGTTTTAGAATATTTCACGCGGCAGAATATAATACAAAATTGACGATGTGGGTCATCGCCTCGTACACGTACGACGTTCGCGAGAGCTTGTAATGTACGTAGGATATAGAAGAGCTCGGCAGGCTATTACACATTATATATATAAACCTCTCCGCGAGTGTGTACGTGCTCGTATCCTGGTTCGTATTCATTCGCGCGCAGGTTTCTTTTGACGAGTGCAAATAGCGTACACGTAGTACACTTGTGTTGTACGTGGGGTGCTGCTGCTGCAGCTCGCATGCGGGCTTTGTGTATATAATACTCGCAGACGCACACCCACGCACGCGCGTATTAATTGAATGAAACGTCCGAGATTTAATTGTTCTCTTTGCCGCGCGAGTTCAGGATTATATTATGTATACGTTGATGCTCTTTTGCGTGTGCCAGTCGTCCTTCGCTTTCAATCTTGTTAGCTTGCATTACTGGATTCGGATGAAAATTAATCTCGAGAGATTTTTCATTGCTAGAAAACTCGACCTGTGAATGAAAAATTCTGCAAACGACCGTTCGGATATTATTATAAATGGTCTAGCGTGAGAGAGAGAAAAGTATCGAAGCGAATTAGCGCTCTGCTCGTCTAAAACGCAGCGGATGATTAATCGCGCATTGACTCCGGTCTCGAGAAAAGAGAAATTGGAAAAAATAATTTTCATTTCCTTTTCTTTTTTTCTCTTAGCCTACGCGACAGCAAATCTTGTCTACGCGTATACATTAGTATTTTGATACGAACAACAGTTGTGCAAACACTAGCGACGATCAGCACGCGCGAATTGGGTCAAGTTCGATGTAAACATTGCTTACGATCATCCACTCAATCACAGTCCACATCGTATATTTTAAACAAGTACAAACTCCGTAGTTCCAAAAAAGTCACGAAAATGGACCCTTTGCTATGCCATAGCCACTTGCTCCTCAATAGTACCTATTATTATGTGCAATACTATAAGCTTGGTGCACAAAACGATGGCACGCCAGGAATCCGGCGTAAACGCTCGAGTTCATACAAGAGCCTCTCCGCGCGTCGCGTGCAGTCTGCTGTGCTGTTTCTGCTGCTGCTGCTGCTGCATCGGCTTCGGAATCCCGTCGAGCGAGCTATAACTAAAACCCGCGCTCGTGATCTTCTCTCCAACTTCTTCTCTCTATGTCTCTCTATGCCTCTCTATATGTCGGCAAAGCTACCAAATGCACTTGGCGTCGTGTATCATTGAAATTTCGAAGCCGTAGCTCAAGCAGTGTAACATATATCGTTTCCTGTTGGAACACGTGAGATCATCGGCAGCGATCATCGTCGTCGAAAAAACAATGAAAAAAGATTTCTAACTTACGAATTACACGGAACGAACGTGAGTTTATCGCTACTTATATTCGCGCGTCGCGTCTCCCGCTGTTTGCCCAGCTATCTCAATATTGATTCTAAATAAGGCACATGTACAATACAGCGGCTCGATCGCGTAACTCGATGTTTTTTTTTCGCCACACGCACGCGATGCGAAGAAATGTTACACCTTGGTGTCTTCTTTCTCTTTGAATGTATACATAATAATTGCTGCTTATATAAAATTGAACTCGCTCGCAAAACTCGACAATTAAAGGCGGCATTATATTCCAGGCTCGATACCACGTTAGATCAATTATTTCTCTCTCATTTTTCACCTACTAATGATGCACCAATAATTGTTGGTTGTGTCTGTGTACAAAAAAAAATTAAATAATGCCTAAACAGGCTTTGAGAGCGCGATTAAATTTATCGAACGATTGTTTTTATGAACCAATTAAAAAATATCCTCGTCGTCGCGATCCCACGCAATAATTAAATCGGTGACTCGAGCAAGATACAAAAAACCGGCAAATATATTGCCTAATATCCAGAAAGTATGTTTGTGCTCTCTAAGCCATAAAATAGCCTTTGTAGTGCAGTATAATACACAAGTGCGGCGACGCGTCGGCGGCCATCGAATAAAATAACGAGCTTATATATCTACGTACATATATACAAGAGAACACTGCAGGCGTACACACTTTCAGTGCTGCTGTAATTTAACGGATCTTATGATACCGCTTGCTAGTTCTCCATCTTTCTTTCTCTTTCTCGCTCCTTAGACTCATGCTCGATCTCTTTCGACCAACACGATGAAGATATACACGGGACGAAATGGTAAATTAGAAACATATCCTGGGAGGCTTCTTAGCGTTGTAAAATAAAAATTAGAAGGGACACGGAGCATTTTGATATCGATGGGTGTCTTTCTAACATGCCAAGATAATGCATCATATAAAATTATTTTGTCGAGTCAAATAAAATTTTAATCTGAGCATCACAAGAAATTGTATTATAAAAAACAAAATGGTTTTTATAAACAGTTGAACATTTCTTTTTATCAAAACATGTATAAAGATCCACAGCGAAGTCATCATAATGAAGTCACCAAGTAATTTCCATTCAATTTACAATGCAATGTCGCTATGAATTGTATAGTCAACTTTTTTCATCCGACCCACGAACTCTTGAAAAACAAACAAACAAATTTCCTTCAGAGTATAGCTTAATTTATTCGTCCTGGTCGAATTGTGTTGTACATAAAAAAATATCGTTTCGTTCAAGAGAGAGGAAGAGAGGAGAAGCACTTTTTTGGCTTTAGAAGTCGAGAAACTGCTTACATGTAGATAGGAGTTCTCTATGGGCGCGTGCACTCGTCAAGGACACGGCATTGCGCATTCGACGGCGCAAGAGCTGTTGTTGCGCTTCTGCGTGGGTGTAACATTCACGGCTCGAGGATTTACTTTTGTCGAGCTACGGCGGCACATAATACAGACGTCACGAGTTGACCAGATGGACGGGCAAAGCGCACGAACGAGAGTACGAGGCAATAACTCGAAGAGTCGATTCGGCAAATTATTACAGCTGGCGCGGCACAATATGCAAAAGATCCTCCCGCGGATCGTAAATTCATTAATTAGCATTGCTCGGATGTGCATGTACACATGTACAGAGATCGGCGTACACGCTGCGGGTATATATCGTGTGTAGGAGCGATTTGGCCGCGCGAGCGTGCGCTGGTAATGGGGCCCCGCGCGAGCGCCGATATCGACTCAATGGGTCCATCAATTTCACCGAAGCCGTATAAGCGTACGCTCGGCAACAGCAGCAGCATCGGCAGAAGCGGCAACAGCAGCGCGCCGTCTCATTAACTTGTAAAACTGCATTTGCGGGCGCTCGGTGCAGCATTACCGCCGCCGCGAGATATTCGCCATAAGATAAGCGCGTGCACCGCGAGAGAGACACAGACAAATTTTCCCTTCACTGTAATACGTGTAGCATATATACGACGAGGATAATGCATACAAACGGATTGACGCAGCAGCAGCAGCAGCAGCAGCAGCAAAAGCTAAAGTAGCAACGGCAGCTTTTTGCATCATCGGCGTATAAGTGCAGTGCCTCTCTCTCTTTCTCGTGTCGTCGTCCCTGCCATTGACCGCTTGTGCGAGCATGTGTACATACACCGCGCGTGTCTATTACGCCAAAGACCGAGGTATTTTCAAAGTCATTGCCTCCTATATGCAATATCGCGCGCTATTAGTATACAGTGCAATATAGCACTGCAGGTACATGCATATGCAGAAAGAGAGAAAAAGCCGAGGACGACGATTAAGCCAAGATACGGGTGGCGCGAGCTGCGCCGAGTGTCTCCATTGCAATGTACGTGGTACATCGCGCCAGAGCTGCCTGTATATAGAAGCCAATGAGGAATAAAATGTCAACTCGATCGTGGAGTTTGTTGACCCGCGGATATGAGCGTATAAATGTTCGCGGTCATCGACAATCTTTCGATTTGGATTATTCGAGATTACTGCGACCAATAAATCAGCTTCGACTACTATATCCGTGTAAAACGATAGATTAAAATGTATCACTTAGATTTACGAGAATATACTTGCATTAAATCACGAATTTATGACGATTCAAGTTCCTGCCTTGCTGTTATCGCTTGATTGCTAAATTGTCACTGAATGCCGATAAAGAATAATGGCACGTCATAATCGCACCAGACGGCTCAATAATTTTCGAGACTGTTCTTATCATTTTTGATTGATCTATCGTCACCTGTCTTAACTGCTTTATAAAACGAAAAATTGAAGATTAGTTTTCTTATGTTTCACAAGCTCGCGTGCACAAAAACATGGCTCAGTTATTTATCCTACTGCTTGAAAGAGTAGATCCTAACGAGAGCAAGATTGTCTCGACTGCAGGTCGCGGATTGTCGTGCAGCCGCACGCCTCATTGTCTTACATTATGCAGCTTGCTACACTGTGTCAAGAGAGTCTGCTGGTGCGCGGGCGAGCAGGCGGCAAAACACGAAACTCCTTCAGATCTTCAACTGTGCACTTCGTATACTGCGTGGCGCGCACACGCCACGTAAATATTAATCCAACTGGGCAATTACACTTTCTTTCCTATAATTTACTCTCGTTAGTACAGCGTAATAATAAGCCGTGTTATTGCACCACTTGCATACTTGCGCCTGTGTAGCCGCTCGTGGTCTTAGTTGTCGTCATTGTGTTTTTTTTTCATTTAGAGCTCTTTTGAGTCGTTAGAAACGTTTGCAGACATTTTTCTCTCGATCGTCATCGCGTTTTCTGGTTTTTATCAAAATTCGAATGATCAACAACATGATTTTTCTACACTTTTTCAACAATTGTATATGTCAAATTAACAATGTTGAAATAAATCTCCGACGCTCAAGTATTTTTCGAAATACTCCAAAGCTCTGATCATCCGACAATCGTAGCGCCCGCTCGTGATCGGTAAATAAATCCAATTACAAATTCCGTTTCGTTTTTCGCGTCGTTATTCAAAGCCAGCGAGCTTCCAATCACGGGGCAAGGATACTCGATTTTCCCGCGAATGTCAAGTGTATACACGCATACACGGGCACGTTTAAATTCCATCCGAAGCATTCGTAATACATCATCAGGCGTTTGTACTCTTGACGAGCGTAAAATCGTCGTAAGACAAAATTGGATTACAGAGCAGCGCCTGCGTCCTACGTAGCATTGTTTTCTCTCACAGACAGCCTATGTTGTTGTTGTTGTTGTTGTTGTTGTTGTTGTTGTTGTTGTGATACATGGTAAAACCAAAGCTGATGCAATTTAAACTCCATGAGCTGTGCCATGCTCCACAAGCATAGCTTTTCTTTTTCATATATCTTATACTGCTGCATGCAGTGCGTTTATCTATATAAATAAGCGTCGCGGCGTCGTTCCGGCTTCCGACTAGGAATTTGCACTACTTTTCACGTGTTTTCTCTTCCATACGTTTGTGCGCGAGAGTATGTATAGGTGCGTTTATGTGAGCTACGGGAGAAATGAGACTCTATATATGCAAAATTGGTGCATCGACATTTTTATAAGCGACCATATTTTCATATTTTATCCGTAATTATGCCCAATATCGTTTGCATCGAGAACGCACAACATTATATGCATAGGAATTCTTGCGATCGCTTTCCCAAGCGTCGGAAAATCATATTTGCTGCGTATAGGCACATAACGCAGAAGAGAAAAAAGCTGCGACCGATACATAAAGTGATGTAGAAATTTTACGAGAAAACCTGCGAAGAAAAAACACGTAAGCAGACGTTAGAATTCAATTGCTACTTAAACGCTTGGCGGATCGTTCAATTATAACGCTGATAATAGATTAATTGTGTTTTAGCGGAGAATTTTGATTTGTTAACGGATTAAAGTAGTGCGCACGCGGTGGCGGCGTCGGCGGCGTTGTGCACATTTCAATTTCTACGTTAATCATTGCGCATTGCGTGACGCTAATTGGCCGAGATTCGTTGCATTACGTTATATCGCACAGCTACACGTAATTGTTGTTTGTTTTCGGTTCTATACGTTCTGCACGTGTAAGTGGATACTCGAACGGGTGGCGAGTATAAAAAAGTTAAGGGTCCGACCAATGGCTGATCGATACTTTTTAGACTTAGTTGCGCGCGCGCGATCGAAAGCTTCGAGAGTGCTCGAATAGCGAAAGTATATCGAAACTACTCGCAATTTCTCAAATCGCAGCGCCGATCGGTCGAGTTAAATTATAAGCCTCGGTCGCTCACGAGACATTTTAATTCGTCGCACTCGCCGCCGCCGCCGTAGTCTCGCGACCCAAATCCCCCGTTGAAAAAATCTTCACTTTTACATTCGCTCTCGTGCGCCGCTTACGCGTCTGCATTCCCCAGTCACGCGCGTTTGGTCTTTGCATTAGTACATACGCGAGAAGGGATAACGGAAAATCGCTAAAACTCAATTTTCTGCCAATTTCTCGAGTCGTTTTTTATAGCTCGTGTGAATGACTTATTCCGAACTAAACTTTCAAAATTAGCATTTGCGTTTGTGCTTTAGCCTAGTACTTCATGGCTGAGATCGAAACCCGAGTTTTATCCGAATCACGTATGAAAAGCTATCATGTGGAATATTCCGAATGTTTCCAGGCGTTGTTGTTGCAGCTCGCAGATCGGTCGTCGTTATATTACCGCGTGCTACAGATATCCTCTCTTTCTTTCACTGCTTTATATGTAGGATACTCGTTACCTATATTATAACCCACTTGGTGAACAGGTTTTGCACTGCTGCGGCTGCTGCTGCTGCAGCTCAGCGATCCTCTTCGGAAGACACGACGATACTCGCGGCGGCGGCAGTGCAGCGATCCTATGTCTATAACGGTGATCGGCCTCGCAGATAAGGCAATCCATGCAACCGCGAGATCTACTATTCGAGTTTCAACGTACTCGATCTAATAATATTTTACATTGGAAAAAATCTGGCCGTGACGCGACACCGGGCGAATCTTTTTCTCTTCTTTTTCGCGTCTCGTATATAATCCATCGAACGAGAGACGAGCGCAGTCGCACAAAAACTCGATTCGGAGCTCAACAGGCGCGACAAAGAGAATAATTATTTAATCGTCGTTTGTCTGCCGTTCGCGCCGTGGGATTGATGAATGATTCGAATCGCGCGACTTTACGCGCAGTCACGCGGCCGCTCGTGGGACGATATCGTGGCCGCCTGAGCGCATTAAAAAGCTCGTTTATATATAAGCCCGCGTTTAAATACATTATCCAAAGCTCGTCCTGCATAAATAGACTGTGAAACGGTTTGGAATTTTGCAAGTAGGCGGTCGCTCTCGATGCTTGCTATGTGTTTTATACACCCGACAAATAGACTATTCGAGCATTATACAAGAGGGAAAATCGACCATTTGTCCGCGGAACAAGGTGTACCATGAGGAAACGTCTTTTTAACGATTTCCAAGCCTTGATAGTCTAAAATATAATGCCGCGATGTTGAGAAAACAATTCACCTCGGCACGTGTATAATATCGACATGTGCATATGTGTAACGGCACAAGCTATCACAAATACAAATCGTAGAAACTAAACAATTGAAACTCCGGCGTAAAGGGCATCTTACGCTTGGAATATAACGCAACACGGTTCTAAGCGTTTCCCTATTGTGGCGGAGAGTATTTAAAATACGATTTCAAAATTAAGCGATGTTATCAGCATTGATCCGTAATTTGTGTGCGCGGGATTGAGAAATTTTGCGCGCTCGCCGCACAATCGTTGTGCCTGGCGTCTACGTATACACGTGCTTTTTTTTCTTATCTGCGTATGCGGTTATTTAGTTTTGAAATGCGCGTAGGATTCGATACGCTATGCTAATGATCATTGGGAAAAATTTACTTTGCCATTTTTAATTGGATCCGAGAGTGAATTTGTACGATGAACGATTTGAAAAGTACATATAGTCCAACGTGCACAAACACAAACACACAAGGATATTACTTGGATTTTTTACCTTGATCATAAATCACGACTCGGGTAACGAGGTTTTTTTTTGTCAGCAATTTTACGCGATATAATTAGACAGATATGTAAATTTGCTATAGCCACAGAAAATAATTATTAATAGCCAGAAACTCTTCGACACTTTAACTGGCACTGAAATGAATGCGCGATAAGTATAATGCACGGATATACGAGCGTTCTAATATTGGATTTTATCAATTTTGCAGGTTGCGAGCCGACAACTGCAGCTTGAGAGATGGTCATCGTTACTCGGGTAAGTTTCTTTTCAGGGATCATTTTATGTGCGTTGAAAAAACCTCATACTGCTGTCAATTTAACGGAATGTGAGATGAATTCTTTGTTGGGAAAATTGTTGTGAATTTTTTGAAATAAAAGTAAATTTTAGTCGTTGGATATGGCTAGAGTAGTGTAGGATATAAATTTTCTCACACAATTGGGAAAAACTTTCGCACGCGGGTGCCCGTGGCCTGGTGACAGGTGAAAATTTCATTCGTTACGTTGCAATCATATCAGTGGGATACGCGTGCGCGTGAGCTCGAAAGGAAAAAAAGCTCCACGAACTCGCCGACTGGCCCGCGTGCTGAATCATCATTCAGCGCATTTTTTCTCGCGATCGCGCGGCGTTGGCAAGTTGGTCGCGCGCCGAGCACAAAAGCTTTCCAAATACGTTTTTCATACGAATCAGAGTAGTGGCCTCACTCGAGCACACGCGATGACAAAGAAAACGAAAGTCTTTGCAATTGTCAACACGTTGTAATTAGCTAAAATGAAAGTCAATCAATTTTACAATATATTTACGTAAATCAGAAGGAAGACAAAAACGCCATTTCGTACTCGCAATGATCAATCAATCATATGCATTATGTTTACAAGTACAGAGTTGCTTCGTTCGAAATGGAAAACTAGCAGCGAGTTGTAAGTAACGATAATAATCGTAAAAATTGCGCTTAAACGTTGCTACGTAGCATTATTTGTGCGGCCACTATACTTTTCTGGTTGTTTTCAGCAACAGACAAACGCTCATCCATTTATACGATCCTTCTGCATACGTACGTGTATTCTTAAACTGTGTACAAGTGTGCGTATGAGGTAAGGCGAGCGAGAAAAGATAAAAAGAGAAAATACTTCCTGCGGCTTATTAGTACGTATTCTTGTACATACAGTTAGGGATAGTATAAGAAATTTCTAGCTTATTTGCCGCCGTGTAGATTTTAGCCTATTGATTTGTAACGAGACTTGGATTACGCGCGTTTTAATCGAGCAAAACTTCTCTTGTCATCCTTACGAGAGCGAGACGAATCTCTTGAGAAACCGATCCCCGATTTGCGATCGGCACCTCGGTATCGGACTTCACACTCGATTATATTATACGTATAGCGCAGAGACTCGCAGTGAATATAAATGTATATCGAGGCGATATTTTTCTCTTGGTCGCGCGAGATTGACTCGAAAGAAATCTAGATCAGTCGCTCGTATCGAACCTTCGTGGCGCGCACGAATAGGGACTTGGCCGCCGAGTGGAAAACTGTATTGATACGTGCCCGCGGACGCGGACAAGATTTCTATGCTCGATCGAACACGTCGTATCCGAGTACTTTTGATTCGTTGCTTCGTAACAGGCATGCAGAGGTTAAATGTATCGCGACTCGGGGGATATTATTTTCATCGCGCGCCACATTCGACGTTTTGATGATGATGGCAAAAAAAACGCATCGAAAACACGAAAAAATGCACTTGTCTCACAGTACAGTCGGTAATTTTTTACTATCGCGTCTATTCTTTTTTATTATCTAGCATTAGCTCGAAGTGACATTGACGAAATGCCCGATGTCCCCATTAATACACGTGAACATTAGGCTCGAGTGCAAATAATAAGTATGCGTCAACTTTTAACGTCCGAACGATCACGTGTACAATATGCATACACAAGTATTACAATATAGACTCGTTAAAGCAACCGATAATAAGTATAGCCGCACGAAGAAGCGTGAGCGTCTGCGTTGCAGCTAATATGGTATCTCATACACAGGTGAAGAGGCGCATGTACACAAATACCTATATAGCACGTATGTACCGTTTCGCGCGCGTGTCAAATGTTATTTATTCGTGACGAGAGATAAATCTATAGTAGCTGGCTTATGCCCGGTAGCGAAGCTCGGGCTAATAAAATTAATTAGACGAAGTAAAAAGCCGCGCACACGTGTTTCGCTTCTATTATGCGCTATTTCTATATACGCGCGGCGGCTCCTAATGATTTAAACAGAAAAAAAGCGCAACGATTAATTTGCTGATTTACTGTAAAATATTTTTACTCGGCGCGCGCGCGCCTGCACTAGCGAGGCGACGAGCAGTAATTGTTGAGCCTCGCTCGTGTGCCTTACTCGTGCATGCATAAAGATTCACACGAGCCCGCGCTACGTAAAGAGAGAGGACCAAAGCTCGATACCTCTCGACGACGCGCAGCGAATTTGCGTAAATTCAACCTCTTTTTTTCTCCTATAAAACGTAAATTTAGTATAGCCATAGTCCGAGGGCAAAAACACACACGTATGTAGACAGAAGCGAGCGCGCACGCATGGTAAATTCAAAGAGCGGAAGAGCTCTTCCGATGTTTCGCTATGTTGAACAATCAGGCCGCGTTCAAACGGGCCCCGTTTTATCGTCATTATCATGATTATTATGAGCCAGGACCGTGCGTGTAAGTGTGTGAGTATGTGTGTGTGTGTATTCTTTTGACCAGCTCGCGTATGTATATGCAGGTAAAGGAGCAACAGTAACAGACTGGCGCAAACGCGTTAACGCTCGGCATTTTCTACGAAACTTGCGGATCTCTTCTTCTTGCTCACTTGTTGCCTTATACTCGCGCCGTCTTTTTCGCTAAATCGCTTCTTGAAAGCCGCCTGCATGTGTGTAGGATACATACATATATGCGTGTGTATTCGAGCCCGAGTACTGCTGCTCGACGCGCGCCTATGTATACGTTTTATAGCCTCTGGCAAAATCCTATGCGTGTGAGTGTGTGTACGTTTTTTCCTCCTCTGCATTATATATGGGATGTCAGAGTTGCGCGCGGTATGTGTGTTTCTACGCCAATGCCGGAGAGGAGTGGATGAACCATTTGAGTCTTCTCTGCGTTTTTTTCAGCTTTAAAAAGTCGCTGTGGAATCGAGCGGAATGATAACCGCTCCTAGGCTCGGCCGATCGATAAATAAATGTGAAAATTCTAACGCCGATGCTTTACATTTCACGCTAGCGGTCATTATGTACATCTTGCACTAGTTCCTACACTGGCCTTACGTATTGCATTCATCAACGCATTTCTTCGTGATCTTTGGCAAAGGCATTGAAAGGTTTTTTTGTCCAAGCGAATCGATTCTGTCGCACCGCAGCTAGCTCCGTATACTCATTTACTCTGTTTTTGCCTCGAGCATTATTTTCCGCAGGCTCGTTTGCAGGACACTTAAATTTATACACCAGAGAAATTACCTTTTCCATTGGTACTGTACTAATGGCATAATTGTTTCAAATTGTTTAAAATCTTCTTCTCTCTGCTCTTCTTCAGAGCTCAATTGTCTCTGTTCTCGGACACATAACCCGTTGACTTGGCCTGTTACTTGAATCAGACGTTTGTCTAACTCAAAGAGCGTTCAAAATTAATATATACTTTTTCTAATTACAGGGCGATTACATATGGATTGAACCCGTTTCCGGCAGAGAGTTTGATGTAGCTATTGGCGCCCGAGTCGTGTCGGCGGAAGGTAGACGCATCCAAGTTAAAGACGACGACAACAAGGTAATTGAACCGATAAAATCGCTCGTTTTCCGCCTCGCGTTTCATTACTTTTTCTTCCTTCGAGCTAATACGGTTGGACATAAAAATTATTATAAACTAGTCCACGGGCAATTTATAATTTCACGCGCCTTTATTTTTTTCTTGCTTGGAAAATTCTTGCAGGAACAATGGCTGACTCCGGAAAGACGAATAAAGGCGATGCACGCGACGTCGGTGCAGGGCGTCGAGGACATGATAAGCCTTGGCGATCTGCACGAGGCCGGTATACTCAGAAATCTTCTCATACGTTACAACGAGAATCTCATCTACGTGAGTATTTATGTTCTATGTGAAACTAGAAGAAATAAAAGGAAAATAAAGAATAAAATCAATCAAAATTTAACGTTTTTTTTTATCAGACGTACACGGGCTCGATCCTGGTAGCTGTGAATCCCTATCAGATCTTACCGATCTACACCGCCGAACAAATCAAACTGTACAAAGATCGAAAAATCGGCGAATTGCCACCGCACATATTTGCCATCGGTGACAACGCCTACGCCCACATGAATCGCTATGGTCAAGATCAGTGCATTGTCATTAGGTACACAAGTCAATTGACTATTTTTCATCACTTTCCGTCGAATCAATTCATGATTTTTGAATTTCTATTTTCGATAACGCTCTCATCTTATTGACAGTGGTGAAAGCGGAGCCGGTAAAACGGAAAGCACCAAACTCATCCTGCAATACTTGGCCGCCATCAGTGGTAAACACTCGTGGATCGAGCAACAAATACTCGAGGCCAATCCGATCCTCGAGGCCTTCGGCAACGCCAAAACCGTGAGGAACGACAACTCGTCGAGATTCGGCAAGTACATCGACATACACTTCAACAAAGCCGGAGTCATCGAGGGCGCCAAGATCGAGCAATACCTGCTGGAAAAGTCGAGAATCGTCTCGCAAAGTTTGGATGAGCGAAATTATCATATATTTTATTGTATGCTGGCTGGATTATCGAAGGAGGAAAAACAAAAATTAGAACTGGAAGAAGCTTCGACTTATAAATATTTGACGGGCGTAAGTAATTTTTGTAAATATTGAGCTTCGAATTGTACCTTTTATGACATTTATGAGAATTCTTTTTTGCCTACCATAGGGTAATAGCATTACTTGCGAAGGCCGCGACGACGCAGCTGAATTTTCCGACATTCGATCGGCGATGAAAGTTTTGCTGTTCACCGACAGCGAAATTTGGGAAATTTTGAAACTACTTGCGGCGGTACTGCACATGGGCAACGTCAAATACAAAGCCACTGTCATAGGTAAGCCAAACGTCAAAAACATTTGAGACATCGTCCAAATCAATGAAACGTTAATAATCTCGTCATCTCTCACCTCGGCAGATAATCTCGACGCGACGGAGATCCCGGAACAGACGAACGTGAAGCGAGTGGCACAGTTGCTCGGCGTGCCGGTGCAATCGCTCATCGACGCGCTGACCCGTCGCACGATATTCGCCAGCGGTGAGACGGTCGTGTCGACCCTGTCGCGCGATCAGTCGGTAGATATAAGGGATGCCTTCGTCAAAGGCATCTACGGCCGATTATTCGTGCACATAGTCAAAAAAATCAACGAAGCCATATACAAGCCCAAGTACAAGTCGCGCAGCACCATCGGCGTCCTCGACATTTTCGGCTTCGAGAACTTCAATCACAACAGCTTCGAGCAGTTCTGCATCAATTACGCCAACGAGAACCTCCAGCAGTTCTTCGTGCAGCACATCTTCAAGCTCGAGCAGGAGGAGTACAATCACGAGGGCATCAATTGGCAGCACATCGAATTCGTGGACAATCAGGACGCCCTCGATCTCATAGCCATCAAGCAGCTCAACATCATGGCGCTCATCGACGAGGAGTCCAAGTTCCCCAAGGGCACGGACCAGACGATGCTGGCCAAAATACACAAAACCCACGGTGGCCATCGCAATTATCTCAAGCCCAAATCCGACATCAATACGTCCTTCGGCCTGAATCACTTTGCCGGCGTCGTGTTCTACGACACGCGCAGTTTCTTGGAGAAGAATCGCGACACCTTCAGTGCCGATCTGCTACAGCTCATACACATATCGGCCAACAAGTTTTTGCAGACTTGCTTCGTCGAGGACATTGGCATGGGCTCGGAGACGCGCAAGAGGACGCCTACTCTGTCGACGCAATTCAAAAAGTCATTGGACAGTCTGATGAAAACGTTGGCCAACTGTCAGCCGTTTTTCATCAGGTGTATCAAGCCAAACGAGTATAAAAAACCGATGGTGAGTTGTAAAATTTGAAGAAAATATTCGTCTTTCATGAACCTTGATTTTTCAATATGAACTCTATGAATTACAGATGTTCGATAGAGGTTTGTGCTGTCGCCAACTGAGGTACTCGGGAATGATGGAAACCATTAGAATAAGAAGGGCCGGATATCCCATTCGACACTCGTTCCCGGAATTCGTCGAGAGATATCGCTTCCTCATACCCGGTATACCTCCCGCGCACAAGGTTAGCTCGAAATACATACAATAATGCTTTTAATTAACGCTCGACGCATAGTGCAAACGTGATAATTCGAGCGGCAATTTAACAGATCGACTGCCTGTACGCAACGACGAAGATCTGCCACGCAGTTCTCGGCAGATCGGACTACCAGCTCGGCCACACCAAAGTCTTCCTGAAGGACGCGCACGACCTGTTCCTCGAGCAGGAGCGAGATCGCGTGCTCACCCGCAAGATCCTCATACTGCAGAAGAACATACGCGGCTGGGTGTATCGACGGAGATTCCTGCGAATGCGCGAGGCAGCCGTCAAGATCCAGAAGTACTGGCGCGGCTACGCCCAGCGCCAGCGCTACAAGAGGATGCGAAGCGGCTACATGCGATTGCAGGCGCTCATCAGGTCGAGGGTCCTGTCGCATAGGTTCCGCCACTTGAGGGGTCACATTGTGGCGCTTCAAGCTCGGGCTCGAGGACATCTCGTGCGGCGAGCTTTCCGCAAGAAGATGTGGGCCATCGTCAAGATTCAGGCTCACGTCAGGCGCCTCATAGCCCAGCGAAGGTTCAAGAAGCTCAAGTACGAGTATCGCTTGCATTTGGAAGCGTTGAAGCTCAGAAAGAAGGAGGAACACGACCTCAAAAATCAAGGCAATAAGAGAGCTAAAGAAATAGCCGATCAGCACTTCAGAGTACGTGTTTGGAATTTTATTCTCTGGAGATGATGCCAAAAAATTACATTATTTGTTTTTGTTACATTTAGGAACGTATGCAAGAGCTAGAGAGAAAAGAAATTGAGATGGAGATCGAAGATCGTAGAAGAATGGAAATAAAGAAGAATCTTATAAATGACGCAGCCAAAAAGCAAGATGAACCTGTAGACGATAGCAAACTCGTAGAAGCGATGTTTGATTTCCTACCAGATTCCAGTAGTGAAGCTCCTACGCCCGCTAGAGAAACGTCGATATTCAATGTAAGTATCAACTTGAACAATTTGGCAAGAGTAATGATTAAAATCGGTTACGTTGTTAACAGGATCTACCAGCACCCAAAGCCGATCAGCAAGAGATCATAAGTCCGATTCAAACAGCTTCGGAGGACGAAGAAGACCTATCGGAGTTTAAATTCCAAAAATTCGCTGCGACGTACTTTCAAGGAAATATCACTCATTCGTATTCGCGTAAACCACTGAAGCATCCCCTGTTACCGTTACACACGCAAGGAGACCAACTGGTAATTGCCGTCGACTTGACGTACACTTAATATAACGAAGAAAAAAAAAACGTAAAACGATGTTTATTTTTTTCTCTTTCGATGCGCAGGCTGCTCAAGCTCTGTGGATAACAATTCTACGCTTCACTGGTGACTTGCCGGAGCCTCGATTCAACACAATGGATCGAGATAATACATCGGTAATGTCAAAAGTCACCGCGACGCTTGGCAGAAATTTTATTCGCAGCAAAGAGTTCCAAGAGGCCCAACTCATGGGAATGGATCCAGTAGCTTATTCCGTCAGTTGAAATATCGTTAAAATACTTCAATCACGCAGTTGCAACAAATTGTCACGGATGAATTATTGATTTTTCAGGAATCGTACCTTAAACAACCGAAGCCCCGCTCCATCCGTCACAAATTGGTGTCGCTGACTTTGAAGCGCAAGAACAAGCTCGGCGAGGACGTGAGACGTCGCCTCCAAGAGGACGAATACACCGCCGACAGTTATCAATCTTGGCTGGAAGCCCGACCGACGTCGAATCTCGAAAAACTCCACTTTATCATCGGTCATGGTATCCTGCGCGCCGAGTTGCGCGACGAAATCTACTGTCAAATCTGCAAGCAACTGTCGAACAATCCGTCGAAATCTTCGCACGCCCGGGGTTGGATTCTCCTGTCGCTGTGCGTGGGCTGCTTCGCGCCGTCGGAAAAGTTCGTCAACTACCTGCGGGCCTTCATTCGAGAAGGGCCGCCCGGATACGCGCCTTACTGCGAAGACAGGCTGAAGAGGACTTTCAAGAACGGAACGCGTAATCAGCCGCCCAGCTGGTTGGAGCTGCAAGCGACCAAGTCGAAAAAACCGATCATGCTGCCGATCACCTTCATGGACGGCAACACGAAGACGCTGCTGGCCGACTCGGCTACCACGGCCCGCGAGCTCTGCAATCAGCTGTCGGACAAAATTTCTCTGCGCGATCAGTTTGGTTTCTCCTTGTACATCGCCCTGTTCGACAAGGTATCCTCTCTGGGCAGCGGCGGCGACCACGTGATGGACGCCATCTCGCAGTGCGAGCAGTACGCCAAAGAGCAGGGCGCCCAGGAGCGCAACGCACCCTGGCGTTTATTCTTCCGCAAGGAGATATTCGCCCCTTGGCACGAGCCAACCGAAGATCAGGTGGCAACCAACCTGATCTATCAGCAGGTCGTCCGAGGTGTCAAATTCGGCGAGTACCGATGCGACAAGGAGGAGGATCTGGCCATGATAGCGGCTCAGCAGTACTACATCGATTATCACACGGACATGAACGTCGATAGACTGCTGACTTTGCTGCCAAATTACATACCGGATTATTGTCTCACCGATGTTGACAAGGCTATAGAACGCTGGGGTCATCTTGTTTTGCAGGCTTACAAAAAGGTTCGACATTCATTTTTTTGATTTTGTTAATACCCATTTTTCGACAATTTTTCCACTCCGTCATTTAACGTTTCAGAGCTATTATTTGAAAGAAAAGGTGCCTGCATTGCGAGTTAAAGAAGACATCGTAGGTTACGCTAAATTCAAATGGCCTCTGCTATTTTCCCGATTCTACGAAGCTTACCGAAATTCAGGCCCGAATCTACCGAAAAACGACGTCATCATTGCGGTCAATTGGACTGGCGTCTATGTGGTGGACGATCAAGAACAAGTTTTGCTTGAATTATCTTTTCCTGAAATTACCACCGTATCTAGTCAAAAGTAAGTGCAGACTGTTCATACAAGTTTTTCAGTTCAAAATAATCATCATCGATATAATTCACTTTTTTGCTTGATTTATTGTAAAACATTCATGCTTTGTCATTTTATTCATTTCATGTATGGTTAATATCCAATGAGGTGAACCTTGTTACCTGCTGTTGGAATTGGCATCGAACCATAAACACCATTCATATAAAAATTTTAGAAAATTAAGAGCACTTGTAAAATAAAAATTTAATTCCCTTGCAGATCGTTGAGAAAACAAACAAATACAATTTTTTGCAGAACAAACAAGATGTTCACACAAACGTTCAGTCTCTCGACTGTACGCGGCGAGGAGTTCACCTTCCAGAGTCCGAGCGCCGAGGACATCCGAGATCTGGTCGTTTACTTTTTGGAAGGCCTGAAGAAACGCAGCAAATTCGTCATTGCGCTGCAAGATTACAACGGCGCCGCGGAAAACTCGCAATTTCTCAGTTTCCACAAGGGCGATTTGATATCGCTCGACGACGACGCCGGCGACGAGAACACCTACCAGTCCGGCTGGTACATCGGCGTGAACGAGCGCACCGGCGAAAAAGGAGATTTCCCAGCTGAGACGGTCTACGTTTTACCGACATTAAGCAAGCCTCCGAACGATATTTTGGTTTGTAGATTTATAAGGGTACTTTTATGCTACGCATCTGAGTGACTGAAGCAGCTTACTTATTATTCACTTTCTATTCCAGTCGTTATTTAGCGTAAACGGCAGCGAAAACGGACGGAGACTGTATCCCCAACAAGTGAACGGCGTCGAAACGCGCGACAAGCCTCATACGTTGATGGAGTACGCGATAGATCATTTTCGGCCACCGGCCAAGAAAACGATGTCAAAGGCTCTGACGTTGACGACGGCCCGCCGTGGTCACGCCGATGATCTTTGGCGGCACTCGCGTGAACCGATCAAGCTGCCTTTGCTGCGCAAGCTCATTTCGAAAGATGAGCTTGCCGATGAGGCCTGTTTCGCCTTCAATGCCATTCTCAAGTACATGGGTGATTTGCCGACCAAGAGGCCCCGGATCGGTAACGAGTACACCGATCTCATATTCGACGGACCCCTAAAGAACGAGATTCTCCGCGATGAGATCTACTGTCAAATAATGAAACAATTGACTGACAATAGAAACAGACTGAGCGAGGAAAGAGGCTGGGAGTTGATGTGGCTAGCCACTGGTCTCTTCACTTGCAGCCAGAGCTTACTGAAGGAACTGACTTTGTTTTTACGAACGCGGAGGCATCGCATATCACAGGACTCACTGCAGAGGCTGCAGAAGACCCTGCGTAACGGGCAGCGAAAGTATCCTCCTCATCAAGTCGAAGTCGAGGCGATCCAGCACAAGACCACTCAAATCTTTCACAAAGTTTATTTCCCCGACGACACCGATGAGGCCTTCGAGGTCGACTCTTCCACGAGAGCCAAGGATTTCTGCCAAAACATAGCACAGAGGCTGAATCTAAGGTCTTCCGAAGGCTTCAGCTTGTTTGTGAAGATAGCCGATAAGGTGATTTCAGTGCCGGAGGGTGATTTCTTCTTTGATTTCGTAAGACATTTGACTGACTGGATGAGGAAGGCACATCCTGCGAGAGATGGTTTGCGCTTTTTTTATAATACAAAACGAGATTCTTATTGAGATACATACATTACAATTTGATATTCACTTTTTTAGGTTTATCGCCACAATTTACATACCAAGTGTTTTTTATGAAGAAGTTGTGGACGAACACAGTACCTGGCAAAGATAGAAATGCCGATTTAATATTCCATTTCCATCAAGAGCTACCAAAACTTTTGAGAGGTAATTTTTTTTTATATTTTATAAAAAAATTTGCTCCTACAATTAAATTATCATGCTTTTTCGATTAGGTTATCATAAGTGCACCAAGGAGGAAGCTTCACGACTGGCAGCTTTGGTATACAGAGTTAGGTTCGGAGAAAGTAAACAAGAATTGCAAGCAATACCGTAAGTAGCTCAACGATAGGAAGCATTTATAACTTGATATGATCAAGTTCATTGCATTTTAAAATTTTTTAGGCAAATGTTGAGAGAATTGATACCTGGTGACTTGGTAAAGACACAAAATGCAAATGAGTGGAAGCGTTCGATAGTCGCTGCCTACAATCATGACGCTGGTAATTACAATTATTCTATACGAAAAAAGACTTCAGAGCAAAGTTTAAGAGCTCTAAAGTGATTAATTTATTTCCAGGAATGAGTCCAGAGGAAGCAAAAATCACATTTTTAAAGATAGTGTATCGTTGGCCCACATTCGGATCGGCATTCTTCGAAGTTAAGCAAAGTACCGAGCCAGATTATCCTGAACTACTCTTAATCGCTATCAACAAACACGGAGTCAGTTTAATTCACCCTCAGTCGAAGGCAAGTATACGATTGTTATGTTTCTTAATGTTTACTTTACGTAGCTCATGTGAAATGTCAAATTTCAGGAAATTTTCGTAACGCATCCCTTTACTCGAATATCCAACTGGTCTTCCGGCAATACTTACTTCCATATGACAATCGGTAACTTGGTTAGAGGTTCGAAGTTGCTGTGCGAGACATCCCTTGGCTACAAAATGGACGACTTACTGACTTCCTACATTTCACTTATGCTCACGAATATGAATAAACAACGCACGATAAGGATAAAGTAAATTGTAATAGGAAAAAACGTACATAATTTTTAATGAATTTTTATAAAAAGAAACAAAATAATAACTAAAACATGTGCAGACAATCAAGAATTGCCTTATTATGAAATTGTATACTATTTAAAAATATTATTGTTTATCGAGTTTATGGGAAGAAAAAACTGCATGAATTAAACATGAAGTTTCGCATTTGTAATATTAAAAATTTATTATATATAAAAATGGTTGAGTTGTTGAAAACTTGTAAAAAAGTGTTATACTTGTCATTTAAGGTACTGTAAAATTACCTAAAATAGTTTTGAACTAACTCATTAAATTAACAATTGTTTATAAATGCCACGTATTTATGAATAATGAGAATAAAGGAATTCAATACAAAAATATTTGGTAAAGTTATTTTCAATCGTTGAATGAGTTTCGGTATTATAATTCAGGAAAATAAATTGATCAACAAAACGTAGTAGAAATGCCGTTATTTTTTTATGCGCGCGCTTAAACTCATCAAAGTCATGCGTTCGCTTTGTACTTCGTACCCGTGCGACTTATGAAAAGAATTTCATTTTGTCCTCATTAATACACAAAAGTCAGATATGCCGCGGCAGAATAAAAAATGAAGGATAACCCCATTTGTCGCCTAAATATGTAGATATAGGTATACGCATTACGTACAGAGAGTCGCGCGAGTACACGAGTCTCGGATTTTAATTGTGGGTAAATTCTCATGCTGCGTACCTACGCTCGGTTCAACTCTACCGACACATTCCTCAGTAACAATAGATGTGTCTTGTAAGAAGGCGAAATTCTTAAGTTGATGTTATCTCATTTCCCCTCGTAGACTACTCTCTTTGATTATCTTTTTTTTCGTCGAGAAAATACGTATAACGCATAAGATCCTGCTTGACTTGCTCAGGTAATTTAGCTAAAGAAACCAACTCCAATTTTTGCGATTTCGGAGTAAACGATGCGTTTGCACAATTTTTTCGTGCGCTCTAAAAATCCATAACAGAAATTATTCGTTCAAAACTAAAGGTAAAAGAGGATTGAAAAAATATCACATAATCACATTCATTTAAAATATTTCATCGTTGTTATTTATTCTATAAAGTTTATACATTAATTTTCTTCATTTAAATAAATATATACTTTTTGGGATAGAATTTTTTCAAAATAATATCTTATCTTACGTATTATTAGGATTTCATATGTTAATACTTTACAATTTTCTTTCAAAAAAATTATTAAATTAATATGCACGGATAAATTTTGGCAAATGTATTAATTATTAATTTAAACCTAAATATAAAATGAAACACTACTGATCGGTAGGATAATAAAGCTTAATGGGAGTGGTTTTTTACATGAATTAACTAACAGTTTTTCAAATTTTGACAAACGAAAGTAAAGCATTGATGGAGAGTAAATTACACTGACAGATGATTATGAGAAACAATTATCATTTTGTGATGTGAAAGATTTTAGACTTCTAATTAAATCTGTTGACGTATTTTCAAAGACATAAAAAGTGTAATTTTTTCTCGACTTTATCGCTTAAAACTAAGAATCTTAAATGAATAAAAACCCTTTTCCGTTATTTTAAGGATATTTACGAGACCTTTAAAATAAACTTTTATACAAATTCCCTGTTTTGAAAATGTTCATTTTTTTGCGTTACTTCTATTTATTGAGAATGACGTGAGTCTTAGTATCACAAAAATAACAATTAGTTTTGCGCAGTTGACGTATACTACAGATAGTTATTTACATACAAAATTGTAAAACGATTCATTCTCAGTCATGCAATAATTGCATTTTCGATATGGCGAATGTTCATTGGTTGTTTTTACTGATTGAAATACAAAATTATTTTAGAAATATTCAGTTTTCTAATAGGGCTCTAGGGTTCATCTACCTCAATAAAATAAAAACAACGAATGAAGCATTGGACTCAAATTTCATGTTAAAAAATGTTTGTATTGACTTATAGATGAATAATTTATAATGACAACTACATACATCTATCATAAATAGATAGTTCATTGCATTTTCCACATCACACTCGAATTTATTTCTATTACCTACTAGTTTGAGTTTTTTCTTTATATTT
Organism: Trichogramma pretiosum; assembly: GCF_000599845.2. Taxonomy (NCBI): domain Eukaryota; kingdom Metazoa; phylum Arthropoda; class Insecta; order Hymenoptera; family Trichogrammatidae; genus Trichogramma; species Trichogramma pretiosum. The sequence continues at coordinate 155,099 of NW_019641686.1, forward strand.
GCAATAGTTTGTAGGCTTTATCTTAAAGATACTGCTGATTTCACAAAACCATTTCTATACAATCTTCGATGTATTTATGAAAATTTATATTCCACTTTGACGAGTTTAAAAGTATTTTCATTGTATCAAAAGATACAAATATAATCTTTAAAGTTATTCGTAATATATTTATATAAATATATATCCCTTTTAAAGATCATTAAAAAATTATACATTCAACATTAATTACACAAGTTCTCTTTAGAAATACGACGTCACTTTAAATATATGTCATGTACATTGCTAATATACTTATAAAATCTCAAATTGAAACATCTTGGACTGATACACATTCATCTGTTATGAGCACATAGCAGATGTTTGCGTTATTTTCCCGATATACATATAATTGAAGATTAAATTGATATTGCTCTATCCACATCTCGATATTGCAAGATAAATATTAAATGCAGTACACAGAGTTTGCACTGCGCCAGTATTTAGAAATTCTAAACGACGGTCTGTACAACTGAAAGATTGTCAATCTAATCATTGGGCTCAGTCGCACTCAGGACTCATTTGCTGCTCAACTTTCATAACATTGACCGACGGTCCGGCTACGTCGACATCCGCAGCCGGCCAACCGTCGTCGTTAGGCTCGTATCAAAGGCCCTGCTGCGGAGGCTGATGATGGCTGTTCCAGGCAACGTCGGCTATGGCTGGTTGCATGGATTGCTGATTGTGTGCCAAGTTGCGTTGGTGCCTCATGACCTCGCTAGCAGGCATACAGTGCGGCCTTGGACCGGGCTCGGGCGTGTACGTAAACGTCAGGCCGGTCGCGTAGATAATGCCGTCGTTGCGAACGAGCGAGACCGGCACCTGCGTGGGCTGATGAATCCAGAGCCACTCGCCGCGGAACTGCGATATATCTGGCACGACGCAGAGCATGCTCTCTTGGCATCTGTACATGGTCTCGGCTTCGACGTCACCGAACCACACTTGCAGATTGGGAGTGAAGTTATCGCCCGTGAGCTCGAGCATAGCCACGTCGCCACCCCCGTTTAGATTGAGACTGTGTACCAGCGGAACTGGCGTTACCGGCGATCGAACGGGACCCATGCCTTCGTAAAAAGTGTACTCTGCTCGATCGGTACTGATGATGGTCCAGCAGGCGCCGTCATTTATCATCTCCTTATTGGCCTCCTTCGGACAAGGCGTCGCCTGGAACTGTATTATTCGTTCTTGTGACAAACAAAGGTACATGTGATCTGTGTCCTTCATGTAGAAGGCGCATTTGTGGAGTTGCGAGACGGGATCGTCAGCTTCCAGACTCGCCATTTGTTTGTCAACTTTGCGAATGACCAGGCGTGGCAGTGCCATACCGGTCTCCGAACAGACGAGCTTCACAGTGCTGCCGTAGTGCACGTAGCCGTCGCGCACCTGAAACTCCTCGCTCTCGCTCTCGTTGTCGTCGAGCAAATGTATGGTGAAAGCACCCCACTGCGTCGAGCTCGCGTGGAAGTTATTGTTGTCTACGTGCAGATATCGTGTACTGACGGTCTGTGAGCGCAGCCTGTTGAAGAGGGCAACTCGCGTGCCCGAGGCTATGCAGAGATCGGCATTCTTCAGACTCTGTTTCTTCTTCGACGGTTTCGATATGACTTTGATGCGTTTGCTATGAAACACCCCGATATCGTGACCATTGCCGTAAAACATCTTCACCGACAGCATGAAATGCTTGCGTTTGTCCGAGTCGGATATGTACAGGGTTTTAGCGGCGCAGTACTGCTTTCCGTTGTTGAGATCGAGCTGCTGCATGTCCTGATCGCTGTTGCCGATGCCGATAAAGGCGCACAGCTGCGACGACTGCTCGGACTCGCCGTCGCGACGCATCTGCTCCTGGCGCATCGCCCAAGCGGCGCCCTTCAGGTAGATGCACGGCGGCGGACAGAAGAAACGCTTCTCGTTGCCGTAAGACTTTTGCGCCACCTTGGCGTGCAGAATCACGACGACCATATCGGCCTTGCCCTGGGTGCGCTTGTGCTCGGCCAGGTAGTGCTTCATGGCCTCGCGCGTCAGGCGCTGCTCGCCTGACAGTCCGTGCGGCGCCATGGCCGAAGACGCCGAGACCGGCACCGGCGGCAGAGGAGGTCCCACGACCTGGTGCGACGGCGGCGGAGTCGGCTGCATCGCCGCGTAGCGCGGGTACGCCGACATGACTGCCGCGGCCGTGGGCGACGGCGGCGACTGCAGACCGTGTGCCATGGGCGCCGGCAGTCCGTACTGGCTGTGCGGCATCGTGGCCGTTGGCCCGCCTGACTTGAGCTCACCTAGCGAAGGACTCGCGTCACTGGGCATCTAAATGTGCCTGATGATTTTGCTGCTCGAGAATGGAGACGACGGCGATGAAGCAACTTGGCCCGCTGTAGCTGCTTTCCAACAAATTATTGTCAACGTCATTGTGGGCTTAGAGGACACTCTGAAATAGTAAAAAAATATGTTTTAGTCATTGAGAACTACATAAGTAATGATCAATTCAAAATTTTTAGTCAGTAAAGTTATAAATGACATGTTAATGTTACTAATAACATCTTTTAGATCATTAAATTGAGTAATTATACTCTTTTTCATAGTGTAAAACAAGTATGAGTATAACAACATGAGAAATTAATCTAATGTTCATAATACCTGAATAGTTATGGAATAATTACTGTAAATTCTCAACATATGGCAATGGTAATTTGTGCAATATGCATATTTGTTCATTAAATATATCAATATTAGATTTTATAATAAACTAGAAATTTCTTTTCTCAAGGCATTTTTATTATATATTTGCTTTATTAGCTAAATTTAACAATGCATCGAGTAGTGCATTATATGCTTCTGAAATACGTGGGAAGAGTTTTTATTATCTCCTAGTAGACAATTAAGCTAAGATATCTCGCTTCAAAATAAGTGGCTGAGAATTACAGCTCTGTGCACAGGAAAGAGGAAACACATATAAGCCGTGGGAATAAAGTCAAGCTCATTTTTGTTGCATGAATTAAGATACAGTACTGTTGCTTCTCTCGATATAGCAAACATAGATTTCTACAGCAAAAGTTTAATTTATTCAAAGAATTCTGCTAGACCCAATACTAATTATGTATTGAAAATTTTAATTTTAACTAAAAGTCAATTCCTATAAAAACCAAAGATTGATTATGGCTAAAAACAAAATTTAGATGTCTTTGAATGAAAATCACAAATGTCTAAGCGGATAGAATTGAAACACATTTAGCTAGTGATAAAAGAGCTCCAGACTTTATTTGCATATTCATGATATTAGATTTAGCAAAACAATGAGTTTGAATGGCTATAGTTTGAGGAAGCTTCTAATCAGTTCTAATGCATTCGTTTTTAAATTTTCATTAGTACATTTTAAAATTGAAATAAGGCATTCATTTCATTGAAAAAAAAAATGTATAAATAAAAAATACCACAGGAAAAGCGCAATTGTTAAGCTTGGTAACCATTAAATTTGGAAACTAGAATGAAATTAAGAACATAAAAAAAAGAATCGCAAGGAATAAAAACTTACGCGAGCGAAAGAATAACAATGCTAATTCACATTTTGCAAAAAAATATTAAGGGCGAAAAATTCGCATACGTAAACACGTATCACAACATTGGAAGAGTAACGATTCTTCGAGGTTAAGCGCAGTTTACATGCAGCTTGCATCCACGACAGCAGAGGCAGAGCATCGTTCCGATGGCAAATAAATAGTGAGACCAGCAGGCAGGCAGTACCATAATGCGAAAAACATACCTATATATTCGCAACTCTGCACCGTGATGCAGAGCACGGGCAGGCATAGGATAAGGTACGCTTAGCAAGCAAAGCAAAAAAGAGCCGGCATCTCTCTGTCTCTGTCTGGTGCATCATCATCGTCGTCGTTTAGCATGTTTTTATCTTCCATATATACACGGAGGTATATACGATCGTGTATACATATACGTGCAGCGAAAAAACAACTAACGTAACAACAACACAACAGCAGCAGCACCACCACCAGAACTTAACCTCACTCGCGTTTGCACTTGTAAATAGTGCATAAACGCACAGGCTGCATCGTACCTTACCTTTATTTCAATTGTTAAAGATGCACCGCGGATTTCGTCGATGGCTGAAGAATGATTAAATGACTGGTCCCGGAGTCACGAAGAGTAATAGCTTCTGCTAGTCCCTAGCTGCAGCTCGTCATCTTGGGGACACCAGCAATAGCAGCAGCAACAACGATGATGATACCATTTCTTCATCATGGCAGACACATGCAACAAAACACGCAGAGCACTGACACATACACATGCAAAAACACGGGCACAGAGCAGTTCAGCGCGCGCTTTTTCGCGCTTCGAGATTTCACCGTCCAACAACAACACTGCAGGCCGATGCTCGAGCCTGATTTTCCATGCAGCGGTACAACATCCGATTTTCTCGCCGCGAGCTTTTCCCGTTGGGCAGCAGTTCGGTTGCTGTGGCGCTTTGCCGGTGCGTCGCCGATTTTCACTCGGCTGTCTCAGCGCGCGACTGTACGCTGTATCGCCGAATGCAATCGCCGCGATCCTGCGCGTGCTGCTGGCTGCGGCTTATTGACGAGCCAGCGTATTATTATGAGGCGCTCGCGCGCGCGCAAGTCTGCCTCGGAATCGGAGCGCAGTTCAAAAAACACCGGTTCGATTCTGCTTGCGTTGGCGTCTTGCAATTAGGAGCTTCAGTTGCACTCTCTATCCATCGATTTTGGCAGAAAGCGGGTGGATATCTGATTTTGACAACTGCACGCAATGTATACGATGCATACAATCGGCGCCGAATTCGAAAATGAAGAACAGCACTCTGAACTTTTTATGCAATCGCGGAACTCATAAATCTCGATGCAGCAGTATACACAAGCACGAGTAGTCGCAGGGAATTGAGTAAGAATAAAACTAATAAATCTTTGGTACGTCAAATCACTATGAACTGGTATCGAAACGTCAATCGATGATCTTTTCTATATCTGTCGAATCAGTTTGAAGGAGAGAAAGAAGATAAAGTTAAAAACTGAATCGATATTAATCTATTTATAATGTAATATTGCACGTGTCACGGAAGCGCGAGATGTACATATAATGATAATAAATATGTGTGCGTAAAAATTAGAGACGAGATGACACTCGAGCGATGGACTCGATTAAAAATATATTATGTGCAGCCCGCGGCCTCGTAAGTGCAAGCAAGGCGCGAGCTCCGGACGCACCCTGCAACCGACTGAACTCGGCGAGTCTCGGCGACGTCTGTGCAGCAGCAGCAGAAGCAGCCAAACCCGAGCTAAGAGAGAGAGACAGTACACGCACGTGCACCAATGTGTAATCGCAAAAAAAGTACAGTAGAGGGGAAAACTAGTGTGCCCGCCGCGCGTTGTCGTCTATATAGTAGCTATTGTTTCTCTCTCTCTCTCTCACTCGCTCACAGCGAAGCACTGGTATACATATACATGCAGACTCCCGTGTGACGGTATAATATTGTTCAGCGCATATACGAATGTGCATGTATATATAAAAAGTATATACATACACTTGTAGTCTGTCTCAGTCACACGCGAGAATCAGATATATATTTGCGTGCGACTGTCTGTGTGAGTGTGTACATGTGAGCGCTCGGCTTCTACACGGCTATGTACACACTTACACCACAGCAAGCGTACGTATATTGTATCTCTGTCTATCTTTCGCAAAGTTCCTACATGGGATTGCTTGAGCGCCGCAAAAGGATGTTGGGGTTAGGCCAGAGAGCCGAGCGCAAGAGAGAGAGAGAGAGAGAGAGAGAGAGAGAGAGAGAGAAAGAGAGACGAAGACGAAGTGAAAAAGGGAGGGGGCGTGGGAAAAACCTGCTGTGGGAAAGAGTGGGTGGCCTTTACTGCGCTGCTGCTCTCTATGTGCGTTTGTATGTGTGCTGGGCCCTATGCACCACATAATATGACGACCCAAGCAGAGACTTTATATGTGTAAGTAAGTAACGCGTATGTGTACACACGTATATGTAGCCGAGTAGTTATCGCCGCGTGAAAGTGTGCGAGAAGATGCGCGAGAAAGAGAAGCAGAGAGTATTATTATACGTACGTGTATGTGTGTATGTGCATGTAGTCGTACACATATAAATATAATAGGGCCCGTGTGAATTTTTTCCTTCGCGCCGCGACGCGACGATGTGATGAAGCGAAGTACGCGGTAGCGACCCGACCATGTAGTTGTTGTATGCGCGAGTGCAACTTACCGCTACTATTATATTCGCCTCCTTTTTGGCTCTCTCAGTAGCTTTTTTTCCAACTTTTTTCCAGAAAAAGAGATTATGTAGGTATACTATGCAGCTATGTTTACGCAGGTATATAGCCTCGTACACTCAATACGTGTGAGCGTTCGAGAATTTTTTTGAAAAATTTGCGCGCAGCAAAGATCTGCGAAGCAGCGAGAGTCGGGATTATTTACTACGTGCGCATACCAGCGAAATACTGGCCTACAGACGCGATTCTTGAATGGAAAATTATTTTACAAATCGCAATCTGCATTTTTATTCATGCGAGGAAATTTGAATAGTAAGAGCATTGGAAGTGAAATTCGAATATTAAAAGCTTCGGCCACGTTTATGTAGAACGCGAGCTTAATACGTATGTATATCCAAGGGTCGTGTGCACTCGATGAGACATTAACTATTTTTGAATTTCCATTCGTCATGATACGCGTTTATGTACAAGCATAAATATATCTTTACAGTGTACACATGAGTCTATTTAGAAAAAAAAAAATAAAAAAAATTCTCACGGCTGGCCAAGTATATAAGTATTTCGCTTAATTTTCTTGTTTTCTACTGTTCTTTTTACGAAAGTTATCAATTTAGCTGGGCATATTTTACGGTGACGATCGCCAAGGAAGATGTGTCATTTTCAAATGACTATACGGCAAAGAAAAAATTACGCTTCTCATGAAGAATCAAGAAGTTGATAAAAAAAGCATCGATTACATCTGCTGCCGTTGTTCCACGTTGCTATGTTGTTGTTGTTTTTCTACTCTCAATTATGATCTTTGAATAGCACATATTACAATGAGGATCGCCGTGATATATTTTGTACCGTTGCATCGCGTTACATACACACACACACACATAATATACTATGTTATTATAGGAGAGGCGAAGCTGCAGCAGCTACTAAGCTACTGCGAGCTTGTAATAGAATTTTAATGACTGCTCATGTATATTCGCGATATCGAGCATTAAGGTCGCTGTGCGCGAGCTCGAGTTTATATATGTACAATGAGCTGGCGATCCAAATTGATTTATAATTCTCGACTTAAATACTCGCGCAAACTCACGTGCACAGCGATATTTTTTTGTAAGCAAAAAAAGCCCGCTGTCAATTCATTGGCAAAAAGCTTCCTCCTATTTTTATGTAACCATTAATACCAATATTTACAATCAATTTTTGTCGCTTATTCAGATGCATTCTCCACAAAAACATAGCTCATCTGTTCGAAATTATCGAAATTATATTGGCATCATGCCAAAATTCGAAGGACCCAGGAGCAGGCGCAGGAAACTTTACGCGAACGTATAGTGGACTCAATCCTGCTCTATATGGGGTCTTAGTCTGGAACAATCAGCAGCTCCACAGACCTACCCATGCTGAGCACAGGCAATCCACCGACGAGCCAGTTATCATTTGCGGCTGTCACGCGACGTCGCAAATGTCCTTGCCGGTGTACCTCCCTTGGCACTACTCACAGACGATCTTACCCGGCTCTACCAACGCCGCCATGAGGATGAAAAGAACGAGGACGAACTTGGCATCGCTGAGAAAATTGCAAGACCTGTGGGACCAGCCACTAAGAGGCTGACGAAGGCGTCGGATAATCCTAAATATCAGGGTTTGGGTCGAAAGGAGCCACGGAGAAGTGGCTACTACTTGATGCAAGTAATGACTGGGCACAGCTATTATGAGCTTTGTAATTACTATCTGACCGACATTTATATAGACTTTTTGAGCATTACAGTGGATTATAAAACAAAAACTAGGAGAAGATTTAGTACATTTACAGACATTTGCAGAGGCACTTTTCAAACTACTACCTAATGAGCACCTCCATGCTATAATCGTCAAAACATATCCTCCGGAAGAATTTCCAAAAGTTTGGAGAGATGAAGATACTGTGGAATTTGTAATGGAAGCATTACTTAGTTGGTACATGGAATAAAACCAAAAGCCTGTTTTTAATATGCATCGATGTTTTAATCCTTTTGCCAAACCAATAGACTCTTTGAGAACCGGATTTCTGCTGGCGTAAAAAAACTTCATAAATTAAATTTATATTTACAATATATTTAGATTTTGAAGCAGATGTCGTAAAACAATTTTTTTTTAAATATTTGTAAACTACGTTGAATTCTCAACAATTGTGAGTATGTGCGCGTATTGAGACACAATTTGTGAGTCGCTATGTGAACCTAATCTTCCTGCGACGTCTAGTTCAAAATCTCGTTTTTGAGCCTATCACAAAGCTTTCTCTAAGAGCAAGACTTTTGTTACTCATAAAAAAATTTTTATTTTTAATTTTTTTAAATAAATCTTACTTTTACATGTTCGAGTGTTTTAATTTCGATCAGATGAGTTATGTTTTTGTGGATAATGCTTTTGAATAAGTGTAAAAATTTTTTATAGATATTTGTATTAATACATAAAAATAAAAGGAAGTTGTTTGCAAGACCTAATGCAGAACTCTATTCGTAACTTAGGTGTGGATCGAGTTGTCAAGCTTTGCCATGCGTCAAATCTCTTTTGTAAAAGCATATGAAAGAGAGGCGCTAGAGAAATCCATTAGTTTATCGCGATCGTCTTTTATGTATAAATGTGTATCCCCAACTATAGCCATTAGTCATTTGCACACCCTCGCGCGAGACAGAGTCTTATTCCCCCTTTCCTCTCCCTCTCTCGCTACTTCGATATTGTTTTATGTATGCACTCGAAGGGATCATTCGCGGATCACGAGAACGACAACGACGGCTACATCGACGACGAGTGTCGAAAGTGTTTCATATAGTGTTGATACAGCTGTAGGATCAAACAATAGGCCAAAGCTTCGTGCCAATTTATCGTGCTTCTCTCTCTCGTTCTCTCTGTTTCTCGCACGCGCGCGCGCAATGCTTTACAATATCAGGCAGAGAGTCTCGATGCTCTTAATCGGCTTTTTTCTCGCTATTTAACAGCTCGAGAGAAGGATCGAGCTGAAAAAGGGGCGTCATTATTTTGCGAAACTTATAGATCTCGTATTATATTGTGCCGCATGGGTGCATCATCATTGCAGGGTGTGAAAGGATGATTCATTTGTATATTTTACCAATTTACAATCGGTTAGACGATGCATAGATTTTAGAAATGAATATTTCAAATAAATTATGTTTGCGCTCTCTCGCACTTGCTCGGCAACGAAGCGTTTGTTTGCTCAGCTTATCTGGATTACGTACGCGACAGCTCCTGTCTGGAGAAAGAGAGAGAAAAAAATCTCCATGCAGAAGAGACATCGTTGAGCAATTAAAGTGGCAATTCGTATAAGCCCGTATGCAACGATTAATACATTATATGTACGTAGTAGGTACACAGAGAGACATTATCATCGGCGAAGATCGCACACGAGTGTAAATCGCCGTCGCGCCTACGTCTCTCGCAGGAGGTATCTCTCAATAATGTACATTAATTCGGTAGTGCGCACACACATGCGCCGAGGGTCTCTTTAAAAAATACTCCGTATAAGTGACACATTATATTCGCGCTCTGCAGCATATACGTGTCATTATACAGGCTGTTACTGCGAGTATATAAATACAAACTCACAAGTACACATACACAGCACTCGTGCTTGCATTCACGTACAGCAGAGATCGGCCAAGAAGCAGGATTGAATCGTGCGAGCGCCGAGCACGTGGATGCCAATACGTGTAGCGCATACATACGTATATGTGTGTAGCATCACGAAGCCACCTCGTATACATACACGTTACGTATACAGCAGTCACTTGTGGTGTAGTGCGGAGTGCGGGACCCTCCCATTCACTCTTTATTATAAGTACACGATGTATAACGTGAGAATTATTTCTCTTGCATCCCGCAGACATTACGTATACAAACAGCACACGATGTATATATTTCCGATGCGGCAAACCGACGATTTGTATGTTTCGTGCCGCGCGGCTCGTACCTATAACTGATAAGTACGCCTTTTCTTTTCCGAGCTCCCCGATGCACGCGCAAAGCCCTCGATGAGTTTTTCAGATAACCGAGAGATCGTGTACATTTAGCAGGGTGAGAGATCGTTGCGGGTCGGCGCTTACGCGCGCGTTTACTGCGATTTAACGCGAGCCGATTATTCATACTTTTGCACCGAGATCTCGTCTAGCTGACTCGATGCGCGAGCGATTTATCATACTTTTAAATTTATTGCTATTGTTGCTTAAACTTTTAATGGACGTTCGATTCGATTGATTTTATTGAAAAAAAAGAAACAAAAGGTAATGTACGTGCAGGTATATGTAAACGACATCGATTCGAACATACGTACGGCACTATAACGATATCTTTATAGGCGAATCGACAGCTTTACGAGGCTGACGATATGCAACGCTCTGGTACCTGCCTATGCTGGCCTGCTCACGAGCATTGGGCCACTATACGTACCATACGTACGTATGCATTTGAATATATATGCCAGTTATAAAAACGTTCCATTCGCGAATATGCCTCTATAGATTTCCATCGTAAACGAATCAAGGCCCCCCGAGGAATCATAGCACGAATAAATTTATGGAACTGCCGCGTTTTTATCGATCAAAGTGATGAGAAAGTCCGATGAATTTATTTCTTAGCTGCATACAAGCTGGATCTTTACATATGTGATAATAAGTGCGCGCACGACAAAGTAAAAACGAAGTTAGGTGTCACGGCGGCAACACGATTTGACTTTCGGTCGCGAAATCTGAGCGCGAAAACTCGGCCGACTTATACTTACATATTATTATACATCCGGAGTGAATGTATATATAGATACATCCGCGTGCATTGCTGTGGTTCCAATCTGTGGTTACAACTGCAGACCTGTCCCAAGTACTGTAGCTATACACGACTCCACGTAAAACCTTTACTTTTTATCCTACACATGTCACTTGTCTGATACATTTAAGTAATTATTACTCGCGCAATCGGACCTAAATCCCACGTTTATCATGCAAGCTCCAAGTCAATGATTTTTAACTATTTTGGCGAGTTAATTTTGGGCATCTTATCATTACGCGATGCAGCGACCGTCATTGAATATCATGTACTTTATTGTTTACCTGCATACGATTGCAGTTGCACAGGTATAAATATATTTGTAAATAGCGTCTGTAATGCGTAGCCTATATCAAATTATATGTGTGGCGCGGCGGTGCGCTGAGCTCGATATGAATATAATCACACTTTTATTTTCCCACGCTCTTCATTGCACGAGAGAGTAAGTGAGCGAGAGAGAAAGAGAGACGGATAGGTGGTATGTACGCTATATATATATTATGTATAAAAAATATGTATAAGGCGCTTCTTGTGTGTATGTTGCATTCCCCTCTACAACATAATTCCGCACTTTTTTCCATCTCTCTCTCTCTCTCTCTCTCTTTCTCTCTCGGTCACTTAAATGCAGTCTTCTTGTTCTATCATTGCATGGATTATTGTGTCGAGAATTGGCCCGAATAATTAGCAAAATAATTTGCAGCTATGCGGACCCGACGTCATCATCGAGTCAATCGCCAAGTCTATTCGCCGCCGCTGCGTGTTTTATATTTTTTTAATCGGTCCTCGCGCGTGTTTTTACAGTCCCGCATGTGCGTGTGTGCGTAGATAATAAATTCGCGCTTAGCTGCCTCCTGTTTTTACGGCCAATTAAGGGTACGAATGTTTGCGCGCAGTGTGTGTGCGTGTACTGCGGTATGTGCACTGCGCACACTATCACATGCACAGGCGTTATACCGCGCTTACGATTCAATTATATTGGTTGGCCCGTAATACATTTATTGCGGACGTTGAGCTGCCGCCGCAGCGACGAGAGAAAAATATTGTGGGAAAAACGCGAGCGATGTATACGTACAGAGCCGAGCTCTGCGTGCCAGTCAGCAACGGCAGCGCCAACAGAAATGCCAACTTGGAAGAGAAGGAAGATATCTTTTAGTAGATAGCTGAGCTCACGAAACCGAGAGGAACATAGATCGAAAGAAGCGAAAATTCGCGAGTTTTTCTGCGAGCAGTATATCGAACACTTGCAAAGCTTGCAGTGTCACGTTTTTTTATTTCATGAATTTTATTATTGATTAAATCGCGCGATCGGACGATAAATAATTCGTGAACCATTTTTTCGTGATGCTCGAATAATAAACGATGAGAGTAGAGGAGAGAAAGGTAAAGCTAGAGGCTTTACTCTAATTTGAGAATTTTCCCGATTCAAAAACGATCGGGAATTCTTCGGAACATGACACAAATGTCATTTAAAATCTGCGTAATTACATCGTTCAAAGCCGTAAAAAGTTACACTTTACCGTATTATAAAAACTCGAGAATGAGAAGAAACAGTCCCGTGTGAAAAAATCTCTTAAAGTATATCACATTTATAATAAGGAGTCGATTTGTCGGCGGAGCAATTTTTCTCGAGATTTCTCACGCCGATAGTAACGCCCCGTAAATCATATTCCGTCTTCGCTGTCGCTGCACAACATATACACGCTTCGCTTTTAAGTAATGTACTTATTAATGTATACAGAGTGCAGCGTCTTGACTCGAGCACTTGATTATCCACCGCCGCTGTCGACTTTCAGATTTCCCCTGATTACCTGCGGTGAATACTGCGAGTATGCGCGAGTGCTCTGATTTAATAAACCTAAGGGGGCCGCGCGTTATTTACGCGCTTTTAAGGCAAAAAAATTACAGCTATGAACAGCAGTTGGTGCGTTTCTGACTGAAATCAAATATCGCTTAATTTTCTTATCTCGCGGAATCGCGAAAAACAAGCGCAAAGTCCGCGGCGGACACACAGCACCAACAAGCCAACGCCAATGTAAACAATGAGACTTTTCGCGTTATATATGCGGCCATATGCAGCGGATACGTATTTCATTGGCTTGCCTTACGCGACGTTGTATACGCGGCAGGTCTCGTATATTCTTCTCACGCGTATGATGAAAAATCCTTCGTAAACGCACGCACACACACACAATACTTACACACGCATCGCGTAGATGCATTCGCTCCAGTATAGGATATAAAATTACGCGCCTTGGCGCGATTTCGCGCGCCCTCCAGTGTTTGTTTATGCTCCTCGCGGTCCAAGCTCCAGCTGATTGCCATGCACAATACAATGCCTCGATGTCAAAGTGCCTCGCTTTCACGATTTTTCTTGTACCGGCACAGTCTTGTTGTTTTTTCTCGGGCAAATTCGATTTTCGTCGATGATAATTCGTTCGATGATCAGTGAGGTCAGTACATCGGGAATACGAATGTCTGCTTGATTTAGACGAGTTGTCATTCAATATTTGTGATGTTCTGTCCAAAACAATTGTTATAGGTTAATAATATTTTTACTTGATTATTTAAAAATTTGATAGATTATGAATGATTGGAGTGTGTCGACAAATTTGTTTCAATGTAAAGACAATTTCTGATAAAAGATCAAAATAGTATCATGGTTGTAATGCAAAAACAACAACACGTTTTGTTTCTAAGTATTTACAAAATATTGTGTAACTCATAAAAAATTGACTTTTTAGTTGGATATCAATAAAATATGGGGGTACTTGGATTATGGAAGTTGCTGGATGCAACGGGAAAGCCTGTACCACTGGAAACATTGGAAGGAAAAGTCCTAGCTGTTGGTGATGTATATTTTTATTTTGATATAATCAATTTTAAAAAATTAAAAATACTCATACCAATTATATTTGTAGATGTTTCAATATGGATACATCAAGTTATTCAAGGGTATCAAGACAGACGAGGAAGCATGCTTCCCAATGCCCATCTCATTGGTTTATTCAACAGGATTTGCAAATTGCTATACTTCAAAATTAAACCTGTGTTTGTTTTCGACGGTGGTGTTCCATTGTTGAAGAAGAATACCATTGTAAGTTTCTTATATTTTAATATTATCATCTTGAATAATTTTTTTTTTATTATTTTATCATAAAATAGATAATTTCTTATTGGTACATACAAAATTACAATTTTATTTTTTGTTTGCTACTTTTAGGCTAACCGCAGAAAACTAAAATCTATTGCTGCTAGTAAAGCACAAAAATTAAAGAATGATTTAATTAACAATTTGATAAAGCATACAGCAATCCAAGGAGCTATTGAAAAAGATGTCGATAATAATGATGCAAGTAGTTCACAATCAGTATTTAAAAATTCTTCTCTTGCAAGTTCTTCTCAACAACCAGATTTATATAAATTACCAGATATACCTATTCCCATTCAACCAAAAGATTCAGATGATTACATAGATTCTGATGATGAACCCAGTCCTCGTAAGCAAACAAAATGGGCTGGTAACATACATTCAGTTGATATTACTACTGAAGAATTTAGAAATTTACCAGCTGATGTAAGATATGATATATTAACTGATTTAAAAGAAACGAGAAAACAAAGTTCTTGGGGCAGAATGCATGAATTACCAGCTGTAAGACTTGACCAATTATTCAACAAAATTTAAATATTTTATAAAATAATAATTATCATAAATTATTTTTAGGGTTCAGACAATTATTCTGGATTTCAAGTTGGACGATTGCTGAAAAGAAGAACTGTGCAGGAATCATTAGAAATTGCTGAAAAAGAGATGGGAGGAAAATCATTAACTCTTGAGGAGCTAGATAGACTTCTTACAGATCAAGGAATCAGTACAACTCAACAAGATACAGCATTCAGAATAGCTTCTGACAGTACAACTCGAGTCGTTTACATCAAAGGTATAATGATGAAAAAATTTTATTATAAATATTTAAATTTTTATTAAATTTTATTATTGCAGATACTAATCAATTAGTGCAAACCAATGATAAATCTAATAGCTCAAATGCTTCTGATATCTCTGAATGTAAAAAAAATGCAACCATTGAAAATAATGAGCCTTCCACAACTAATGAAGTTCATTCTGATGATGAGGAATGGATTTCAGAAGGTGAATTTGTTGAAACTACTCATGATGAATCTCAACTTTTTCCTCGAAGCATAATTCCTAAGTCAGTTATGAATCCAGCTTTGGCTTACATGTTAGAAAATAGTAATTTGTCCAAAGATCAAATTTTAAAAATTGTTGAGCAAAGCAAAAGGAATAAAAAACCATCTGATGAAAACAGTTCTAATAGTTCAATGAAGAAAAGAAAAAAGAACGTTAAAAAAAATTTATTTACTCAGAAAAATAAAAAAAGTAAAAGAGTTCCAGATCCATCTCTTCCTGAATCTTCCAATCTTAAAGAAGAAATTTCAGATCACTCAGAGTCTGCAACTGTTATTGACTCAAATTCAGAATCTGATGACTTTGTCGAAATTCCAATGGAACCTGAAGTGAGCAAAAAAGAAGTTGTTATCCACACTTCTGATTCTGATTCTGATGATTTTATTGAAATTCATAATGTTCCGATACCAGAATTATTTTCTGATAAAAACACCCAAAAAGATAGTTTTCAAATTGTGATTAAAGCTGAAGACAATTTGGAGGATGATATTTTTGCAGATGTTTTTAGTGACATTAAATCTTCAAATGATTCTGCATTTAAAAGTGAATCTAAGACAGTATTAAATTTAATTCAAGAATCAAAAGACTTAATTTCTCCAAAAAAGGAATTTCCATTGACAACAATCAATGAAGAATCAGAAGAAGATGAAACATTTATTGAAGTTAAAGAAAATGAAGATACTCTGCATGAAGAGAAAAAAGATATTGTGGTTGCTGAATCTTCATATAATGTAGAAAAAGTTACTCCAAAGGTAAAAAATATTGACAGTATTGAATCAAAAAATGTTATTGCAGACTCAAAAATGTCAGCAAGTATAGAGAAAAAAGAATCCCTGGTAACTGAACAATTTGCAAACGTTGATATGAAAGAAGACATGCAAACTGAAGAAATAATTTCCAAAAATATCACTTCAGAACAATATAGAAACGTTGATATGGAAGAAGTTACGCAAACTGAAGAAGTAATTTCCAAAAATATCACGTCAGAAATTGAAAAAGAAAATGTTTCGTCTGTTAATGAAAAAATCGTAGAATCAGATACTGGCAATTTGATTAATGATTCGGAAGATTTTCTAAACGATTTTTCAGATGAAATGTTACTTTCTGATTTGTACAAGGAAAGGAGAGTTGAGAAACCAGCATTGGTTTTACCAACAGATGAAGCAGAACTCGAAATAATGAAGGTTGATTAAAAATATTTTTTTAAATAATACATTTGTGTTTTTCATTAGCAATAACTGAAATTAAAATTTTTAAGGAGCAACTAGAGAGCGAACGACAAAAATTACAAAATAATCTTGGAAAGCTTGAAAGACAAGCAGTTGACATTACAGAACAGATGAGAAGCGAGGCACAAGAACTTTTACGTCTATTTGGCTTACCATACATCGTAGCTCCAATGGAAGCCGAAGCTCAATGCGCTTATTTAGAACAAATAAAACTAGTTGACGGAACGATAACGGACGATTCTGATGTGTGGCTATTTGGCTCACATTGCGTGTACAAAAACTTTTTCGATAATAATAAGCGAGTTCTGCAGTTTCTCTCTGATGATATAGAACATCACTTTAGTAAGTCAAAAATTCAAATGTTTTCCATTTCATTAACATAAAATTCAACTTTTAACTTTTGTTTCTTTTCTTTCAGAGCTCACGAGAAAAGAAATGATTTTGTTGGCACTCCTGGTCGGCAGTGATTACACAAATGGGCTAGCTGGAGTGGGTCCAGTAACTGGTTTAGAAATTCTGGCTTCTTTTCCTACAGAAGGAGAAGATATTTTGCGAGGTTTACGATCATTTTGTGCATGGTTTAGAGCTGGGAGATTGAGCGCGCCAACAAAATCGACTTTGAGAAATAAGTTGAAAAACATCCAAATCGAAAAAGGTAATGATTTAAAAGAAAAATGCATCATTAAGTATTCGTGTAATCTAATGCTATTCTTTTAGGATTTCCAAGTCAAGCTGTTGTGCAGGCATATTTATGCCCAACAATAGATGAGTCAAGAGACGAATTTTCATGGGGCAAACCGAATCTAGTTCTACTTGCTGATTATGTAAAACAAAAATTTGGCTGGACCAAACTGAAATTTGAGGAAATTATGAATCCAGTTTTGAAAAAAATGGCCGAGGGGAAAAGTCAAAAGGGTATCAGCTCTTATTTTAAAGTTAAGACTGTTCCAAAATCAATCGAGGCTGCTCTAAGCAAGAGAGTTCAGAATGCTGTACACAAATTACACGGTAAAGGGGAAGAATCCGATGACGAAGCTTCTGCATCGAGTGTCAAAGAAAAACCAAAAAGAACAAAAAAAACTTCTTCAAAATCACAAGAAAAAACTGTTGAATCGACCGAAGAAATTTCCACAACGGGTGTGGAAAAACCAAAAAGAGTCAGAAAAACAACTGCCAAAAAACGTAAAAGTACAAAAGACGAATTAGATCAAGCGGAAGAAGTTGTGCTTGATCTCGAGGCCAAAGAAAAATATCACGAGGTTGAAGATGGGAAAGTGTCCAGCCAGTCAGAAAATGAAACGACAGTTACTGTACGAGTCAAAAAAGCAAAATTGGACGAAGAAGATCCGGAGAAAAAATTACAGGAACATATGGAACAAATCAGGCGAAGGAGACCATTGAAGGGGGAGGTCGATGATTACATACCACAACGTGAACGAGACAAGGCTAACGCCTTAAAGGTAAAACTGAAGGCCATCGAGATATTTCGCAAATCGAAAATCAGTCCTAGTAAAGCAACTTTGAGAAAAAGGGCTGTGAGAAAGGTTAAAAAAGATGCTGAACTCTCGGAGAGTAGCAGCGACGAGTGAACACAATAATTTTGCATGAGCGTTTCTGATTATTTTGTTATTTTGTTACTTTGTTACGATAGTTATTTTGTAAGATACAGTTTTCGTAAAAATGTTGAGTAATTGCACGAAGTGAATAAATCGAACACAATTTTTTAAAAACGTTTCATTACTTTCAACTCAATCATGCTCCTGATCCCATTTTACTTCTCATACTAATTCAAATCTTTCAGTAATAAATAATTTTTATTAAACGGAAAGAATTATACTTGTAAAATTTGCACATTCTTGTTACTGTAATTGTAAGAAAAAAACATGGACGCTGTACCCAGCAGCATTTTTTTGGCGACTTTTATGAATCAAGCCCATTCCGGAAAAGTTGATCGGTTGCTTCAACGTTTTAAATCGAAAGAACGAAGTTAATGCACTCTTTGTTATTTCTTCGCAGGTGATTATTCGTGTAGACTTTGACGCAATCAAAATCAATCAAAATCATATGAGCTTCAAAATATTTTTGTTGGCGAAGAATAGTACATCGGTAAAAACGTACGAAATAGTACCCTAGGCCGGGATTGAATTGTTTCGGTAAATTTATCACGCATTGTGATTAAATGCTGTTGACGTAAGCAACACGCTTTGAATTTTGGATACTTCCTAGGACTTGCTGCACCCCTAATACTAGATACACAATCAACACGTGCTTCGTAGAGCTGTCAGTATCAAAGCACGGCTTCGCGCTTAAGTTGTAATTCTTACATTATTCTCATTTTTTACGAATTCGTATTATTTTTAATAAACGTTTCATTTACCGTAAACTATTATGGGAAACCAATATGTTTAAAAAGTTGACGATTACACAATATTTGAAACATGTGCAAGTGGTACGGGTTGTATCAATAAGAATACTGCTTCGATTGAATTCTGTCATTTTGAAAGTTTCAATTACCTTCTGTATCTTTCTGTGATCCTAGTGCGCGACGATTCAAAAAAATCACTGCGAGCTCCTAAATTATGACTGGTCATATTTCACCTTCTCATCGCGTGTCAATTTAGTGGGTCATGAATGTAAGGCATTTAATTACTTACTGATATTCAAATATTAACTTCTTCGAAATTTTTGTTTCCCTAATGATTTAAGCAACACGTTTCGAAAGTAACAGTTGTCAACGCATCTTAAGGCGTGCTGTGTTTAGTTTTTTTTCGTATACAGTTACTGCGTCAAAAGAGCTATTAAACTTCTTAATTATACATTTACTTCTGATAGTTTAACGTAACGTCTAAATTATTCACCATTTAAAATGTCTTGTTTCCTAGATCGTATTAGTTGAACCAAGTCAGTGCCATACAATTTAAAACGTGTTTTTTTTTGTCAACGGTATGTACTCTAAATCGAATGATCCTACATACAATAGTGTGACAAATATGAGTACCGAAAAATGTTTTAAGTTTAAAGTACAGAAGAATCACAACAGAAAGAAAAGCAAATCGATAACATCGTTATCATACATATATATTAGCACTGTAATAATAATTTTTATCAATTTCGCTCTCACAATATTAGGTACTTCTTTCGAGTTTGTAATAATAGATACAATAAATCATCGTGTGCCATACGATCTAAGCGATGACGATGAGTTGTCAAAGCCCTTCATATACCGGCGTAGATGAATCTATTCGACATTTTTTTGTCCCACTTCACAAAAATATTCCCTCAATCAAGCAGCGCTTGCGTCACAAAGACACTATCGAAGCACGTGGTGATTTTGTGCCAATGTTCAGTATTAGGAGCGCAGAATGTCTCAGGAAGTATCCAAAATTCAGTGAGTCGTGCGTTCATCGAGGCTTATATAGCGCTGACCATATTGAAATGAATGTGTGACCTAGAGTACTTGTTCAGAGAACGGCAAATATTACCTTTTAGCTTAATCTTCGGCTACGATAGATTTTTGATGCATATAAGACATACACGAATTGTTCATAATAAAAGTCCACACTGGAAATCTTTGCAAGTATAAGAAGAGCAAGCTCAACCATGTTTAGCTTGTGCTATATATTTTTATTAGTACATTAAATCGGTGCAATAAAAATTATACCAGTTACATGAACGATGTAGCTTGGCGCCATTGTCAATGAAAATGAATCATGGAGGTTGCATGCACCAACTCAAGACAAATCATATATATTTTATACACATCTAATCTAATATTATTGTGTATGTACTAAAATGTAAACGTACGTACGTAAATGTAATTCAATATATCGGTTTTTATGTACAATACTCCAAGGTATGTGATAATTGTTCCGTATTAATAGGATAAAAGCTCGGCAAAAACAATTAAAATAGTGGAGAAAACGTAATAGAATTAACAAAACAGTTTGTCAACCAAGTGTTTACAATATACAATTTTGGGTGATATTTTCTTAAACTAAAAAATTTAACGTTTTCTACTTTTTCCATAATATTAACTTGAAATTAATTCATTGTTATTTATTGTCAACTTTGCTTTCAATATGAATCTCAATGATAAAACAAACTAAGTTGAACTTGAATTCAAAGAATGGATTTAAAAAGATTAAATTATTCATTTATTTCCTATTACGATTTTCAATCCATGTAGTCATTGGAAGTAAAAATTGTGAAATTTAAGAACCAAATAAAAACTAATAAATAACTGTAAGTAAAAAATGTGAATTATCTGAAATCATGAGTTTAGTTTATAAAACTTATTCTAGGTATGTATAGGGAATTATGACAAATAGATGACAAACAGATAAGTGATAAAAAGGTACTGTTTATTGTATTATTTATTGGTCTTTCACTTCACGTAATCTGCGCACTGCTGATCTTACAGATGCAGCTGTTGTGGTAGCAAATACCCAAGCTCCTCCTGCCACCACTCGCTTACACCTTTTGCACGACCAAATGCCAACAACACTTCTTTTCATAGACTCCTGCAAATTAAGAAAAAGAACAATATTATAATCTGTATTTTTTAAAGCAAACACAATAAACATTTTTATTAATTTACCTTTCCGCAGAAAGTGCAAGTGTACTTGCTGTGTTGGGTGATTTCCATTTTCTTCACCATTTTACGTAAACTGGCACCATATCTGGTACCATATTTACCAGTGATGCCTACCTTCTTTGTTCTTTTTGCCTAAATTATTGAAAAATAGAATTAGTTTTTGATTGATTCAAAATTTGATGAAGGTGCATATGTAAATAATATATAAAAATTTTAAAAATCATTGAAATGAAATCTTATCTTCATTTATCGAATCTTAATAAAAGCAAACAATAAATTTTATGTTACGAGTTTTTACAGCTTCTTTTACAATTATTATTTATAATTATTTATAAAATTTAATTCACTGCACGACACATGTATGGTAACTAGCGTGGATAACCTCACTAAATATAACGTAAACTTGAAAATTATATCTCTCCCTTTTTACGTTAATTAAAACAATATAAAATACTTGTTATCATAATCAAACGGTTGACTTGATTTCAAGAAAATAGCACTGTGCAATAATTGTAACATAATACAGGAAATTATTAAGAATTTTTACCATTTTAGTAACGTTCAGAGCGAGTAGCGCACATAAAAGAAAAGATCTTACTTCAGCAGTTGGACACTAGGGTGAGCAATGGGAAAGGGTTGATTGTTGAAATTTAGAATAATGCACTAAATTCATAATCGCCTTTTGAGTCCAAAACCAATGTAAATATTAACAAAGTTAAAAACTATTTATACAATTTTTTCCGTAATAATAAATACTGCAAATATTTGTTAGTTGCATATACTTTGAATTTTTAAGAAAATTCGCACGTAAAGAATGTTTTAACTAATTACGCATCGATTTTCTATTGATTGTATAATTACTAGAAAAGCCAATAGAACTTCTTTGTAAAAATTTATCATTAGTTTCATCAATAAGTAAAAAGTAGAGAATAAATAACAAAGACAACTTATGACTTTAAAAATTGTTTCTTACTTCTTTCAATATTTAATATAAAGTGAGAATTTAATAACGCATTTAATTTTCCAGTGCTATTGGATAAATTAATGAGTTCTTCAAAGTTACTTTCTGATAATCACATTATTTTAAAAAAATATTGTTCCGAGTTACAGGAATATAAAACACGCTTTATATATAGATAAAAAATTTATTTCGTTTTTTTATTTTTTGTTAAAAATTAATTTTTGCTGTGATACATTTATGATATAATTATACGTTCAAGTTATTAAATCAGCATTTCAGGCTTTGCCTCACACAAGTTTATTATATTTTAGTTATATGACAAAATTGTTTCAATTATCATTTTATTTAATATAATGCTATACTTATCAGTAATAATGTAGAATATTTATTGAAAATGCATCTTTTGTTTTATGATTTGCTTCAATTTATCAAATCTCCAACTAAAACATGGCCAATGAAAAAAATTTTGAAATTTCAAAAACATTTCATTTTTTTTCAAATTGGATATTATATATCATTAATATTTACATGAATAACCCAAAAAGGCAAAATGAAAAAAAAAATTTATCGTGTAGATTTAGCATTTTCTTTAGCATTTTGAAGACTCTGAGTTATATACAATTTAGCCAAACTTTGAGCACAGAATTGAGAAATATGTTGGCTGTATGTGTTAATTTGACCAGCAGTGATCATAGGATTTAGTCGTAGTGGTACAGGAATAGGTCTTATCAATTTATTAATATCTTCTTCTGGTAATGGTGGTTCATCTTTAGCAGCTCGAGCAGCATTTTCCTGAGCTCTTTTTTGTAGTAATCTATTTTTATCTTGCTGTTGACGAATGACCATGTTTTGATAGCGATTAAATTTGATAGCTTCTTGATTCAGTTCGTCAACTCTATCCATCATACAGCGCAATTGATTTTCCAAAACACTTGCTGTCCCTAAATCCAAATATTTGGTACCTTGTTCTTCTGGCACCATTTCATCAAGCTCAGACATGGCAATATTTGTCAATGGACTGTTTTTAACTACAATTGGTAGTTCAACAAACAGATTCTCATAGCCAACTTTTAAATTTTTCAAAGCTTCTGGAGTGAATTCTCCATCCTTATACATCTGAATAGCTTGAGGAGTTAAACGATAAGCTTTGAGAGTAAGAAAACCTCTAGCTGATTTGGCAGTATCATAAATAATAACAACTGATTCTTCAATTGCAGTCTGATAATGATATTGAGATTCCAGCAAGGGTAAACTCAAGAAATTACCAACATCTGCACTCTGGTACCACCCAACATGAAAATGATCAACATTGACTCTGAAAGTTTATAAAATTTCAAGAATAGTTTAAATTTATCTATGATTTACACCATTTTTTTGAAAAATGTGATGAAATATTCCTAAGGGATTTGAAATAAAGAAACTAATAAAAAAGAAACTTACATGCGAAGTCTACGCATCATGCTGAGCTGATAGTCTTCTTCATCAAGTTCATCATTTTTACAGAAGGGAAAACAGTTAGTGATTTCAAGGCGTCCATTAACATTGAGTCCAAGCAGAGCACCTTGAGCTACATCCATGTTATTTGAGCTTTCCTCATGACAATGTTTAACCATCTTCATAACCACCAAACCGTCACACTGAACGTAATCGATTCGAGGTTCCATTTCCTGCCTTCGGCGTTGTTGATTTCTTCCCGACATTTTTAGATCGAGCCAATACTTTTTCTAATAGTCGAATCACTTTATTTCGTCAATGCCGGGTGCAAGGATAAATATGGGCTGCAGATACTGCAGCAGCAAATCTCTGAATGATAATGGTGGCAGATTCGCAGATCGCGTTGCAAATATGCCGCTTAGGGTGCGGTACGGCGACTGCAGTGTGAGGCTATTGCAGTCTGCAGGATTGCAGGGCGCAATACTAGCTTAAATTGAACGGGACGGTTTTTAATTGGAATTAAACATTTAGCCTACGAATATACATTCGTAGGAATAATATAGCTTTCCAATAAGGTGCGCAAAGGCATTTTTATGATATTTTCATCGTAATTCGGCACTTGAGCGATCTATTCGGTTTCTCCTTGTATAGAAGTCGATATGTGCACTAAAATAATTAAACTATGATAATTTCGAAGAAAGTGGATACCTTTACGTATAGTCAATCAATAATTCTATTCACGAAAAACTATAACGAAATTGTACGAATAACATTTTTTTTCACTGTAAAACAGTTTGTCGTTTATTGGTTTTAATACTTCACAAACGTCATTTATGCATATTTACAAAAATAATAGTACATACTTTATTTCGTTTTCACCGTACAAATCAAAAATAATATTAATAATAATTATGCAGGTATTCAGAGAAGAGTAATGTTAATAGTGAAAAACTATTCAAAACTCGACGCACGTAAACTCTACTTTTTGGCATGTTTGAGCATTAAAATTATTACTGTAATTTTAATACACTTCAAACTTATATTACACACAATTTGAGCACATTATCGAGCAAACTGCAAAACTGAACATTATGTAAATACTATTTGAACGAATCACATCTTGAGTAGTAACGGATGAGATCAGCGTAAAAAGTTTATTTCGCTACGTTGCAGAGTCCTATTTACAGCGTTAAAATGGCTCTGCATAAAAAAAAAGATTCACTAAAATCCAGCTATTTTTCCTTGCCTTCGATAATCTGAATTGGCTAGTATTTTATCGCCGTCCCTTTCGATAGCAGTGACAGCGGTGCCGATGCCTTCAAAGGTCGTAATGCTATGGCCGATTCTTCTGAGAAATTCCAATATCGTTGGCGAAAAGTTTTTCTCCGTTTGAATGGCCATCGGGAAGAGCTGCGCATTACAGAACAAACATTTTAATTAAACTCAATCGATGAAAATGATTATTACAATTTGTCGTACCTGATGATGAAGTCTCGGCTCGTCCACGGCCTCTTTGATATCGAAGTTGTATCGCATATTGTGCAGAATTATCGACGCGACTGCCGTCGTTATTTTGCTACCCCCGGCAGCTCCAATAACCATTTGAACTTTATTTTTATCGTCCATCACAATGGCAGGTGTCATTGAGCTCAGCGGCCTTTTGCCAGGTTTGATGTAATTTCTCGGCGAAGGAGGCAAATCGAAACCGTTCGTTATGTTGGGAGAACTAAAGTCATCCATTTCGTCGTTAAAAATGATTCCAGTTGACTTGGACCGGATTTTAGCACCTAGACTATCGTTGAAATAATCGTAATACATTTTCAGATTTTAATTGAAATTGAGCAAAAAATAATTACATTTGATTGATCGTAGATGTAACGGAAACAGCTGAACCGTCGGGGGCCAGTATCGACACGTGGGAAGTTCCGTGCGTTTCTTTATTTGAGAAATCGGCTCCATAATATTCCGGATCAAGATTCGTTGTGTTGTCTTGAATACGTGATCTGATTTCATTAGCGAATTCGACCGACGACAAGTTGGCCAAAAGATCATCTATTTCATAAGTGAATTATGATTTATAGTTTCGTTTCAAATAAATTTTCGACTTGGATGAAATAAAACAATCGAATCACTTACGCACTGCCGGAACAAAGTCCTGATCCCCTAGCTCCGTTCTCTTGGCGTAGGCCCACTTGAATGTCTCTATGAGGCGCTGATAAAACAAGTCGACGTCGTCAATTTTGCCAAATCCGTCCATAACGTTGATTATGAAGCCTAAAAGCGCTCCCGAGCCGGGTGGTGGCGCCGTGTAAATCGTCGCGTTGCCGAGCTTGGCTTTGAGAGGCTCTCGCCACTTTACCCTTGAAACAATCGTAAATCGTTGAAAGCGCCCCTGATCGGTCGAGCGAGCGACAGATAACGAGAGAAAAAAAATGACATTAACGTCTCTGATACGTACTCGTAATTTTTCATGTCGTCCAAGGTGATGATTCCGTCGTACGACTGAATTTCAGCTACTAGATCCTTCGCCATGCTTCCATTGTAAAATAGTCCCACTGGGTCATCGCTCTCGGCAAGCTGTTGCAAAGTTTTAGCCAGCACTGGTCGTTTTATGTGTTTGCCAACCTTGATTTAGAATTTGTATTATTTTAAACTCTTGTAAGATCAGTGGAGAGTGAAATTGATCAAAATTGCCGTCTATACGCACCGTCCACGTTCTGTTTGTTTTTGGGTCGATGAAAACGTCTGATAATGTAGGCTCGTTCAAAATGAACTTCTCTTTTCCTCTAATACTGTTGAATAAATACTGATTGACTTCGGCGCCGGTTTCACAGAGCTTGATCGATCCCTGGAACAGGTCCTTCCAAGGGAGTTTGCCGAATCTCTGATGAGCCTCCCAGTACCCCTTGAGTTCACCAGGTATCGCTATACCAAGTCCACCTTAGGGTCAAATGACAAAGTATTTCATGTTATTATCATAAATCTGCAGACACGCGTGAGAATTAAAATGCGTATAATACCATAAAGGGATTTGTTTCCATCGCCGTTGAACATCGTCTCGTTTGCCGCAGCCGGCGCAGTTTCTCGAGCATCCAAAAACGAAACTTGGTTACTTTCGGCGTCATAAATAGTCATGAGAAATCCACCACCGAGACCCATGCTGTGAAAAATCGTGTCAACGCGATGATTAATTATATTTATATGTACATTATTCTTGGAAAGTGTCATTGGCATTGGAGCCTTGCAGCCTCTACATTACATCGTACTGTGCGCGTATAGAAATAAATGGGTCAATGTACCTGTGAGGAGACGCGATGCCTTCGCATAGGAGTGCGGCGATGGCCGCGTCGACGGCCGAACCATTACGTTTTAGTATATCGCTGCCGATTTCAGCACATTCCATTCCCAATGTCGATACTGCGGCCTGCGCGACAAAGTAATTTTACAATTTATGCATCGACTCTGAACGCGCATTATACACTTTATGTACGCGTGTTTCAACTTTACCTTATGGAAAACTCCCAGCGGCGCGTCGCTGATGAATTTTCCTTCTTTGTTGCTTCGAAGAGTCAAGGCAAGAGTTAAAGCTACTATGAGGGCGAGAGCCACGAGTGTGCCTATGCCTACGCACCATTTTTTTCTGAAACACAAATGTAATAATAAGTAATAATAAAAAATGTAATAATAAGCGATCGATTGGGCGCGTTCGGATGCCAGTTTGTTATTTGTCTCGGCCAAATACAGCTTGTCGATTTCGCGTGACGGAAAGTCAATTCAATTCGTTGACAGGCAGAAAGAGATAAGGAGGAGAGGATGTTGATAATTGTATAACTTAACTATTAGAACAATTGAAATTGACGATGTTAATTGACGCGCACGAACATTTTTATTTTATTTTCGGTATTGGCCAAGTAGTTTAGCGTTTGAACTGTAACATCCTTAGCGATAAGCGCTGCATAAGTCTCGTCGATCGTAAAGGCAATAAAGCAATGTACAGTGATAAACTAATAATGATATTCTAGACTAGATTGCAGTTATACAGAGGAAAAAAGAATCAAAGTAATTGTCGGATAAAAAAAATAAGTGTAGATTATGAAGAGATGACAATCGAATTCTTTTAATCGCGATTCCGACGTTTGCGTGATAAAAGTCAAGGCAATTAGTTGTAACAATTCATCAAGTTCTAAGCACTCAATAACTATACAATGGTTAGATTATTGTGTGTATCAATTGCCATGCTACCGCACACGTTAATTGCCGATTTCTAGAGATCACATTTCTGTCATAAAAAAAATGGAAAACGATGATGAAAATCGTGATCCTTATCATAACAGCCAATTGCGCAATAATTACATGTTTCAGTATCAGTACATTTATTAAATTGTTTTATTTTTTCTTCTAAATGGTTGCCCGACAAATAACTTTTTACGACAAAATGCTTGTAATTGTTAAAACAGTCGCGAATGAAGTTTTATTGCACAAAATGTCACTTGGCTGTATGTACTTCAGCTATAAGAGACTTTGCGAAATACTTCCTCGATAAAAAAGAGATAGTAATTTTTTTCCGTTGCGATTCACGACAGAATTGACGTAGTTGTTCTTTGTTGTAAATAGTTTCCGAGAGCGGTTGTATTATTGTTAAAAATTATCAGTTGAAAAACGGGACAGCTCGATATTTTTTGCAATTTATGACTTCTCGTGTTCACAAGCTGCAGCGCGTAATTCAATCATTATTAAATGTTACGCCGCATTTATGGTTTCGCACGTGATTTTTATAAATGATGGTTAAAGTGTGACAACGAAATAAAGTAAAATTTATCAAGAATATTTTGTTACTATCGAATAAAAAATTATCCAATCATTAAATATGTGCAAATTAACGACATTACACTGAAAAAAATCTTAGAGGCAAGTCCAACAAAAGTGGACAGCCGGATCAGAAAAAGATATTTTGCTGCCACAGCAAAAAATTTAGCAAAATTTAGCATTGAAATATAACCCAATATAATTTTGCTGTGGCAGAAAAATATCTTTTTCTGATCCGGCTGTCCACTTTGGTTGGACTTACCTCTAAGATTTTTTTCAGTGTAGTGGGATTGAATGCACTCAACTTTTTCTCACTGAATATTCAAAATAAATTTGATCTTAATCGCGAAAGTAATTATTAACACTGAAAAAGATTAGAAAACATTGGCGAGGACATATTTTCGAGCTTCGCGCGATGAACTCAAACCAGCCGCAAAAATACGCAAAAATACGCAGTGACAGTTTGGCGATCGAAATGACTTCAAGGCTAAATACAGAGAAGAAAAAACAAAAATCAAATGGTAGCAACTTTAACTTGAAACTTTTCACACAATCGACGCTCGTGAATCTAAATAGAAAAATGATTTATGTATGTAAGACGGTGGTTACAATATAAAGTCACAACACACACACATATGCATATTCACTCTTTGAATATTATTACACTCAATCAACAAGGCAGTTTTATATTCAACGGAGAAAGAACGGACGAAGACGAACCTGATCATGATTGCAAACAAGTGCAAGAAAGCCAAGTGCGATGCGGTGCGGAGAAGCGCGTAATCTTGACTAAAGGATCTTTCGCTCTTTTGAAACGTTAAGCTTTGCAGCCTACACTATATGAGCGTGTGCGTGCTCGTAATGTGTATAGCCACACCGACAAGCAGACTCGATTATGAAGTTTTATATGTGCCTACAGTAGTTGTATATAAACTGTCGGTGAGTCGTCTCTTTAGTGGGATTATAAGCGCGCCAGCGCACATTGACTCTGATATCTCGCTAACTTTGGTATATAGCTCGAAGCTGTGTACGTGAGTACTTTTATAGAGTGTGCCGCGACATGGCTAAACATACACGCACACATATTCGCATTATGTATTTCGATAACGCGTTCAGACCCCGGTTTATTGTCACTCGCTTGTATATGCGTACAAACAGCTTCAAGATCTCTCGTGTAAAACAAGTGCTTGATAAGGTGGGGACAGTTCATGATTTCTTAAATTATTCGCGAGAAATTTATCATATTGTAGGTGTTCTAAGCGGTAATGCCACCAGCAGATTGTTGGTGTGGATCGGTTATTTTTTAAAGAACGCCTAATTTATGGTGGTAAACTTAGGTCGATGAATTTGTCCAATGTACCATAATTTATCAAATTTTTATAGCTTATTTTATCATCGTATAAGATATTATTTTATTGACCACGTAGAATCGATTTATAGAAAAAAAATTTTTATATATATTTCTCTTTATCGTAAAGAATATTATATTAGAGACTGAATTATCCGGTCATATCAAGTTAGATCAATTTCAATTAGAAAAATGACGATTTTAACGAATTCTAAAATTAATGAAGCTTCATAGATAGTGTGAATATTTTTTATTATTTTTATTTATATTTTTTAAAATTGCTTTTAGCGTAATTTGATAGAGTGAATTTTGAAATAAAGTCAAAAATAAAGTCATTTCAAAGACTGTTTCACAGTATGAAAAAAAAACGACTATAAGAAAAAATTTTTAAACAAACCTGAAATAACTTTGGAAAGCTCCAATTTTTTCAATGGCATATATCTCAATGTCAATTTAACATACACTACAAGGAAATTTGTATTTATTTTTTTTTAATACGACCGGGATTATAAGAAAAAATAAGGGCTTTGTACATCGGCTCCTCAAAAAATTTTGGGAAATCGTCTCAGTAATTTCTTTGAAGTCTAATTATAATATAATAAAAGAAATATGTAAAATCTTAAAACTTAGAAATAAATGGTGAATTAATTATTTATTTGATTCATTTACAAATATTTTCCTTTTTAAATTGTTTTTCTCAATAAATAATTTCATAATTTGCAAAATTAAACGATTCTCGTATGATTCATTATCATCAAGTTTCACATTTTTTTCGGTAATATTTCTCTCATGAAATCTGTCATTGTATAAACAAAATTATTTTCATGTTGAACGCCAAGTACATCAATTCAAGTATTAAACAATTACAGTATTGCAAATTTACATTAAAAATAATTTTGTATCAAAGATAATCTTTCAGCATGGTGATCGAGCTTGTCAAGTTGGATACACTTGGACAATTTTGCCGTGTATACTATTGTGGATGTGAATAGAAGCCAGAAGAGCCGCGAGAGCGCCTCAGTTTGCGTGCTGAGAATTCGCAAGTGTGCGTGTTGTCTGTGTGTAAGCTGTATAGTACCGGAAAAACGGCGAAGTCATTTTCGATCTACTACTTTACGTTAAAGTTTATTTTTTACTTGGAAAATGGCACGATACGATAGAGCAATTACAGTATTTTCACCGGACGGTCATTTGCTCCAGGTTGAGTACGCCCAGGAAGCTGTGCGCAAAGGTTCAACAGCGGTAAGTTTACAAAAACATGTATAACCTCTTCAAGTACGATTTAAATATGTGTTTACAAAGTGCAAATTTTTGAAGTTTGCACTAACTTAAATTTTCTCATTCATTTCTTTGCTTTTCTTCAAATTTTTGTCGATAAATCAAC
This sequence comes from Trichogramma pretiosum, assembly GCF_000599845.2. NCBI lineage: Eukaryota > Metazoa > Arthropoda > Insecta > Hymenoptera > Trichogrammatidae > Trichogramma > Trichogramma pretiosum. The sequence goes on from NW_019641686.1 coordinate 186,161, forward strand.
CTCAAAAGTATTCAACCTTTACCGCAATTTCTTTCTCTAATTATTTCCATGCCAACATGAATGTGCAAATTTTAAGACTTTAATAAATTTCTGCCTTAGGTTGGAGTTCGTGGAGCTGATGTTGTTGTTCTAGGTGTTGAGAAAAAATCTGTAGCTAAGCTGCAGGAGGAGAGAACTGTTCGTAAAATATGTCTTCTGGATGATCATGTTGTTATGGCCTTTGCTGGACTTACTGCAGATGCTAGAGTGTTGATTAATAGAGCACAGATTGAGTGTCAAAGTCATAAATTGACTGTGGAAGATCCTGTTACATTAGAGTACATCACTAGGTATATGGCAAGTAAGTAATATTTAAATTATTTTATTTTTAACTATTTAATAATACAACAATAAACTGGTTATTTAAATTAAATGACAATTTGATAGGTTTGAAACAAAAGTATACACAAAGTAATGGTAGGAGACCTTTTGGCATCTCATGTCTCTTGGCTGGTTTTGATATTGATGGAATTCCTCATTTATATCAGACTGAACCATCTGGTATTTACTATGAGTGGAAGGTAAACAAAAACATTCTTTCACCATGTATTTCAAACTTTTTTATAAAACATATTTCTTGATATTCTTAGGCTAATGCTACTGGTCGTAATGCAAAAACAGTAAAAGAGTTTTTAGAAAAGTACTATACCCCAGAAGAAGTCTCTACTGTTAGAGGTACAATCAAACTGGCAATTAAAGCTCTCTTGGAGGTTGTCCAATCTGGCCAGAAAAATTTAGAAATTGCTGTAATGCGCAGAGGACAAACCATGGAGGTGAGTAAAAAGAAAAATTAAGCTTTTCTTATTCCATTTACAAAATTAATAATCTAAAATTTTTTATTCTTCTAGATGTTGGATGCAGACACAATTGGTGAATACGTGAATGAAATAGAAAAAGAGAAAGAAGCAGAAGCTGAGAAAAAGAAACAGAAAAAGTGATCAAATGATTGTTAATAACAAATAGATTTTTAATTTTTGCAAATTCTACTTTAAGAAGGTGTGGTGATTAAAATCACAAGACTTGAAACTTCTAATCCGCTTTGTACAATGGTGCAAACTTTAAGAGTGATTTTCTATTAATAAAGAAACAAAAATTCCTGGAAAATCTGTTCTTTAAATGCAGAAAATTTTACTTTGACTACAATTATTGAAAAATAAAAAAATGATAACTCATAAATCTTATAAAAATTTATTATAAGAATGTTTCAGAATATATTATTTTTTACACACATTCTCTGAAATTCACATTTAACAGTAAATGTCATTGCACTTATCTAAGTGATTCAGTGAAAAATCTAATTTTTCCACTTCTAGACAATCAACTTTAAAGCCTACTTTGTAACAATTAGCTAAAATTTATTTGAAGTCCACGTAATGTGCTAATATTTTTTAAACATTTATTTGAACTGTGCCATTTATCTTCTTCTATCTGCTTCTTCTACCGTGTATTCTGGTGACAGAGCTTTACCTCTGTGATTGAAAATTTGAAATGATGGTAAATTACGGAATGTTTCCCAAGATTTATTTTCTAAATCTACAACAGCTCTGATTTCTTTGAAATCGCCTGCAATGTGCATAACTCCGTACATTACAGCAAAAAGACTAGCAACGCCTTGTATGATTATCTAAAAAACAAAACATATTTTTGATAAAACTACGATGGGACATTTTATTATAAAATCAATTCAACTAATAAGTTTGACGTGTAATGAACTTATAATATTTTTTCTCACTTGTGCTAATGAATAATCACATATACAAGTAACTGAAAGATCGTTCCAAAAATTGTTGTAAAAATATAGTATATTTTGTAACAAGTGCGCGAAGCAGTTGACTCATCCAGAAGTTGTTTTCACCCGAGCGTAGCGAGGGTGCAAAGACTCCTGGATGAGTCAACTTCCTCGCGGACTAGTTGCAAACGATATTTTTTAACTCTGCTTGCGAGAAACTAGGGTTTTCTGACGCTTTAAGGTTAGAAAACCCGTGTTTCGCACACGCAGTGTTAAAAAATAAATAATATTAAGTAAAGACAAACTTACATCAATTGGTAATGTTGTAAATTCTTGTTCTGTTATCCTTAAATATGAGCGGTCTGAAAAAATAAAAATTTTTTACTTTTTATGTTTTTATCAACTATTACCAATGCAAAATTTACAAAAAATCAAATGAAAACCGGTGAAATAAATTTATATATAGAACATATATTTTAATAAACAAAATCGATAGTAAATCATACGTTGTACTGCTGAAAAAGCTGCATGAAGAAGCGAAAGAAATCCAAGAAATGTAATTATCTTATGAATAGCTTTAGCTGCCATGATATTTATTTGTTGATACAATAAATAAATTAAATTTTCACTCAATATGAAAACCACCAACAATTTCTAGTAATCGCAGACTACAAGCACTATTGCCTATGCTACGACAGCTACGTCAATACTCAATTCTTCCTCTTATCCTAAAAAGCCATAACATAACCACAATTGGCGATAAAAAGCGCCACCTAGGTTTGTTATTAAAATATCTATGGATACAATGACGACACAAATCAATTCCAGAATTCGGAGTTTTGCGTTTTGACGATTATAGAATTATAAATAAGGAGTGTTTGTAGAGTGTAGACTCAGATCATTTTCATTAACACTAAAATATATTTCAGTAAATTTATTTTCTGTGATTATTAAAATTATGAAATATATTTATTTTATAAATAAAGTTTTTACAATGCGGTTTAATAAACTATAATATCATACGAGAACAATGAAAAATATGCTTTGTTTAAAAAACATAGATGTTTGAAAAAATTCAGATTTTTCAAAGAAAATAGCAGTAGATAGTGCTGCCAAGTGACGTGGTTTCAAGTCAATTTAGTTTTATTTTTAAAGACCCTTTAAAGTCAGGACATGTAATTTTTCCGCTCGTCAGTCAGAAGATAAAATTCCTGAGTCGTTCCTCAAAGAAGTTGTGCCAATTCATCTTACATGTTAACTGTTCCAACAGTGAAAAAACAACACACATCGTAAACACCTTGATTTAAATTGTTGTAAGGAAATGAAAAACGCATGCGCCAATTGTAGCTAAGAAATCTACAATTTAGAACCAGACCTGTTAAAGTGGTGTTGTGTGAATCACTTGATTGGTCTATGAAGATTTAAGTAGGTTAAGCTGATCTAAACAAAATTTTCAAGGATGAACTGGATGAGCTAGCTAAAATTATTCTAGTGATGGAAAATAGATAGTATTTGTAAGTACAACAATTGGTTTGGATTTCACGATATTTAAGTTAAAAGATTAAACATTTGAAACTGGAAAAAAATTATAAACTATTGAAAATCTTGATTTATTTGCAATTTTCTTTCAGTAAAAACACTTTAAAACTGTCACAATGGAGCTCAATTCAAATTATGATAATTATTGGCCTGCAGCGCAGCCCCAAGCCCAAGATGCAGCTCAAACATTTCCAACTACTTTTAATTATCCACCTCCATCTTTGTCGCAACCACCACCTTCTCTTTCACAGCCTCCACCAGCTCTACCAAACTATACCCAAAATGTCAATTATGGGTATTATACCAATCAGTCATACTATCCTTCAGCACCAGTACCAAATACAACAACATCTTATCCTGATGGTGCTTCTTATCCAATTTATAATGGTCAAACTCCAGCACAATCGCAATTTCAAAACAATTCATATTACCCATCGAATTTTGCGCAAAATCAAAATAGTCTTTATAATTGGAACCAAAATTACTTTCATCAAGAAGGAAGTAAAACTGATACATCCAAATGGGTTGGTGGCAATTCATCTAGATCTGAAAATGCAAATAGTAAATACAATACTATTTTAAATAAAAATTCATCAGACGTAAAGTATAGAGCTTTAAACAATGGTAGACAGCGATCTAAAAGCCCTGAAAGCCGTCATAGTTTTGTCAATCATAACTCGAGGGGAAAGTATGATAATTATTCTGCTAGAAGCAGTAGCAGAAATAGAAACAGAAGTAGAAGTAGGAATAGAAGTCATAATGATAGTAGGTATAGTAATAGAAGTCGACACAGGAGCAGGAGTCGAAATAGAAGTAGAAGCCAAAGCAGAAGTAGAAGCAGAGGTCAAAGAATATCAAGGGACCATTACAAACAAAGGAGTAGAAGTAGAGATATAAGATCATATACCAGTTATTCAAGCAGAACAAATAGATCTGCAAGTAAAAATACCAGAAGATCAAAAAGTCGAACCAGAAAACGTTCTAGATCACAAGATTCACATTTTCAAACAAATCGTTCTAATAATCAATCTAAGTCTAAACAACCTAGTGAAAGAGAGTTATTATTAGCAAAGTATAGGTAAGTGAATAATAAACATAACTTTGTATTAGTGCAGCTGAATAATAATGAACTAATTATTTTCTATTTCAGACGAAATTATTGTTTAAGTAGCGATGACATTAGAAAAAAGTTAAATGAATTAGAAAATGTTGTTGAACAAAGAAGTTGGATTAGAAGCGCACCTGCAGATTTATATTATGCCAGAGATGAAAAAAATCCCAAAATTACCAAAGGAACTGAAAAGTTAAATTTTTTGTGTGTACGATTCAAAGATTCAATTCTTGATAGGGCTGCTAAGGTCAGAGCACAGCTTCCTCCTTATCAACCACCAGCCAGAAAAACAAAGGGTCGTGTTTGTAAACACAAATCTGAAGTTTGCAGTTCATCTTCTAGTGATGAAGATTCTCCAGATGAAGATGATAATGCTATGGAAGAACTCATGACTAAAAAACAACATCCTTACAGGTTGCACAGTGAAATGTGGTTCAATGATCCTGGAGAGGTATTTGAAAAATTTTTCATAAAATTATTATTATAGTATCAGAACAAGCTAATTTTTGGCAAAATATTTTTTGCAGATGAACGATGGTCCATTGTGTCGATGCAGTGCTAAATCGCGTAGGTCTGGTATTAGACATGGTATTTATGCTGGTGAAGATGCTTTGGAAAAATGTGATCCAAATTCCAACAATGCCGACAAATTACATCATTACCGCATAACAATTAGTCCACCTACAAATTTCCTCACCAAAACTCCCACAATTATAGACCACGATGAGCATGAGTTTATTTTTGAGGGGTTCTCTATGTTCTCGCATTTTCCATTGATTAAACTGCCTACTTGTAAAGTGATTCGATTCAACATAGAATATACAATAATGTATGTTCCAGAAAAAATGCCAGAAAACTTTACAATTCGTGAACTTGATTATTTTCGTAAGTAATATTTGAAAAAATTGTTATAAAACCAATAGATATTTTAATTTAAATTTATTTTTATTTGTTCAGATGATTACCTATTCCAAGAAATCTTAGAGTTGGTTGATTTTGATTTGCATGCTGCTCAAGATAAAACAGGCTGTAAACAGTTTCATTTCATGCCAAGATTCGTTCGAGACTTGCCTGACAATGGACAAGAAATTTTATCGATGAACGAGGTATTGACTTACCTCATGAAAAGCAGTACTTTGCTTGTTGATCCTGATGAGTTGCCGAAGCTCATTGAAAAACCCCAATACGAGTGGCAAGATTTTGCCGACGAAGTCAAGGGTATGGTTGTTACTTATCCAGGCAAGAAACCATGCAGTGTGCGCGTTGATCAGCTTGACAGAACACAAGTAAATCAACCCGTTGGTGTCGTTGCCTATCCAGAAATTGTACACTTCGGTATAAGGCCACCGCAACTTAGTTATGCCGGAAATACGGAGTAAGATTCGTTTTAAAACAAAAATAATTTTTTATGTTTAATCTCAAATGTGTGCTGATACTTATGCTTTGATTTTCAGTTATCAAAAAGCGTGGCGCGAATACGTCAAATTTCGCCATTTACTTGCCAATATGCCGAAACCTACGTTCGAAGATAAACGTAAGCTCGAAGCTAAAGAAAATAAGCTGCAAGAGCTTCGTACTCAGAGCAAAATGAAGCGCGATGTGACCGTTGACGTATCCTCAGCCGGATTTTACCGAACCGGTATCATGTGCGATATCGTTCAGCATGCTATGCTTATACCAGTGCTGGTATGCCATTTGAGATTCCACAAATCGTTAGCCGTTCTTGAGCAGACTCTCAATTATAAATTCAACAATAGATATTTATTACAACTGGCTTTAACGCATCCGAGCTACAGAGAGAATTTCGGTACTAATCCTGATCACGCTCGTAATTCTCTGACCAATTGCGGCATTCGACAGCCTGAGTACGGAGATCGCCGAATTCATTACATGAATACGCGTAAGCGTGGCATCAACACTCTTATCAACATCATGTCGCGTTTCGGCGCCAAAAAAGAAACCGAGTCTTCTATCGCTCACAATGAGCGTCTCGAGTTCCTTGGGGATGCCGTTGTAGAATTTCTCACGTCGATTCACTTGTTCCACATGTTTCCGGATCTTGAGGAAGGTGGCTTGGCCACTTATCGAGCGGCTATCGTTCAAAATCAGCATCTAGCTGTACTGGCGAAGAAACTTAACTTGGATCAGTTCATGCTTTATGCCCATGGCAGCGATCTGTGTCATGATTTGGAATTGAGGCATGCAATGGCTAATTGTTTCGAAGCGCTGATGGGTGCGCTTTTCTTGGATGGCGGCATTGAAGTGGCCGATCGCATTTTCGGAGAAGCTCTGTTCCAGAATGAGGACGATATGCTTAACACTTGGGCCAATTATCCAAAACATCCTTTGCAAGAACAGGAGCCTCTTGGTGATCGTCAGTGGATCGGCAATTACGAGCTTTTGCAGAAGCTCACCAAGTTCGAAGAATCGATCGGAATCAATTTTACTCATATTCGTTTATTGGCTAGAGCCTTTACCGACAGAAGCATTGGTTACACGAATTTGACCCTTGGTTCTAATCAGCGAATGGAATTTTTAGGCGATACAGTCCTGCAACTCATTGTGTCTGAGTATCTTTATAAGCATTTCCCAGAGCATCACGAAGGTCATCTGTCGGTGAGTTTTCAATTTTCTCCTCATTTAACAATCGAACCTCATGCACGATTACTAATCCAGTCAAACTTTCTTTGCAGTTATTGAGAAGCTCTCTGGTAAATAACAAAACTCAAGCGGTAGTCTGCGACGATCTTGGTATGACGCAATACGCCGTTTACGGCAATCCCAAAGCCGAACTCAAGACCAAAGATCGAGCTGATTTACTCGAAGCTTTTCTCGGTGCTCTCTATGTTGATAAAGGTTTGAAATACTGCGCCGTTTTTTGCAATGTGTGCTTCTTCCCAAGATTGCAAGATTTCATTATGAATCAAGACTGGAACGATCCAAAAAGCAAGTTGCAGCAGTGCTGTCTTACGCTCAGAAGTATGGACGGTGGCGAGCCTGATATTCCATTATACAAGTACGTATATTGTGATGAGAAAAGTTCGTTTATTTTTCTATGCATACCAACTTCTTATACTCTTGGTTTTGATTTAACAGAGTCATCGAATGCAAAGGGCCTACAAATACACGTGTTTATACTGTTGCTGTATATTTCCAAGGAAAGCGTTTGGCCAAGGCATCTGGTCACAGTATTCAAGAAGCAGAAATGAACGCCGCCAAAGAAGCACTCGAGAGATCGCAAGCCTTATTTCCCCAGCTCGATCATCAAAAGCGCGTCATCGCCAAGAGCATGAAGATGCACAATTGGACGCAAAGTACGCCCAAATCAGCGCAGTCATCGAGCCGCAACAAAGGTGGCAGTAGCAATAATAATTCAGGTGACGAGAATCGAAGTCGACGCAGTAGACGCAGCAGGTCACGCGAGCGCAACGAAAGGGAGAGATCATCTCGGTCTCGTGATCGTTACGACAGCGCCGATCGGCGCTTGCTTGAGAGCAGTAGCGATAGTGATACTGGCAAAGCTAGAAGTCCGAGTCCGATTAATTACATTAATTACGCGGACGACGACAGTTCCGACGAGGATTACGTCGATTCTTATAAACCGAAACGTACTCTTTCTCAAACCACAGAAAAGTTAACGATCGAGGAGATAGACCCAAACGTCGAGGAAGATGGTGAAAATCCAGCGTCGAAAAAATTTAAAACTAACGATACCAACACTGCTGATAATGACCTTAAAGTTGCCGAGTAGTTGTGCGATTCGTTGACCTAGTACAAAAACTTGTTTATATTTTTAGCTGACAGTTTTTGTTCGGCTAGGCTGATGAAGCGTATCAACTCTGCAGGTTGTGACAAAATATAGTGCCAGGCTGAGTGATAAAAGATTTTTTGAGAGCATTTTTATTTGATTTTTTGTTAATTAATTTTTGAAGGCTAATACGCACTCACAGCTCAATTGAATTATCAGATATTATTAATCTAATTTATGTATAATTGCAGCAATTGAATTGTTTTAATAATACTATTATTATTACAGTAATAAAAAATGATTTATTTGAAACAAATAATTTCAATTATTGTGAAAGTTCTATTTACATATATACATATTTTTCCACGTTTAAGCATTGTTATTAGCATCTGACTTGAGTTGAAGATGTGCATTTTTGGGGTCATGTGGGTCCAACATATGAGGATTTTCTAAAAGGAGTTGGCGATTCAATGACATACTGTCCAATATTTCTTGTAAATTCCAATTTTTTGTTAATAATGCATCTCGTACATTAAAAAGGCCAAACTGAGTGCATTGCATATAACTACAATGAGCAAAACTATGAAGTTTATAACCCAATTCAGCAACAATTGATTTTAAGTAATCATCATCTTCAGTTAAACAAACCATTTCTATAAAAAGTTGGATTATAATAAGTAAAAATAAGTTACTTAAAATTAAATTTATTTGTATTTACCTAATGTAAATTCTGGTGGTTGAAAGTCAACACATTTGATAGAGTAAATCATAGGAATTTTAGCATCTCCAGTACGTATAATACCTTGAGTAGCCAGATCATATGCTTCTTGAGTTCTAATATCTACTCCAGCCATTCTAAAAAAAGGATAAAATAAAAAGTAATTCTATTATCATTTCTTGAAGGTAATCTCCACAAAAAAATAAGGGTACTTACTGAAACATTTTCTTCTGGTGATCTGCTTGCATATAGGCACATACTGCATCAATACCATGCCTTCTTATTCTTTTCCAAGTAGCTTTGTGAGTAAGTTTTCCTGTAGCAAAATTTCCAATTCTAGCTTGTCCCAGAATACCTCTTATTTTGTAAAATTTTGTGAGGCGTGCCTCTCTAAGTTGTTGAATGATTTGTGAACCATGGTTTATGCCGCAAACTATGACACCTGAACTTTCCTGACTTAATTTATTAGCATAAGTGAATTTCAAATCTTCAAGAACATACTGAGGTCCAGCTATAAGTGGATGATCTGCATAACTATCTCTTACTACAACAGACATCTTTGTTTGAGTTGATCCCTTGATATCAACATATTTTTGACGTTCATATGGTTTTAGTTGGTTCAAATCTTAAATCATTCACAAGTTACAAAACAAAATATTTTATTAACTGGAAATAACAATTAAATTAAAAACAAAACGTATACTAATCCCTTACCTCTACAAATATTTCTCATAATTGTTTCCTTCATTTGTTCAAAATGTAAACCGGGAGGTTTGTAAATGGAAAAAACTCCGTTCATTACTTTCCATACCGACGCTGCGTCTTTGACTAACTGTGAGCTAAATGGATTCATTTTATTTGAAAGTAAATATTAAAATAAAAAAACTTAATATTTCTGTCAAACACTACACGATTGTTCGTCACATGGATGGAACAGTGTCGTCGAAAAAACGTCCGCTACCAGCGCACGCGTCTTCGTTTTGTTTACGTATTTATACTTATCTAGCCGGTACTTGAGTTTGTTTGAAATGTCTCAAATTAAGTGCAAAATGACTGATTAAGAATTAAAAAAATAAGTTTTTATAATAAAATAAGTATATTTAATCTCTATCGTCTCACTATTTAATAGTAACTATTATCACATTTCGTTGACACGGGCACCATAACGCAAATAGAAAGTTGAGTCGTCTGCTACGTCGTGTTTTGAAAACAGCGCGATCTATGTTGATATCACGTAAAATTTGCAAGCGGCCGTATTTCTCATGATAACTTTGCTGAATATTTGCCGGCTTAACTTTCGGCGAGGTAATTACTTTTATCAACTAGCTAATTACTAGTGTAATTATCTGTGTTTAAAATTTGTTTTAGATATTTCACGGAATAAAATATTTGTATTTGAAAATATTATCAACAAATAATTGTTACAAGATAACGTTTATAAATAGATTTGACGTATAGGTTATATTTACAAGTAATTGATATGATTGTAAAAATGTATGTAAAATCCGTATGTCACCGACGAAATATTTTTTAGAATCAAATTAAAACTATTTTAAATATCTTTTCAACGCATAAATAGAGTTGGACTATAAATTTGTAATGAATTAATTAATGGATAATATGATTTTTCCAGTTGTAAGTAATTACAGTACCTGTTTAAAAATGTCTGAAGTTTTAAAAACTGTTGAAGATGTTGACATTGACCCTTGTGGAGTTTACAAGTACATCCTCATTGAAGTCCAAGAAAAGAAAACAAAAGAAAAGAAAAATATTGTCAGAGGATATGCCAGGTGTGAATATCATGGTGAGAATAAAACATAATTTATTAAAAGTTTTCTCAAAATAAGTAATATTTATCAACAATAATTTTATTGATTATCAACGGTATGATTGTTCTTCAAATGATACACTGTTTATTCATATAAATGAACAATTGACAAACATTTTACAGTTATGACATGAAGTAAAATTAAAGTAATTGATTACCAAAGAGTTACATTTCACATTTCTTAGGCTATATACATACAGTTGTATAATAATTTAGCATTCATATATTTTAATCCTAGTTTTTATTAAAATTCATGGGAAGGTTGTAAATCAAACGCATAATGGCAGTAATTATTTTTTCCAATTGTCAAAAAATGATTCTGAGTTTAGTGCACTTTTGATCAATTATAATTGTTATCTATCGATATTGTTTTCTGCAGTAGTATGATAACTTTTAAATATTGAAAATTTTATTTAAAAAAATTTTAGAGTGTGAAAAATATAAACTTATTCAATTACTTTACTATTATCTAATAGTCATCCAGTATCAAAATGTTTACCTTCTACTTGGATGATATGTAGTTTTGACAATAACAAAGTATTCAATCAGTTTTAAGGAACTGTATTTATTTATGAATTATTATCTTCTGTTAATGGAAAAGATAACTGACCATGAATGCTTTGCCCACATAAAAATAAAGGTATTTACAATTTTACAATGATTGTATACGTAAAACAATTAAACGTATCATATGCATAATCGTTGTTAAATATTGAAATGACACACCAGTTTACGACAGTTAGCTCTACTGATAGTTTACATTTTGTTGTTTATATTCTTTATTTCAAGCAGCTTTTGATAATTATTATTCTTGAACTTTATCTCAAACAAAGTATTGTGGAAAATCAACATGGATACATAATACTTTATCAATCTTGTTACAATACTAATATATATAAATACTTCTACCAACAGTTATAATTTGATACTCACCCTTGAGGGTAGGGTAATTTTTTCGCTTTTCTTTCGTCTAATTATCATTAGTTTAAATGATATACTGATATCGATAAACGTCGCTGCTAACACATAAATTACAGTTCGCCGAGTGGTGGCGCGACAACTATTATCATTTATAATGCTGCACGGCAGCACACGACTTAGGAGATAGAGCACTACGAGGCGCGTCTGAAGCAGCACCAGGCCCGTTGTATGCTGAAGCCGTGGTGATGATGATGCTTGCAGCTGTTCTGGGCAGCCGAGGCAGCAGCAGCCGCCGTGGCCACCGCAGCCGCCGAGTTACCGGTCAGCAGCGGCAGATTGAGGTTTTTCGCCAGCTGGTGCTGCTGCTTGGTCGCCTTGACACCGCGACTCGTGCCGCTGATGTAGACGATGGCCTCGGTCGTCGTTGTCCCCGATGTCGCTGTTGTGGTTGCTGCTGCGGCGCCAAGCGGGTCTCAGGTACTCCTCTCGTCGCCGTCGTTGCTGTCGAAGCGCTCGATCAGGTCGACCCGCGACATGCTCTCGCGTCTCGATATGGCCGTGTCCTTGCGGCCCAAGTGCGAGCTGGAGGAAGACGTATTGAGGATGGTCGATGTTAGCGGCTGCTGCGCGCAGGATATGGGGATTGGCGTCTCGATGCTCGGCGTCGTCGTCAATTTGACTACGGTCATTTTCGGCCTCGTGGGTATCGGCGTGTTGATTAACGTTAGCCTGCGGACAGCCAAGTGCGCAGCGGGATGATAATATTGTGTGTATCGATTATATTATTCGCTAGACTTGTCCTCTCGTTCCCTTCCACTGCTCGAGAAGAAGAGAACGAGAGAGAGAGAGGGAGATAGAGAGATGGATTTATACGCGATCATTACTATTGCATTAGTGTAATAGAACGGATCGATATGGAAATTCAGGTGGGCACTGCACTATATCTGCGCTCTATACGTGTAGCCTCTGCTATCTCCCCCGAGCCATTGATGCTGTGCTAATTGTTTGGAAAAATTCAATTTGCATTGCGGACGGCCCGAGGCTGCTGCTGCTGCTGCTGCTGCTCGGATAAACCAGTTAGACGCACGAGTAATTGTTAAATTAAACAGACGCACGGACGTACTAACAAAAAAAAAAGAACAAAAAAAAGTAGAAAAGGACGCTCCGAGTTCGTCGCAAAGTTTTTGGCAAAGCTATTTTCATTATCATTTTTTGCAAGCTCGTGGCCCCGATGTACAATAAAAGCGTCTAAAAATAACATCGCTCGTAGAAGTGCGTTCACTTATCGCGTTCAGTTTTTCGCGACACGGCGATCCGCGCGCGGCTATACTCGCTCGAGAGTGCGCATAACTATTGCAATATACGAGGCCAAATAATCTTTGCTTTAAATTCCCAACGAAGAAGAGAACGAGTTATGCGGGGGAAATAAAGAAGAGGCGTGCTTGGCACTTTGCAACGTTGTTTACTATATTACTACGTGGAGAGTCGCGCGCGAAACAGAGAGCTTGCGGGCGGTCCCGTTCTCGTTTCATTACGGCCGCGCGCGACGCGACAGAAATCTACGACTCGCGCCAAATTATTCCAACGTAAATTACTCGGACCGAAAAGAGCCGGGGCTCTGCGAGGCTTCGAGCAAAATCTCGGTGCAAATGAAAGAGAGAGAGAGAGAGAGAGCTAGAGACCCACCCCGAAGCCGCGTCGTTCTCGGCGCTCTTCTTGTCCTCGGGGTCGATGCGATACTGCATGTCGTCCTCGTCGCTCGTGTCGACGTCCTTGTCGTCGATGAACGGCAGGCTGCGATAATTGTCGTCGTCTTCGGGCTCGTCGACGGTCTCGATCTTGTCGAGGGTGCGCTTCGAGGGAGTGTGCGGTGGACTGGCAGCCAGGTCAGTGGCTGCACCAGCGCCCGGGGCTCCGACCATCGTCGCCGATGCCAAGTTGCTCGTGTAGATCGGATCGCTCTTGCTGTGCATCAGCACGAAGGGTAGCTTGAGTCTAACGAAGCTGCCGATCCAGTCGCCCATGATTTTCACACAAGCCAGGACTTTGACCTGCGGTGCAAAATTAGAGCAGCGAATTAGTGCAGCTTGGGTAGAAAGAAAGAGAGATAGAGAGTAGAAATTACGCCGGACCAGAGCTTTTTTGCATATGTTAATGAGCGCTCGTTACAGACTAACGTATGCCATAGATCGCTGCAAAAAAGAAAAAACGGCAAAGCCTGCTCGGGCCCTTCTTGCAGCTCGAGAGACGTTACCCTCTCGCAAAAACCCGAGACAGTTTATTATTACAACTCCGGCTATTACGCGTACTCGTTTTTCACATTTGCGCGTACGCATATCGTACATCCGAACGCTTAAAGTGTACAAGGGCAAAAGAAAAGCTCGCGTTCAACGATATCTAAATGAACGCTACATCGGGCTGAAAATGTATATAAAATACATGTATATATTGCAGGTGGGCAGTTTCAGTTCGATAACATAATTGTTATATTCAATTTCATCGGGCGCGGGAGTAGATGATGGGATCCAAGAGAGAGAGAGAGAGAGAGAGAGAGAGAGAGAGAGAGAGAGAGAGAGAGGAAGCGCACTCGGAAAGCAATCACGTAATTCTAATCTTTCGCGTTGGAAGTAGCGCATACAGCGACGCTATATCGAACGTTAAGAAATTTCATTTTGTTCCGTCGTTAACGGTGAATTTAAATCTCGTGGACTTTTTATTTTTTCATCTCCCTCGCTCTTCTTCTGTTTTTATTCGATGCATGCGCGCATTGTTTCGAAGCTTTTCCTCTCTCGTCTCTATTAATAAAGGCAATGTAGGGAAAAAAGGAAGGTTTTATCTTTCATTCCTCGGCTGAAATTGCGTCGATAAAAATTAAATTAACGTGTGCAAGTTTTTAGCCCAAGTGCACTCGGCATGGCACGCGCAACGTACACGGGTGTATATATAGAGGCCGACCTTTGCGTAATACGAGACATAAATGGCGAAAACGTTGCGATCCTCGGGCGCGTCGCCGGCGCAGACGACGGTCGGGGCGAGATTCGGGTCGCACTTGGGATAACCGGGGTCGTCCTCGAGGGCGATCCAGTTCTTGGTCTGGCCCTTCTCGGGCCTGAGTACGTAGCTGCGCTCGAGGCTGAAGCCCGGCTCGACGGGGCAGCCGTCGCGCGTCGACACCTGCGCGACGATGTTCTTGAATTCGCCGTTGCTGAACATGCACACGTCCACGTGTTGCACAATGTCGACCTGTAACGAAAGAAAGAAAAACACACAACGTGAAAAGCAACAAATACTGATACGTGCTGTATATATATATATTCGAGGATGCGAGCGTCCAGCCGCGAGTGCACGCGTCTATATATACGACGTACACACTCGTGCTACATAATACAGAAACTTGTTTTGCATACGAATTGGCCCCTTATGTTTATACGCGGGCCGAGCGAGGAGAGAGAAAAGTGCTCGGCATTCATGTACGCTCACGTTCGTTGCAGCTCGAGCTCTCGTGCCAACTCTGCGTTGCGAGACTCTGTGCAGTATGAGTTTCTGTATAAACGCAGTGCAACTGTAGCAGCAGCAGCAGCAGCAGTAGGCAGCAGTCGATGCGCGCAGAGTGCGGTTGCGGCTGCTAAATGCACAGCTTAAATTTTGTATGGAGACGAAACATGTTGCGTTGAGCGGATTGCGGATAATGCAATATGAATATGTACCCCGAGTGAAAGAGAGAGAGAGAGAGAAACGAAACGCACAGTGACTCTCTCGTTGTATCCCGTACGGCGTGGCTCAATTAGTTGTTTGCGCGAAGAGTGGCCACAACAACGAGACTGCCGTACGCTGCATATTTGGCCAGGATAATTAGAAAAAATATTCCGCTCTCCGGGTATACTCTGAACGCTCATGAGCGCATAATGGAATTAAATATTGGCCCGCGCAAACATGTATAATACAAGGCGAGCTGCGCGCTCGGCAAATGCGATTATTTATTTAAACTTTTATTTACACGTGTTACGCCCGACCGTACGAAAGCTCCTTTTTCTACCAAAGCATTCGAACTATGGAGCTGCTGGGGCTGCACGAATTAAAATGACTTTTGTACACGCGATCGCGTATAGCTCTCCGTTAATATTTCGTGCGCGAATACGCAGAAGCGCAAATGAATTTCTTTGATCCAAGTCGAAAAGCCGTCAATTATAATTCTATTTAAGCGCATCTGTCGTATATGTTTTTGCGCGTACAGAGATCGAGTCGTCTTTTCGCGCTCGACAAAGCGCAGTCTTTGTCGCTTATAATTGCAGGAATTAATGCTAAAGCCTGCGGTCCGCTGCGTATTATCCATTAACATAAATTTCGAATTCGCCGGGAAGTAACTTCTCATCCTTTAAGCCTGGCCTCGAGTATTAGTCTGGCCAAAAATCCCCTTTCATCCACATATACATATTATAACGTTAGCCGAGAGCAGCAGCGGCAGCCGCTTGTGGCGCTGCTCACCTTAACGCACTGCGCGCCTGCATGTATATATAATTCCGGAAGTTATAAAACACGGTATTATGAACACGAATTATACTTTACAGCTTGAACAATAAAACTAAATTATCGCAATCGCGCGCGAACGATTTATACCGCGTATAGCATATACTGCACGCGCGTATATGCATGCGCATACGCAGACTTTATGCCAGGTAGTAGGAGAGAGGCAACGATCCATCGATATAAAACTCGAGTGCTGAATTATGAGCTATCTATCGCACGCGCACGTATGTCGCCGTATTCAGTCAGCGCATCTATATACGCTGCATACGTATATAGGCAATAAAAAAACATTGCAATCGCCCGCTACTCTACTTCGTCATTTTTCACCTGCGATATGCGACTCGCGCGCGTGGCTCGAGACTCGCTATCGCATGCATGCACATCTCGCGTGTTGGATTAAAAAAAAAAAAAATAATAATAAAAAAATAAAAGAGTTGTGCAAAAACGAGAGAGAGAGAGAGAAAGAAAGAAGAGACGCGCGTGGTAAAATGACCGATGGGACGTACACGATGATCGGGCAGTCGCGGGACGATACTCGCGCGATCGTAACTCGCGTGTGCCCGGCGTTACGCGCCGTGAATACGAATGGCTTTTCATTTCGTATATTGGCTGCGACAAAAAAAGCACGAGTCCGTGCGTTCGAGTCGTGGACGGCCATTAACATATATCGCGCCTTTTGTTTATAGTAATTGCTCTTCGGGCTTTTAAAAATATTTCTTTCACTTTCTGCGCAATGTATGCTGCGTAGGCACGTGATCGGGTACAAGGGGGAGATTACGATATCCGTGGTCCCGCGAGTTTATGCAAAATTTCGACCCAGCTCGACGTAACTAAGTATCTAAACGTGAAAAAAGTCGACTACAAGTGTTGTCGACTCAACTCGTGACCTGTGTGATGCAGAAAACACAACTTATAAGCAGGTAATGTGGTCAGCACAAAGGGTGTATTGGATGCTCCCCGAGTGAGTGCGGTCGTCGGGTAGGTGCCGGCGTGTGGAGCGAGGTCAGGGCGAGGAGCGGGTGCAGGGGCGCAGCCCCTGCTGGGGGAGCAGGGGGCGAAGCCCCCGCTGGGGGGTTGGGGGGGCGAAGCCCCCCCACTAAAAAAAACCACACACATATTTAAAAAAAATAAAAAAATAAAAAATTCAGAACTTTTTTTTTAATTTCATTGATTTATTCATTATAGAACTACGTGACAGAATTAAACTCACATCTTCCAGAAACTTAATCGCGACTTCATTAGTAGCTACTAACTTTTCAAATGAGTAAAAAATGGAAAATTTTTTTTCAATTTAGTATATAACAAAGGATTGTGCACTCATTTTTTCATAAACTAATTACCCGTCAACTATATCAAAAAGCACTGACAAAAAGCTATACAATTTACTGCCAGCTAAAAGTTGTTTAACGGACAAACAATGATCGTTCAAACGCATCGTGTTCGAAATTCAATAATTGAAAATTATCGTAGATGTTAAAAAATACAATTATAGATAAAAACTTAAGGAATTTTGATCAGAAAAAAGATACAGATAAGGGAAATATACTAAATTAGGCATAAATCCTTTTTTTTTACTCTAACTTTATTGTTATATAAATTGAAAGTTTTCACATTACAATGAATGCAAAAAGTATTTAAACACTCCAAACGATCGAGATTGAGCGCCATCCATCGGAATTTTGCATAAAATCGCGGGACCACGGATATCGTAATCGTGCCGGTACAAGCATACGTCTCCGAATTTACGGGTAGTTGATAAAGCGACGCACAGAGCGTACGTCCCTGAAGCAATGCAGACATACTCGGATCGCTTTCGAGTACATCGAGTCGGATATAACGTCAAAGGCCATCGATCAGTCAAGGGGCAAAAATTACCACGCACTACACTGCACGTGCATAAGCTGCGCAGTTATGCGTCGATATCTATCTCTCTCACACTTTGTACACTGTCGTCTCACTTAGATCTAACTATTGTTTGTATTTACGCGCACAGCCGAGAGCTTGCGGGCAACTTCATCAAGAAGCGCGTCGAGCGAGCCGTTATAAGCTTGTACTTCTCGAAAGCTCTCGCACCACCCCCGTACCTCCCTATACATCGCCTCCTCCTCCTCCTCCTCGTATACCACAACATACAAGGCAATATATACCTTATACCGGTAGTGTGGAATTGCGATGATCTCGGGTGTACGTGTATTTGTACGTGCGATATAGAGGGTACGCGCTATATGAAGATATAGCCCTTGTTAGGTGCATAATATTGCTGCCAGAGCAACAGCAGCAGTGCGATTCACACCTCTCGTCGTTGTACTCGATAAGTAATAAACAGGGTGCACGTAATTCATATTTCAGTTGCACGCTTAATTATTATCTCGATCCAGAGTTGGACATTTGCAAATTCCCTCGTTAAAGTGCGCGTATGTATACGAATTTCAACGGCTAATCTACTCGAGTCCACTAACGTTTGGAACCACAGAACGTCGCTCTTTATGTCTAGTTTATTGGCTGCAAATATCAAGTCACTCGAAGCTCAAACTTTTTAAATACTCGGTTTGGATGAGCTTGTTATATCCTCTTTTAAAAACGTCTTGAATATTTTTGTACAGGTAACTTTTCGAGATAATGACAAGACGTTGTCGTAAGTCGTAAAGATCATAGCGTAGCGAGAAAAAAATTTTTAAATTAAACATTTTTTACTTACGTTTTATAAGAAGCCCCCAAGAATCCAAAAAATCGGAAACAATTCAAGGCTCTTTGAAACCTCTGTGGAAATTCCAAATTTTTTAACTCGAAAATGGCTTTGGAATTGTTATCGAAAAAACGGACGTTTGCATGACTTTTGCCGCATGCCAACGACATTGAGGTTTAGAATTTTTACTGTAGCCAAATTCTACTATTTTTCTAAGTTACCTTTCACTTTCCCGAATCCGCTATTAAAGATACTTAAAGCGTGTCTAAATCCGAGGATCCTCGATACACAATAATTCATAAAATTTCGCCTTTTACCTATTTGCAGATGGCGGATTAGGAAAAGTGTGTTTTAAGAGTCGAAAGATTGGAATATAAAAGTTTCGAAGTTTTGATTTTTCTCGTACTACTATAATCAGGCAAACATAATTAAGGAGAAAGTGTATCAAAATTTAGGTGCACATGGATACGTAGAAAAGAGAGTTGCTAGCAGTAGAGAGCTTACTTGTGCCACACATATTCAGCAATATCAGGCAAGCATGCCCGAAAAGAAGTGTAAAATATTGTGGTTTTGACTGATCTGAACAAGGTATTCGTGAAAACGTCAAGCGATAGTTGCTATTAGCGGGGGTCTTAGTCGTAACAACCATATTCAGGTCATAATTTTTTTAGAAAAGGATAATTAAATTCCCTAATGGACTTTTAGTCAAAGCAATTTTACACGCAAACATGATACGTGTAAGCAACAGCAGCGCGCAATTCTCTCTTGATAAAGCTTTATATATTGAATATATATATGTGTGCTATGCGACTTTGGTTAGTGCAATTTGTAAGGGATATCGAGTGTTGGTATCGTGTGCGAAGATATATACAGCATCTAACGGCCTCGCCGAATTTTCCTCGTTATTACAGGACGTATTAGATATCGAGGAAAAAGCAGCTGGCGGCAACGAGCAAGCTCGGCGAGCAGCACTAGCCTCCAGTACTGGATTATGCATGCGCCGAGCCTCTCCTATATAGATGCTTTCTAACTGCTACAGGAGGCCACTCTCGTGTGCAGTTGGCGGCACAGCACAAAATCACGCGTCAATAGTCCGGCCAATAATCTAATCTCTCTCTCTCACTTTAGCCTCCTCTATGTCGGCTGGCTAGCGCGTATTGTTGCACGTGCGCCTCGTGTACAACTAACTTTAATGAACCGATCCCGAATCAGGGATTATAGCTGGCTATTGGCAGAGGCTCGTCTATGTCTGTATATACGCGAGCCGCACGTATGCTAGTCTATGCGCGGTGATTCGCTCTTACCTCGCTCTCTGTATCTGCTAGCGGCGTTGCTGCTCAAGCCAATTTGCGTTCGTATACATTTGCAGGTGTGCGAGTGCGAGTCGCCTGTATGTGGCCGTATGCACAGATATGCGCGCAAGCAGCAACCACACGCAACGTTAATTCGTTGCTGTTTCTCCTGCCACTCGGTCGCGTTCACCCGGTGCACCCCTCGCTGCCGGCTCTTCCTCTACATCCGCATACACATACCAGAGGAAATGTCTGATGTCTATTTGATTATTGTATTGAATCTAGTGTCTGTGTTTGTCTGATTGTGTGTGTCTGTGTGAGAGTGTACGAGTGCACAGCTTATATCCTCAACGCCTGTATATAGCTCTCTGTTTTCAGTATGGCGCAGTGACACACACACACAGACATGCACTTACGGGCATTCGGAATGATTTTAATTACTCTCGCGATACCGATTATCCCCTACATAGCTATACTTGCGTCGTTCGAAACCCGACTCGCGCTCGATTATTCGTTCTCTTCTTCTCTGTCGTCTGTGTACGTAATGCAAAATAACGAAAAGTGTCATCAATCGTAATTTTTTATCAAAAGTTTATTAGTTTTCCTGCTGGCCTGCGCCAGGCACGTGTCCATGATTCATCGTTCTCACTTTGCAACGCGCTGCGAAGCTTCCATGCATATACCTATATAGCTCCGAGGCTCAACTGCCATATTATATTATATATATATACGATTTCTTGACAAATGATCGCAAGCTCTGTCTCGGGGCTTTACTTTTCCGCGGTGGCAGTGCACAGCCAACGCAGTCAACGCAGCTAGCTCGCATGTAGCGTCATTTTTATTTATTTCTCGCGGGAGCTCCGTTTCGATCTTTCTCGTGATCCTAGATTTACCACATGCAAAATTTTGTTGTTACGCTTCTTATGCCACTCTCAGTCTCAACCCGAAGCATTACAAAGTTAATAATTGAAATTTTTATACGTAATCCAAGAATAAACAAAATCGGCAATTTCTCACGCGTGCACTTGAAATTTATAATCCATGAATAATGCAATCTCGATGCTCTCCAGCTCGGAAGCTCAGACTCTGCCGCTCTCTATGTGCTGCGCGCAATGTATCCCTTTGCGAGCTGTAGTGTGCAGCTATTATGCAAACGACTGCACGCCTGCTGCAATCGACTAGACCACACGCAAGCTGCTATAGGTATATAAGTTGCATACTCTACTTAGGTTGAATTTACTTATTTTTTTCCCCAAGTGCTTGGAACGCATTAAAATAATGGAAATAAATTTAAAAATTGTTTTTTTTTGTAAGTTATACGTGATGATAAATCCGTGGTATTCATGAGATATGTTAAAAGTTTTTTTTAATATAGTCATAATTAAATGAATGTTCCGATGATATTTTGACAAGGAATTAATTTTTCTTCAAACTAGACTGTTTAAACATCTAAACAGTCTATTTTTGCGATGACACTCGATAAAAAAATAATAATAACGATACACCACGTTGATAAATGAGGAAATTAATTACATTTTCAACTTGGTGAAGCGTAATTGAAAACTTCACGATGTAATATTTAACGTCGGAATTCTAATTTCACAACAAAAACTGCTGTAGACATAATGTATACCGGTGTCCTACATAATTTAGTGAATGATAATAGAGAGAGAACTGAGGTTTAATATTTAGATTTCATTTACCTTGCCTTAGATATTAAGCCTCGGTTACACTTCACATCGTTTTGGATGGTAATATTCGAGAGATTTCGCAGAAAAAAATTTACTCTTGGCAGACAGTTTTTAATTTTTTTCTAAAGGTATGCGACAGCCTAGTGGATTGAAAATTCTCGAGGATACGTCGTTTACCATGACTTCGTGAAGGTTATAAATGTTTGAAAATATTGTAATAGATGGCGCAAAATTTTTTACATTTAACGCAGACAAGTTGCAAAATAAAAAATAATATTTTCGTGATTCTATATTCAATTAAGTTCTCGAGCCGTCGCGCTGCCATTCCACAAAGCTAGGGTGATTAAAATTAGCTGGGAATTTTCCCCATTGTGTCGTATAATGTGCTTTTTCATCTTTCGCACGTGGAAAAATGGATGAATAAGTAGTACACGCGAACGTGAATGAATGAAGGAAACGAGAGGTGAGGGTGTGTGCATGTGCGGGTTACAGAGCAGGTCTCGATTCGTTAATTTGTTGGCGTCGAGGCAACAACGTCTCGGGTGCCATTGACCCACTATCGTCGTAAGTGTAATGGAGAGCCCCAAGGGATTGGTTCGGGGGAGGGGAACTGAGATTGGCTTGCGTTGCTAGAGAAAACGCGAAGGCGGCTCATTTACATGTCGCCGAGTATGCAAGAGAGAGGTGCACTCACTGCTACCCGTAGGTATAAGCGCTCCTTATTGCCAAGCTCAAGCAGTGTACCCCTGTGATATACCTCGGGAACCGTAAACTTTTCGCTTGCAAGCATCTCTTGCACTGACGCAAACACACATACACACATAGATATTCACTAACATCTATATGGGCAAAGACACATAAACCGAAAAATGCCTAAAATCGAAACTATAACTAAATATAACAATACATTGAAAAAAGAAAATTCCCAAAATTTTTGTCCTTTAGGTTCAATCTTCATGGACGTAAAAAGGCTCAAAGTGATATTTTTATTTTATACATAATATCCTGCTTTTCTGTAGGTGACTCGAAAATATATCTGAACAATAAATTTTTGTGTAAAATTTAATCAGAAATTCTTATTTTTTATCAAAATTCACATTCATAACTTAAAATTCATTATTATAATGTTGCAATATGTTCTTATGAAAATCAAAATATAAGTTTTAACCAAATTTCGTTTTCAGCTGATTAGTATGCACAATTTTATGGCATTTGAGAGATGCAAAAATATAATTTCTCCTTCATTTTCATAAATTTTCCTTATGTTTTCACCCTTCAAACTCTACCAAAATGTCTCTAGTGATCAGTTAAGAATCAAATAAATTATTGTTCGAATATTTTTCTTAAGACACCTCTCAAAAAAGGGTAAAATTTATATAAAGGAAATCTAACTTTGAGCCTCTGTACATACCTGAGGAATGGATCCAAACAGCTAAATTTTTGTCAATTATTGTTCGGTATACTCTACAAGAACTTAGATTTTGTCTCGAACTTTGAAATTTTACGGTTGACGTGGCTTTACCCATATGTATACGTACATTACCTACGTATACTATAGCTCTTCGATACAAACAAAAAGCTTACACAAAGCTTTGAGTATCTGTTTTAATTAACTTTTCTTTTTACTCGTGAAGATGAAAGTGTGCACTAATAATCGTTTACTTTTTGATTTTTTTTAATGAAAATTTATTTTTATTACGTAGATGGAATACATTTAAATTGTTGATAATGAACGCGTTAGACTTTTTTTACATCATTGATGACATTAAAAAAAAAATCCACTCCCAGTGTAAATTGTTTAAAAAATGGCAGAATAATCGGTTTATAATCTTCCTTGTGCTTTACAATTCTTAACCATCTCTGAAAGCGTATCCAATTTATTTTTCAATTCATCTAATTTTGTCTGCTGAACTTCGACTACATCATTATCTAAAAAAGAATTAACAATTGTAGCCAACTAGTGATCCAAGCTTCAGTAAAAAACGTTTTATTCAAAAACTCACCGTCGTCGAACAAATCGAAGCCCCAAGCAAAAGTGCACGCGATCAGTGCGAAAAGCAGCGCTACTCTCAGTAAATTCATCTTCAACGTGTAAAGATAGACTGAATTTGCCACGCCGAGACTGCAAATTTATATGCCGTGGAAAACAATACCATGGCAAAAAGCTACATATTTCATGGGATTTCACTTAGAAAGAGCGACAAAACGCGTATAGATAAACCAATAACAATGTGTCACGTTCCAAAGGTACTTTGTTGAAAAATATTACGAAACTAACATGTTGGAAATACAAAACCTCTACGCGCATTTGGCGCGTTGTTAAAAGTTTTTAAATGCACACGCACAAACATCACTCCTTATATATAGGGTTACATCATCGCTCTCGACATACATCTTTGAATTAAAAAAAAAAGAAGAAACTCAAAGAAAAAAAAATACGTTCATCTGCAAAATATTATTTTTCCGCCAAGATAACTGCTTCGAACTTTATGCACTGGTATATTATTTGAGAAGAAATGCGATATCTTGCAGAATCTTTCACAAAACGTACGCGTATGTACTTTGATTTCTTCAATCTCGAATAGCGGGGGCGGCAGTAATTCTGTCTCCCGTCCATGGTGCACGTTTCAAATAGTAGGAAAAATTTGATGATTCGCGGCTTGACCACAAAAGATGAAATTTGCTTCTGCTATACTACAACTGATGATATAAATTTAGACAAAATGTCAGAGAAAAGCAGAATGCTTCAGGTATTTTCACAAATAACTTTGGTTTCCACTTTGTGGCGTAGGCCAGATTTATTTCGTTTCGTCGCAGGAGAAGAGCTTTGTAATCAGTCGGAAAAGGGTTTATATAAACTCCTCTAAAGCCGGGCAGCTCAACTTTTTGTACTAAAACTAGGTTTATTTCAGCGTGGTCATTAATTGTTAAAAGAGAGAGAGAGAGAGAGAGAAAAATAAAAGAATGAAAAAGAGCAAAAACATTCGTCATCTAATGAATATATACTTTTTAATTTTTGATATTTATTAACAACCGTAGCTGCGCACGAGTTAATCCTTCATCAGTTCAATTCTGACAGTATCTACATAAAAAAAGTTTAATAACATATTGATGCGGGGAGCTTATGAATGGAGGCTTGAAATCCTCAATTTGTTGTTGTTGTTGTTGTTATACAGAACGAACATTCACGGCCGATTCCGAAGGGGCTTTTTAGGCGAAAAATTGCGAAATCACGATGATCGCGACGGCTCGACAAAAATATTGACAGATACCTATAACCGATTGCGCGAGCAATACGCAGAAAAATTCGAAAGTTAAAAGGTTTTGCAGGAAAAATTAATCCTCGGCACGCACGCGTATGCGTATAACGAATTTTTATACATAGCAAAAATGTCAAATCCACTGAAACGCGAAATGCATGCCGTACGCGCGATATAGCGTACAGTTGTTGCTGCTCACTTGGCAGAGATAAAGTAAAGCAAACAATCGGGTTATCGCGAAAAGTTTCTACGCACGTGGGTCAGCGGGCATTAGCCAGCGCTCGTATATTATACGCAGTAGCCAAGAAAACAAAAAGACACTCGCGTGTACGTGTTTTTGCATTATTTGCGTTTTCTTTTTTTTGTCGCGCGTCGGGGGCCCAAATGCATTATTGCAAGTCAGCTGTATTACGTGAGGTAGAGCAACGATATAAATCAGCGCGGCAGTCCAGGCCTGCCTAGGCTTATCATACTTACCATGATCCTTTTAACGGATCTTCCGCTGTTATTCGTGACGTTGACGCGCACAGTGATTGGCTCCCCGTGTGCATAGACCGCCCGATCGAGGCTCGCTTCGAGCTTGACTCGGCCGTCGCTCAGTAGGAATTGCTTTTCCACCTCTGCTTGCGGTATCGGCGGCTCCGCTGTAGCACATAGACACACAACGTTTCACAGCTCAATCGAGGTATATATGTATCCATCTCCACATCTATATATTATATCTTGTAAAATAAATGGCGCGCCGGTATATCGTATAACGAGCGAGGATAGCAGCAGGACCCGAGGGATTATTGCACGTTTTCCCGCCGCTCGATATACGTTAGGGCAGCGAGTTTCACCGGCAAGAGTTGTACACCAAGTCCAGGCCTTCCCGTGTTTCCTCTCGATACCCCAGCCCCGACGCTTCTCGCTTTCTCGCTTTCTTCCGCTTCTTTTATTCAACTTATATATATTGCATTTACTATCTATCATTGATTCTCCAGGGAAAATTAGCGTTTAAAAGCCAAGCGAACGGCCTACTTCTCTCTTTGTATAGAAATTTCGTTTTTATTCTTCAAAAACGGACCAATTCCAAGTGAGTCTTTTTGAATCGCAATACTAGTATTTTCAGCCCAAGTGCACTTGAGTTAATTTATCGAGAAGCCGTATATATTATAGATGTATAAAAACGAGAGCTCGTCGAATCGACCGATTGATAAATAAGAAGTAATAGTCTTTACGTGACTCTGCTTTTTCATGTGTCAGATGTATAAAATGCGTGCGAGGAATTAAATTTCGCGATTCGTTTATTTTTTATTCTATATTCAAGAGTAAAAAATATTTCTAATATTTGATTGTATCGAGCCTCGATTATTGATAATTTATTCTTAATATTAACTTTAACGTTGTATTGGCTCACGTTATTTTATCATCTAGTTCCGGCAAAATAATTTTGAAAATTCCTTACTACGTACACTTAGGGTTATTGTACCAATAAGTTTCCAGTTAAAAATGGATCTTTCAGTATCTCGCCATTTTCTAATAAAATTCAGACAAATACTTATAACATTATACTTTAATAATAATAACTCGAGGATTACTCACAAAGTTTACAGAATTTATCGAGAGTTAATTTAAAAAAAGATCAAATGTCATAAAGCTAAATTAAAAAGTGTCCAGTAAATGATCTTAAGAAAAATCGATTCGGGCCAATATCCGGTCACTACTAAATACGTTATATTTTTATTATTTTATTTATTTTATTTGCAAGACTAAAAATACGACAATCAACTATGCCACTTCGATAATTACAGTATGTATTCGAATGTTAATTTATTCAACTTGAATAAAAGTCGCCGGGTATTGGATTTTGACCAGATATTGATACAGTCACCGTCTAATAAGAATTTACGTATATATATAAAAAAATTCAATGCCAGCACAGGATCAAATGAATTTCGTTCGTCGTGCTACTACTTTCATTGAATATGAAATATAGCAACCGAAATAACCCGCGCATGCATCGAAGTTTTAAATTGTCGATTTTTTAAATAAAAAAGAAACTTACCATCCTCGTCGTCGTCGTCGGCATCGTCGAGCTTAATCTCGTCGTCATGCTCGTCGCTAACGTTGCTGCTTTCGTTGTTGTCTTTGCTTCTCGTACGGAAATACTGCAGGGGTGAGCGACTCGTCGTTCCCGTAGCCGGCGTCGTAGTCGTTGTTGCGCCCGGCAACAGCTTCGAAGCTTTGCCGTAAACGACGTTGCGGGGCACATTGTTTGCTCCTTGAATGATCCTTATACCCATCCGTATGACCTGCATTTTTCGCGTCAATTTTTCGTTCGGCTTTTCCGCTAGTAATGGCGAGACAACAGCGACAACGGAAATAATAGAGAAAAAAAACTAGCATAAATATATGCCATACAGTATGAATTTCATTGAATTTTTTTACGCTCCTCATCGCTCTCTTGAGTCATACATACAATGCATTATTCATCGTGTATCCCTTTTCAGCACTGGCCTCTGACACACGTAGGTGGGATAGACGAGAATCATTGTTCAAGGATACTCGATCAGTTTTCATTGGTAAAAAAAAAGAAAAAAAAATAGAAAAAATATGGCCATCGCATAGATCATGTTTCGTCGGCAGTTTGTATATTAAATGCCCACGCGTTATAAAAAAAGATATTCCACCTTGCGCTAGTGCATGTGTGCAAGCGCTCAACGTTGAATTATAATGTGCAAGAGTTTACGGCTAGATGTTTGAGAGTTTGTGCAACCTTGCCGTATAAATAAATCTCGAGAGCTTAAGTATAATACTAGAAAAAAAAAAGACTAATGCGAGCATTTTTCTTTTAAAAATTATATCAAGATAATTGGGTTACAATATTTTTTTACTTATTTGGGAAAAGAATGCGTAGGCTCTTGCGATAAACAAAACTTGTCAGAATTTACGATAATATAAATATTGAAAAATGGGAATATGGATCAAATAATCTTGTAATCAATACATAGAAGAAAAGAAAATGTAGCTGCTACATTACGAAAGAGAAAAATTAAAAGACGCGTATTATCCAGTATAATTCCACCCCTCTTTACGTCCGAAGAAAATAAAAAGAAACAAACTTGCCCCACACACACACACAACGCAAGCGGTCGTAAAGTTTTACGGGACGCTTCGTTATACCTTTAGCCGCGTATACACACATACACACGGACAAACATACATAAAACATGTACTGCACAAAAGTAATAATGCGGCGCAGAAAACGAAAATACAAATAACACGTGATGTGAGCCGCGGTCGAGCGCATTTTACACGGGTCGTCGAAGGGTTATCCTCGGTCATTGTGAAAGTTGCTACTATGCCAACAGCAGTTATATTTAATGAACTGAAATTTTTAGTAGCCCGTCGCTATCGCCGTCAGCTATATATACACCGCAATTCCTGCGCGCGTGGATTATATCCATTATAGAAAAATAAATTATATCGCGGGCGGGCGCGCGTCCATCGCCGACGCTCTGCAAAGTCCGTTGAAATTTTCATAAAATCGTTCAGCTCGTGCTCTCATCTGTTGCCGCGCTCATTGGATAAAATAAGAACTTGTGTGTAACGGGAGCGGACCGCGGCTTGATTCGAAATTTTATTGAGCTTTGCGTGCGAATTTTTCACTCGAGCTGCATTCGCGTTCGCGCTCTTGTGCTGGCGGCGCAAAGTTGATTGAATTCAATTTTCAATAAAGTGTTTG
Organism: Trichogramma pretiosum; assembly: GCF_000599845.2. Taxonomy (NCBI): domain Eukaryota; kingdom Metazoa; phylum Arthropoda; class Insecta; order Hymenoptera; family Trichogrammatidae; genus Trichogramma; species Trichogramma pretiosum. The sequence continues at coordinate 214,977 of NW_019641686.1, forward strand.
GCCAGGAAAATTTGATTTTATAGCTCGATTCCTGTATGGGGGTTATTACAGTCGTATATTACAAAGCATCGATACAGATATTTCTTTGTAACACGTTCATAATAGTTTATACATAAAACAAATTGCAAATAATACAGCGCGATGGCACATGCAGTGCAAATCTCGCTTTTCTGATTAAAATTCAAGCCCTTTTAAAAGGCGATCCGTTCGCCCCTATTCATGGAGAAATTTCCATCAATGAATATGTACTGCGAAGCGCATACGAATACTTCTTATTATACGAGGGTGCAACAAAAGCAATGAGCCTCTTCAATATCACTCCTGGAACGTTTCTTATGTCAAATATCTCCAACAATGAACATGTATTATGCGTCTTTTTGGATTTTACTTTGAAGAAAATATCTCATTTTTTATTACGTAAAATTTACATGAAATTTTATAATAATTTTTAATTTCAATGATGCTTTCATTTAATTATAAAATCATATAATTAAATTTTATTTAATTATAAAATTATAAAAATCATAAAATCCGAATTCTAAAGTTCCAAATAAATATGTCTTTTTAAAATCTTGTTACACTTTGGGTTTTGCTATTGAAAAGTTGTTCCGCAGTGCATATAAAGTACTTCACCTCGTATGTGTTTGATTTCCTTTCTGCAGTACCACCGATGCACAAATGAAATAGCTCAGGCGACAAAATTACAAGCCCATGGCGTTCGTTCAAATAGCATTTATTACGAGTTTAAATATTTGCATTATAAATAACGCGGCACATTTCGAAGTTAATTTAATTAAAATTCTCATTAGTCCGCGCTACACGTTTATTATTGCGCACGGAAAGTGCACATCGCAGTCAATAGTTCGATGCACATGTGCACACAGGAGGTGTACAGTCACGAAGGCTCGACTCGCCGTCGCCTCATATACTATACATCTACAGCAACATGTGCATACGTGCAGTGTGTGTACGATGGACGTATGAAACACTTGCGTGTAATAATTATGTCTTTATCGATCACGGCACGCGTACCGACGTTTGACCGCGTTGCCGACCCCACATAACTACTTCCTTTTATGCTATTATATAATATGTATCGCGTACGCCCGCCTGCGTTCATATTTATGTATTTATTCGCGCGAACGAGAATGTGCTCAGAAAGTTTGGATACTCGCACGCCAGCTCGCTTTGACGTTTGACAGACCTAGCCTACAGTTCGATTTATCAATTTCTCGATAAAAACAAAGAACAAGAAGATGAAAATGCGCATCGACCGGTGTTGTGCACAGGCGAAAATTGAGAGTTTTTTTAAGCACACACAGCTCAATACTGCTTCATTGGAGTATATTGTAATGCATAAAAGTTTCGCGTTCACTATGTGTAAATGCTGCACGCGCGCGTGGCCTTTGTTTTTTTGGCAGCTCCTTTTATTAGCTCGTTCGATACATTACGATCGGTCCGCGCCTGTATAGATATTCGCTTTTCAAATTGTTTGCCTTTTTTCGTAAGGTTCGCTCGCCGGAAGTTCAATAAGCACTTGCTCTTTTAATCTAAATTTTTGCGAGAGCGAAACCAATGCCTTTGAAACACAAGTAGAATAGGCATCGCGATGGTCGGACGCTCGGCTGCGTCGTACACGCGCCTCATGAGGTATGTGCGCGTTTTAATATTTACATTTTATATCTTTCATTTTCAAATGCCTAAAAATACGTGGATATTAATACCGAAACCGAATTGCAATTGAACTGGCAAAAAAGCTGGCGCGCGGCTACCAAGTTCGGCGAATGTTTCTTTACTTTTCTGCTCGTGTGAATATCGATTTTACAAAAAACCATATTCGCATCAAAATATCTGGCATTGGGAAAGATCAAAATTGCCGAGAAATTTGAATATATATTTTCGAGAATTTTTCAAACTCGCTCTGTAGAGAGGATATGCTTTTTGAAAATGAAATCATATAGTGTTTCACCTTCGAGCAAAATATACGTAAATACGCGCATAGGTAAACGCGCGTAGTTCTTAACATTTATCATCAAATGTACATGTACGCAACGGACTGATATCAAAAGCAACGTACGTAATTGAACTGTTCTTCCAACAAACTGAAATTTGTGTAGCAAATGCTCGTGGCACTCTTGAACTAAAGTTTTATTCGATACACGACGTGGTATAAGTCACTGCGTTCTCCCACCCTACCGACTTCTCGTAAAGATGTTCATCAAACTTCGTTGTTACTTCGCGGATAGTTAAGTTTATGATGCCACTGCTGGAGCCAAGTTGTAATTCCCCGTAGCTACGAGCCCGTTAAATTCGCACGAAATAGCCCATCAATGTATAAGTTTGTGATATTTTAAAAATTATATATATAAAATATTATAGGGCAATTCGTTGCCCTATCTCGTATGAAACAGCTTGTTGACGCTATTTTTCTTCTTTAAATCGCGCCAGCTCCCGCGCTCCCAAGTTATTTTCAATCTCGTTTTAGCTCACAATCCGTACTCGCGTTCTTTTTTTTCATTTTCTTGTTAGCAATATGCCACAGTAAGTTTTTTAATTGAAATCCATCTCGTGCGCTTCGGAGTGGACTATACTCCGGTTAGAAGCTTGAGTGAAATGTCCATATAATCTAGTCCGCGAGATGTGCATTAAATTGTACATTACGCCGACACAGGCTCATATAATGCACGCATACGCTTACGTAGGTATAAGGTAAATGTAGTTTGTGCCTACATATACATATCGATGTATGTGTGACCGTGTCTGTGCACGTGTACACACCCGTCGGGCTTGATCTACTTAATTAAACACATATTTCATGGAGAATTTACTGAAATGCAATACAGCGCAGAAGTTTGAAATGCGCCGCGTCATACGAAATGTATCCCTTTGCATTATCATTCCAAGCTCGTTATGACCTACATGGCTTAGTATCCATGGTATAGGTACATAAGGTCACTACTTTGAAGCTCGAAAACAGCGGGCCTTGATGATGACCTGCTGCACTTGCACATAGCTCGGACACTGCCCGAGTATAATAACATGTACCTGCGATGTATATCATACTCACCAGCGTAGATCCGCACGTCGTATCTCGTACCAATTGGCGCGCCGTTGTACTCTTTGGCAGGGATCAGTTGAACGGAAGGCGGTGCGTACGGCGACACCGATATGGTAAACGGATGCGCGTTTGGATGGAATCGTTTCATTAGAACTTCCTGCAAAATATAAATAGCATCGAATATCATTTTTCTCTCTCGGCTTTCGCGTGACAAAAGATGATACGCGAGAGCCTTGATGCTTAATAAGGTTTGACAAGTTTATTTAGCGGCTTTGATCGCGCATATATGCATAATATATTGCATATATTCTCGTACCAGGCTGAGTGATTAACGAAGAAAGAGGGAAGTATGCATATAGAACACTCAACGACGACGACGACGATTTATCTTGGTCGGAATAATACTTTAATTTTCGCGCGCGCGTCTAATTAAGCACCGAGCAACGAGCTAATAAGCAAAGCTCGCGGCGACGATAACACTGGCAGCCGGCCAAATGCACGTGGAAAAACACATGCTAACAATACGCGTTAATGCAATTTTGGCTCTGCTCGTCGCCGCTTTATATAATTACATGGATATAAATGCGTGTAGGTTGTTATTATCGATGAGTCTAGGCGACCATCGTTATATTTTCTGGTAACTTTATGATTTTATTTATTACGCTAATCTCGTCAGTATAGAATAAATTTTCTATACGTATTGTAACAAGGTAATTTTAAGTTGAACTTACTAAATAATCAGGTTAGTCGCCTCAACGTACCTAATCGCATAGCCAAGTTCGTGAATAATTTAGTTGTTCAAACTTCCCGCTCATAAATTCAGTAATATTTTATTAACGCCACTGCTTGACTCGTACTTCATAAAGCTAATATTTTATTTGATTTTAATTTCTGAATCGACCTGATATTCAAAGTATAGTTTAATCGCAAATACTCTTGTATCATGCGAGCAAAGTATGCAATAGTATTTTAATCGTATACATGAATGAAAAACACATTAATATGTGAATCTTGTGCATGATAAAAAAGTGCGTACAGCCCGTCTCGTAAATAAGATGAGTTGTTTCGGCCTATTTTTCATATACACTTTGAAAGGGTTTTTCAAAAAGGTTCTCTTTAAAAGTGACTTTTCTGCTTCATTTGAAGTATTTTGAACGTGAAAATTTTAATAGTTATTTAAAAAATGAGAAGTACGAAGTATATCACGCGAATACCAGATACCTATGTGACAATGTGAAAACGCGAGACAAGGTGTTGACACTTTATAATGAAACTCATTAATGAGGAATTTCCCATTTTTTTGAAAATAAACTGATAAACTCGATTCTTATGTTTGCAATAATTTTGAAGTAATTTATAACTATTTTACAAAATGAAACAAAATTAGGAATATTTTTAAACAAAACTATTTTTGTAAAAAAATTATACATTTAATCAAATTATTTGAAACATTAATCAGGAATTAGTTATACTTACGAGGAGACCACCCCAGCTCCGGGTCATGGATTTGCTCTAAAATTTTTTTGGGGTCTCCTGGTACCCAATACTGAAGCTCCCTGTGCTTAGTTTGATCTCATCGACCTTAGGGCCCATTTTGTAGAGGATTTTCCACATTATAAAAAAATTGTTGTTATTTTTTGTATCGATATAGAAGTACTGAAACGAAAAAGTGCAACGATAAAAAGTTTTAAAAGTTTTCAAAGAATCTGCTTGAATTTTTTCAGAATTTTTGGGACCATTTATTACTTAATTCAAGAGGCCCAAATTTGAGGCTTTTTTATAGATTTTAGGACTTCTCGAAGAGAGTGGTAGATGGTCCCAAAAATTCTGAAAAAATTCAAGCAGATTCTTTGAAAACTTTTAAAACTTTTTATCGTTGCACTTTTTCGTTTCAGTACTTCTATATCGATACAGAAAAAAACAACAATTTTTTTATAATGTGGAAAATCCTCTGAAAAATGGGCCCTAAGGCCCATGAAATCAAACTGAGCACAGAGAGCTTCAGTATTGGGTACCAGGAGACCCCAAAAAAATGTTGGAACAAATCCATGACCCGGAGCTGGGGTGGTCTCCTTGTTAATTTAACGAATGTTTTAATAGATACAAATTCTACGTTATTTTAATGAATAAAAGCTCACGATAAATTTTAGATTGGATAATAATCCTATTCGCGCGGTCCATCAATCGAATGATTTTACTTTCTGAATTTTAAATTCTAAATATCCGATACGTTAAATAGCATATTCCCACGCAGCTGATGATCATTACATCTGGCGCGTGTACGTAATTTTCAAATACGACCGTATTCGCAACGACTGGATGGCTATTTCTATAATAATAAAGTTATTTCTCGATTAAATGACGAAATGATGCGTATAAAATAGACATCGAACTTAGCCTCGATCGATCCATGAGTATTATATACGCCGGGGCGTTAAACAAGCCCGGCGCGTTCATGCGCTTGTATTTTCCATCACCGGTTTAATTTTACAAGCCCACGCATCGCCAATTGCGACATAAGCTTTTGAAACGAATTTAAAGTGCAATAATCGCACGAGGTACACATGCGTAATTTAACTTTGCGTGAGGCGTTTAAAATGAAAATTCATCGTGATACACGCGCACGCGACAGAGCATTAACGTGCTGTATACAAACATTGTCTGAAAATAACTTTTGGTTTTTTGTACTTTTAAAAAATATTAAGATATAAAGATGTATAAAAAAATATTGAAAAATGAAAATAAATCTCGACTCATAATTTTCATCGAAAGTTATTTCTATATTCTTTGTTAAAAAAAGTTCTCGTATCATTCCTTCAGATCTATTCTCAAGTGCCACCGTGAATCTTTACTAAATACGATTTTATTTTGTTTTCGGAGTAAAAGATGAAGGTTGCAATGTATACCGATTTTTTTTACTTACACAATCGTAGAAACTTACACAATTCTGATAAAGATGATTCTTTCCTTTTTTTCTAGATCAATAGCTCGAATGAAACCTTGCATTATACTTTTAACGATGAAAATTCCAAGACCTTTCTCCAATACACATAACTATTTTAAGTGGATATTTTTTTACTTCGCTGCCAAGTCATGAATGTACTTTTTAAGGGGCTTATTAGAGTAATGATAATTCTCAAGTTACACATGAAATTCCGAGTTTCTTCCGATAATCCAAGATAAAAATGAAATCTATTGGCTAGACGCAAAAAAGGATCGAGAAGTGTGTGTGTGTGTATCCACGCGGCAAAAACTTTTGAGCTCCGTCGGGGCTTTAAAAATGTTATTTCACTCGCTCGAGCTGTCCGTCCATTATTCAGTCGGCATTAAAAGTTCTCCTACGAGGAGGTGAAAAAGGCTCTCGAAATCGTGGAGCTTGCGAAAAAAGGACACACAATACTCGAAGTTATTGCCAGTGACAATCGCTTTATTTTTTCTCTTTCCTTTTTTTCGTTTGTTTCTAACCGAATGCTCGATGTGACTCTCTACTAGCTCGATGTACCGCTAGGCTCCAAGTGTTGTTGTGTATACTACGTGTGGGTGGGTGTCTGTATATCTACCACACTGTACGTGTAGCTGTTGCATTCTAAAGTGGAAACTACAGGTGGTAGCTGGCAGAGTTATAAGACTCTGAGCTTTTTTACACTTTGCAGCACAAGTTTGCTGAGCACAGCCTGCTGCTGCTGCTGCTGCACTAGTAAGAGTTTTCCTGCGATGCCTTTCTTGATTTCCTTTTTTCTTATTTATATCGTCTTCCTTGTACGCTCGTGCATTTGTTTGCTTTTTTTTTCTTACTTTTGTGGCAGCTTGATATACAACGGAGTCTATTATATATGTACGAGCGAAAGAAATACATTTTTCTTTCGCGTTTTCAATATTCTATTAGGCACACGTGTAGAAAAAGTACAACAACTTTGTGATTTTCACTACGGATTTGTTTTTTTAAATAATTGAACATAAAAAGTTCATTTATTATGAAAACCACACTTGCAATTTGTGAATTGAAATAGTTTTTTTTATAATCGTTTTCAATTGAAAACGATTATAAAAATTGCAGTCGTATTAAGCGTACAAAGGCCACTTAAAATACATCTGTTTTCACACACTTTGAGTTTGATCGTTCAAGATATAATCAGCTAAAAGCGTCAGTGCTTGAATACCGTTTTTTCATGCAAACGAATTTTGCAGTTGAAGTTTTATACAAAAGTAGTAGCGAAAAAAGCCTTTGAAAAATTTGCCTTTCCGAGTTATTCAACGTGAATAATTTTAGGAAATAACCAAACTGGAGTGTGCAAAATAAAAGTACTTTTTTAAAGTACGAATTTTGAAAGCAAAGGTTTTATTCGTGAAATTTTAGTCAAGTGAATTTGATTTAAAATTTTCCAAGTTTTTTACCCTGTCGACGAATCATTTTCATTTCAAGAGGTAAATAATACATGTAAGATTACGATTCAATACTTCATCGCAATATATACATGACAGTACAAGAAACAGAGAGCGAGCGTGGAAGAGAAATAGGGAGAGAGGGAGCAAGAGAAAGGAAGTATTTCTTGTCTTTTTGCGAACATACATCTTGATCCACGCTGGGGGTACATGTGCAGGTGTATCGGAGAAAGTTCATGAATTATTGAAGATACTACGCCTCTACCTCTTTCCTCTCGCTTCGGAACTTCCTTGGAGACTCGATTTGGTTCCCTCTCTTTCAGTCACGCATTGCCTCATATGTTTCTTTAAAGAAATGCAAAACTCGTTTTTTTTCTTCTCTCTCTCTCTCTTTGTCTCTCTCTGTTTCTCCCTCACTATTTTTTTTCGATGCGTTCTTGACACATATGCAGGGAACCGAACCGGTGCAGCGAATTCTACTAAATAAATTCGTTTCATTCTGGACCGATAACAGGCATATCGCAATACTTAAAGCGCGTATACGTAAGGTCAAGGTCAAGGTCGCGCTGCTCCTCGCAAGTTAACTTCGTACTTTGTGACGTCCAAAATAGAACGGCTTCTGTTTGTGCCTGAGTGCCAGACCCGCTCCCTCTCCCTCTGCATGCAAAGGATATGCATCGCAGTCGCCTGTAACTCGAAACCCGAATACACCTAAGCATATAAACGTACAAACAAATGGACGAGAGAGCTTTAGGACTTTGCTCAAAGTATCGTTGAGGCGCGCATCGTTGACCTTTGATGCCCAAGTCAAATGCGTTCGCGTCGAGAATTCAAGCGGACTGTTTGCGAGATCAGCTACTGTGTGCTCCGCGCGCGAGAGGAAGAGAGAGAGAGAGAGATATGTATATAGAACGGGAGGGAGTGACTGGGAGAATTAGAGGAAGAAGATGAAAGAGCCTCCAGGGCTTAGTTGCAGCAACGCGGTGACAATCCAGTGGGACATACGTGTATATATCTTAGTGTATGCATATGTGCGTATATAGTATGTGTGCGTCGAATCTCCGCTACTCGCTCATTTGTATTGTACGCAATCTTCCATGAATTTTCCGAGATATGTTTGTGTGTCTGTATATCTTTGCAATCGAGTGCAGTTGATGCGTTTGCATGCACAGCTTATATACGCCTCGAGGAAATGTTTCGAGTGTTACGCACGCGCTGGCTCGAAAATCGAAGGTCGGATTCGCGCGACTCGCCCGTGTAAAAAGCGTAGGTACCGACCAATGAAAAATATTTTATAATTAAATATTGCGCGTGCGAGAGGCGCTCAAAAGACCCGAGTCGCGCGTGTAATTCAATTCTTTCCCAATGGCTTTTTGTAAAAATGCTGCAGGTAATTAATTTTTTAATTGATTTTCATCCCTAGTCAGAGGAAAAGGATGTCGGGGGAAAAAATAGAAGAAAAAAGAAGGATTTCGCTGCGAGCTATGCTTTGGCGATGTAAACCCGCGCGGCGTGTTTCCTGTCCTAGAATACTAAAAACGTCGCGCATTCTAAATCCCTCGCACAAATCAATAATGGCAGCATTTATGTTTTTAGTCAAGTTTATATACATGATATTCGTATTCGTCGCAGGAATAATCTCGAGCTTTACGCTCGGATAGTTTCTCGCTTTGATCGGTTGCGCTTCTGCCAATGCGCGTATTGTTGATCATTTCGCAGCTGGCATGCGTATGATATACGTATAATGCCGCCGCGCGCTCTTTGTATGTACCTAGCCATGGAATGTTATTCAATAGCATCGGCAGAAAGCAATGCCTTACTCGCATTACCTTGTACAGATAACTGCGCATCCCAAGTTGTAGCTAAGATTTCGCGCGAGTCGAGCGAATCCAATGAAGTTCATGCACTCGCAATAAGTGTGCTACGGCTTGAATTAATTTTAGCTCCGTTATGCAACATTTCCAGAGAACAAAAAAGTCCATGCGTTTGAGAACAAAGTGAAAGGTAGGGAGGATATCGAATATTTATTGGAAAGCGAATTGACAATTGGTAAAAGCTCTCACTTATCTTTCGATCAATATAAACACGCCAAGGATCGAATATTGTGCAGCGAAGCTTATGTAATTCTCCGACATCGATGTGTATATACTACGTGTATTTCGTTAGGGCTTTGGGGAAATAGCTCGAAAGCGAATTATTTAATAGAAAATGTTTCCCTCGTAGCCTAGTTGCCGCGAATATATACACATATATATAGCATAAGTGCGTTCGACAGTTGATTTCCGATTATACTCGTGAACGGACGGAACTTTTCTAAGAGATAATCTGAGAATTTTCTTGTTTCTTTTTCCCTTCCTCTATATACATTTCATGAATAGCACCTGGGCGTGCAATGTATCAGCGCACGAGGTATACGACTAGCTTTAAGTTAAGCATATATGCATATGTATTGACAATTAATGGACTGGCAGTGCGATCGCTAGCGGAGCGTGTATTGACGCGCATCCCTTAAGCCCTGGTCAAATACTGCGCTGCAACTTTGCTCTTTCTCTCCAGCCTCAGTTGCATATACATATATAGAGTATGCCTCACACTGCACAGGCATATGTACCTATATATGTATAGGGACTGGCGCACATATACACGACTAACTTGTGACGGCATGATTGACTCAAAGAGCGCCTTTGAGTTTACGCCTAGACGCGCCAATCGCCCATGTGTACTACTACGTATACATAAAGTTGAGCTTGCTGATGCGTGTGCGCCGCGACGGCCCGCGCGCCTCCATCCACGCTACTGCACCGAATTGCTTATATTAACGTTAACACTATAATTAGGCACGAGCTTTTAATGGAGGCGCAATTTCCATGTGTATTTTGATTTGGCGTTCACACTCGCACACACACACACACACACATGCACGCACGTTATGTGCATACAGTTGGTCTTTGATGCTATGGGCTTATACTTAGTCGCGAGCGAGCACCGCCATGGCTCGCGAATATAATAGGCAAAGATCAAAGTTTTTCAACGCGACTCTTTACGTTGTGGGCTCGCAGAACGAAGCACGAGTGCGAGCAGATAGGAGCAGTTTCTCGTTAATCCGGCTCGGCTACGCGCCTCCTCGTAGTATATACTTATATGTAGCGTGGCCGTCGCAAGTTTTTTCACCACCGAGGAAGCTCAAACTACTTTTTCTTCAGTCTCTCGAAATTTCGCGAGCGCAAGTCTGTTGCAAAAATTATAATCCAAAGTTTCAGAGAGAATTTCAGCCTATTTTAAGCGTAAAACAGTATTTTTCTTAATGCATCGCGTGATGAATTATGCAGCCCGTCTTATTAGAATAAAAAGTATATTATATACGAGCTGCTTGAGTATTATAACGATAGGCTTTTCACGCCTTGTTCTGTTTTTTCTGTAACCGTGTGTAGGCTATGAATGTTGCGAAGATTAATGATTTTACAAATAAGACGCTGATAAATGGTGTTATCGTGCATTAGCTTCGATGGATCGATCATTTTTCCCCTATGCTTTTTTTTCAACAACAGTCCTCTCACTACAGTTAATTCTTCTAAAACTGACGATTCCTTGCAAATTTAAAATACATTTTTTCTAACAAGCTGAACACAATTTATTACACTTTTATTATCTGTAAATCGAATCAGAGGCTAATTAAATTTTAGACAGCTGAATATCAATGAAAATTACTACATCGTTATTTATCGCAACCAGCTAACTTACTTGGAACGCCGTCGTGGGCTCTTGACGATCCGACGAATAATAAGGTGGATAAAGTTGAGCCAGCGCCATTATAGCTTCGTTGAAAAATTTCAATCCCATCACTTCTTCGTCTTCTCGGCCGTAGCGGAAAGTCAGCGTCACTTGTCCGTAAACCTTGACATCACAATGAAAAGGTGTATTTTCATTTTAATCTTTTGTATCTCTCCATCTCTTTCTCTGACATTACGTAAACCCGATACATTTATAATAAAAATACAAACTTCAGGTTTTAAATGAGAAAAAGAATCCGAGTTGATAAGATATGGTGTGTTGTATTACTGTCGTACCTTTTTGTCTTGAAGAATTTCTGGATCAATTAAAAGAACTCCTTGAAGTTTATCGATTTTCCCGGCAGTGACAATGAGATCCCGATTGGCTAAATACAAGGTAAGCTTGCCGTTCTGCGATGACTTTTTAAAGGCCCTGTTTTTGAGGTTAATTAAAACTATATTACAGCCAGGTATAACATTATTTTCGCTTACACAGTGTGGCGTGAAATTGTATTATATTTTAACATTGTTCATTGGTAAAAGCAAGGGATGAATCGATAGTATCATAAAAGCATAAATTGCAGAATTTCAAAAATAATAACGAAAGTCCAAAAGAGTCTTGCGGGAAGGTTTAAGTGCGCGTCGAAACTCGTAATCAAAGGGTAGTTCATTATCGACTTTTTAGAGGGAAAACAATCTATTTGCTTGTCTTAATTGAGAAGATTTACAGATGAAGACTTTTTTATGCTTTGCTTTGACTTTAGTAAGTCATCATTCTTTGAAATTTTATCCTGAAAAGGGCATACTAAACTTTACTTATACATAATATATTAAACCAAGATCAACTTTAATTTTACGTTATTTGTTTGCAACTGTACGTTCACTGAAATTTACAACTATGGGAGTATAAATACAAGTATGGATGTTTACCAGTATGGATGTAAATATAACTTTAGGATGAATTCTTACCTTTGACTATAAATGTATCCAGTCTCGGGCTCACTTGGTCTTTTCATGCTTAGCCTTGAATAACAAAAAAAGTATGGTGTAAATTATTAGTGGGAGTTGTAGTTCTTGAAATTGAAATATTTAAGATAGTTTGAGAGAAACTTGAATTATAGATTATTAAATAAGCATTTAAAATATCTTGATAGTTAAAAATTTAACTTTTTTTTCTTAATAAAAAGAATTATAACATTTGCTATTTCGATTTCTGAGTCGGTAATAAGTATCAAGGAAAGTCATTACAAAGTTAATTCCAAGACGTTATTGACAGTTCGCAACCTAACTTTATTTTTTATCTCACTTCTTAGGTTGTTATAAAATGCAAAGGTGAAAAAATTGAAAGAAAAAAAAATAACACGTGCAAGTTCTGGTCTACGAAGTTCAATTAGAAGGAATGAAAGTTCAGCATTGTGCGATACCTGTATATTATTTTGCTCGAGAGAGGGTCGAAGGTCGATTCACAACTTGTTGGGTATTTTTTTACACTAAGGATGTTGTAGGGTTGGACAGTTATATATGCGTGTTTATAAATATTCTTCGTGGGCCCATAATGATGCTAATTTGCTTCATTATAAGTTATAGCTATATTTCACTTTTTTAAAATTCTCCTATAATTTTATTTAGTTTTGTGTTTTCCAATCAATTTAATGTTACGTAAAGTTTTTTAAATTACTCTTGAACTTTTGCATAGTAAGGAAACGTCTTTTGTGCAAATTTGGCACTCTGTAGTCATGTTATCGTGGAAGCTGATTCTCTATTTTGACAAGCAAATTTGTTGTGTGGCTAAATTGGATAAACGTGAAATTTATTTTTCGAATAAAAATAACTTCATTTTCTAGACAGTAATTAATCCAAATGATTACTCTGAAATTGGTTGATTATCTGAAAATTTTATTTCACACACATAAATTCATCGACTTGAATTTTTTAAAGATTTAATATTTTTTCTCCCGTATTATCAATTAAGAGCATTACTGATGAACTTATTTAACGTTACCTTCAATATTTTGATTTTTTTTTGCGCATTGACATGACTTTTTTTCAAATTCAACTAGGTTATAGTTTAATCCCTATATGTATTAGTATTCGTGGACTTGAATATTTTTTCGTTGAGGTCAAAATTACGCAAATCCATTAAAGTAAATGATACCTTCGAGCTAATTAGCATCAATGACTTTGGAAAGCTTAACGAGTCGCGGCATTAATAAATTAGCGGCATTTTATCTAGAGAATGCAACGCTGGTCAAAAGCTTTGTCATTATTACCCGCACTTACATTAACGTCGTATACGGCAGCGAGAAAATTGCAGTACAAGCCATTGACTGGGCCGACCAGGCCAGTTGTCGGCCGTTCGCGCAATGCTTCCACACACTCACTCGCGTATACAGTATTTCGTCAAAATTATACGGCATGTCGCGCAACTTATCAAGATCAGCACTGAAACTTTTCATTAAGTTCTCATTCTTGAGCCAGTACGTGTGCTGTATGTACGTATATATTTATATATTGCCGCGCTGGCAATGGCGGTATAGCTAAGTCACGCAAGGAAAGATCTTCCCGGAGATAAGGCAGGCGAGTGCAGTACGCCGCTGAATTTTGCACTGTGCCCATGAATATTCCTTGTGTGCGCGTCTAGCGGGGTGTACGGAGCTATGTATGCAGCGATGCACGTCGAGTTTGCGTTGCAGAAAGGAAAAATCGATTATACGTAATACGTGTAGAGTGTATTTAGCGATTCCAGCGTGTATATACATGATGCACAGGATCTCTCGAGGTCGCACTACGTGGGCTAGATGAGACGTGAAAGTTATACTCGCGATCGCTATAGGTGTCTACGTTTTTTTTCCCTTCCAGAGGAATGCAAGTGGTATTGAGAAGTCGGGTTAACTCTGCCGGGCAATTGTTTCAAAAATCAACTACTGGATTGGAAAAAAGTCGAATGAAAGTGTTACTCAAATATAACGTCGTTTCGAATCAGGAAATGCGTTGCTTCGCGTGCAAATATTTGAATGTATTGTGAATGTATTGACATTTTTTACTGAAACCTAACAAATCAAAATGCACGTCAAGTTATATGTAGACGATCGATTCTAAAATGATTCTTATAATGCCTTCAACTTTTGTTCAATACTAAAATTGAAAAAAATCGGACTCTCACTAAATTCTTTTATTTATTCGAAGAATGTTTTATAAGGTTTTGGAATTTTAATGAATACAAATTGAATAAATCAAATATGTTTTGACAAAATATTACTGAGACTAAATAGAAAGTATAAATTTTTGTTAATTTCACATTTTTTAACTGAATGAAAGTATCATTAGTGGATTACTATATGTTCACTGTTACATTTGGCAAAATACAGTGCACCAAACTACCAAGGAAAATTCAAGTCCACATAAGGAAATAAAGATGTAGAAAATAACTATAGTTTCTTGGAAGATCTCTGTAGGTATAATCCAGTGTGCTCTGGCTCGGGGGTTATATAATGTCATGAAATTACATGGTGACTTCCGTCGAACGTACTTAACAAATTAAACTGTAAGATGAGGCAGCATGGCTTGATTTTAATCAACTGTATGAAGAAGCGACTGCACAAAAGTCGTTTTATTATGCACGTATCTACGTGACCTTTTTTGTACAATCGTCAAAAGCAAATATTCCATTCATTCAGTGGGGTATTCACGCGCGCGTCTGTACAATGAAAATTGATCATTTACTTTTCAAGCTCGATACTTTCGACCGAGATTCAGAAGACGTATACTTAAATTCAAGACAAATTATGATTCATTTCTTTTATCGAGCCACGAGTGTAAAAACAACTCGACGTGGCTCACTATAAATCTCAATTTCGCGGCCTGCCTGCCAGGCGCGCTTATATGAAACTAAAAAGCTTCAACTGTCGTACAGCGTAACAGAGGAGCACGCACAGATTAAACGAGCGATTCGAGCGCTCTTTGTAATTTCTTCGAACCGCATACACAGACCGCAGGAGTTAAACTGCTAATCTCGGGAGGAAAAAATCAATATCGATCACTTGAGCTGCTCTTAAAAGCAGCAGCCGCAAAGGCATCGACGATCACCGTCGCCATTGCGTGTGCAGTGTCTCTTTCCGCGTGTTTGTCGTTATACGGGCCTGCGCACTCGCTTTATAATTGAGCTTTATATACGCATTCGCTTGGCAGCGCAAATCTTCATAATCGCCTTACATGGCTCGAACGCGAGAATTGCCGCGTTAAAATTTAGAGCGCGTGCCGCACACGTTTTATTATGTATAATGTATATACATAATATACACATACATACATTTGTAATGAAATCTGCAGTAGGCCGGTAGCCGCGGGTAAGACGCTCAAAGGTTCCGTCGATGATTTATCATCACCTTGCGCCGTGCCCGCGCAGCACCAGAATATTACGTACGCAGTGCGGCCGCGATGAATATAGAATAATAAAGATCTTTGCAGATGGTCGCCTCGTTTGCCTCGCTCCGCGCACATGATATATGTATTGTTTCGAGCTGCCACGAGGCCAGAATAGCAGGGGGAGGGCTCTTTCTCTCTCTTACTTATCTCCAAGTCGCTGGTACGCGCGCTATACTTCCAGCGCTGTTATCGCATCACGAGAATAAACCTCGTATACTGTACTACCCTCGGCCAGTGCTCGCACTATACTAGACACTCTACGGCCAAATCGATATCCAGGATTGCTCGTGTATATCTATAAACAAAGTCACCTAATAATTTTACTGAATATATATATGTGCGCGACTTTAGTGATTAAGCAAGTTCGAAACCGTCTTGAAATTTACTATGCCTTACCGGTTCTATTGAATGGGATGCTTATTTCGCATTTAGTTCCATGCACGAATTCAGAGAGAAACAGAAAAGTTCATAAGAGCATAAAGCACTTCCTCAGTTTTATTACTTTATATTTAAACTAAGACAGTTTTTGTTTTATATTTTAAAGGAACTATATGATATTATATAAATTGGCGAATTTTGAAAAACAAATTTAATTATTGTGAAAATACACATACCTATCTGAGGCAGATGATGTTTGCATGCCTTTTTTGCATAAAAAGCCACCACTGCTATTTTTCCTGCTGACCGCAGATCTGTTGGGTGTCGAAGTTGCAGTGGCCGACGAACAAGTTACGGAACTGGTGTTAGGCGGACCAACTTCTATTACCGATTTATCCGATGATTCGTCCATTTGACGCTGCTGCTGACTTGTTTTATCGGTCATCTTGTCTGTGTATCTCAATTTTCACGTACTCGTATATGGACGTAAAGAGGAGGTGGGTAGGTGGGAGGGATCACCTCGCTGCTGTTTTAATGAATTCTTCACGATGACTTTTATGGCTACGATGTCGCTGTGGCAGCCCCGCGACGTAGCTATAAACATGAAACATGCGCGTTATATGTTAGCCGTTGTATATCAAACTTGTTCGACCTGTAAAAAGTTGTAATTTATATCTTTGAATTTTTTATCGTTATACCTAGATTTGAGAAAACTCGTCTGCGAGGGAAACAATTTTCATTTGGCATTAATGATTTTTTCTCTTCCCCCCCCCCCCTCCCCGTCTCTTGTTTTACTCTGTATAATACGCATATGCAAAAGAGAAATAAAGTAAATAGGAGTTCTGTAAAGAAAAAGCTAACAGCATTATACACTGTAAGTTTCGCGGTAAACAGGTAATTTTTGTAAAACTTTTACTCAGTCAAGTTTTTTTGCCGTTGAAACTTAATGCGCTTTTCACATCGAATCTTCTTTTTGCTCTGGTTAACTTTTTCTTTTTGTTAAAATTACGAAAATATATCGTCGCGAATTATTATTAGATTTTTACAGCTTATGCTTGTAATAAGAAAATGATATTATTCTAGAGTCTAAAAAAAAAAAAAAAAAATAATAGCGCAATAAAGTAATGCACATGATAGTATTATTTATGGAATTTAAATGTCAAAAATTTACACTCGCTTCAAGTAGTCGTATAGTGAAGAGTAAAGAATGCAGTAAATATGAAATTGTATACGACCGGTAGAAAAAACTGAATACGTTTGCGCTAGCGAGTATGCACTTATATTCCATTGCGTTTCGTATCCTAAAAAAGAACAATAGAAAAAAAATTCATACTTTTTTCCTTTATTCGCTTGAATTTTATAGTTTAATGAAAAAAATTGTTAATAAGAATATCGTACGTGCATTTTGTATCATATACTCTTGTTGCTGTACGAGAACGATTAATTGATTTCATGATAAATCATTGTTATGACTATAAAGGCACTACATGCGTGTAGCGCGGATTTTTCCTCTCCATATTTTTCTGAGACATGCCGTGTGCGTGGTGAGAGAGTCGAAGAAGCGCAAATAATTCTCCAATTTATTTTACTTTAACGTGAAAAGTTGCTGTTTATCCCGGAACCCTTCGTGTTTCCTCACTCGGTCTCTCTTTCTCTCTCACTCCATTTCAATTGTGCTCTTGACAGTTATAATTAATTGCTTTCATTTATACATATGACGCCGAGGCTCCGAACATTTCTACTGACCTGAGACGCATAAAAACAACATAATGTACACTATATACTTTGAGAACAGCTGCGTCTGTAGGACACAAAAAAAAGGCATACAAAAAAAGGGGAAAGAGAAAAATGAAAAGAAGCAGAACTTTAGCATATTTCTCATTGTTCGGAAAGTAGTACCGGCAAAATGCGAGAACATCGGTATTATAAGTTCACTTGCGCTAATGAAGTAAAAGTGTATAAAAGGAAAAAAAGATGTTCATGGTAAAAAATTCAGAGGCTGCTTCATGGTTGTATGAAAAAAGTGAGAGAGGTAAAAAGAGAGAGAGAGAAAGCGAGATAGAGAGTAAGGGAGGCAGAGAGAAAGAGAAATAAAAAGGAAAAGTGTACATAGGAACAGGATGAAAAAAGCTTTCTTTCCTGACATCGCGCACCATTGTATATCTATGTATACGCATATATACTTGCGCTATGTGCTTACGCATTCTTCGTCGAGCTATTTTTCGACCATACAATTTTCTGCCTTTACGTATACAGTGATTTCTTTCGTCGACCCTCCATCGCTCTTTACACCACTTGGACGCACTAACCCATACACATACAACTGGTATGATGTGTATTTGTGACAATACGAACGTACTCAACTCACGTGACACAAAAATAAACACGTGTGCTTTAGTGTCGGCACTCTTTGTCAGAAGCATATACTATGCGTGCATAGTAGGCCAGATTCTTGGAAAATTAAAAGAGCTTTCGATTTTCGAAGATGTCACTTTTGCTGATTGAAAGGCAGACGCGGCTCTTGGCAAATCACAGGGGCTGCTTTGATTTTGTTAATGCAACACAGGGAGTCATTAAAATCTTCTGCGGTCTCTCTTGGATGTTAATTATTCTCTTTTTCTGTGACTTTTTTTCGAAAAGAACAACGGGACCGAGTAGTCTGGTTACGAATTACCCATGAGCATGTGTGGGCGTCTGTCGGCGACGTGTACATGTATATATTGTATATATAAATGTATACACGTAACGATGATGACGGCGCTCGTCACAAAAGACCATTAAAAAACAAAGGAACGAGAGGATTCTCGACAATTTTACGCCTGCAGTCGTATAAAACCATTAGTGCCGCTCGTTCTCGTATTTTTCTCTAACTGTATAATAGTGGGAAAAGCCACTGATTTTAACATATTTTTGACCGTATATAGATGTTTAGTCCTTTGAAAATGTTCTTATGGTTCTTTTTTTCCATTGCCTCATTATAAAATAATGAATTTTTCATTCCAGCGCGCGAGGACAGTTCATTCAAAAGTTTACGGATATCTTTTTTCGACATAATTTAAGTTCAACAACAACAAAAAAAACACACAAACAAATGTAACATATGAATTTTATTTTTTTTGTCGGTAAAAAGGTTCAGAGTGAACACGTAAAAGATAATACTTTTTACAATTATGTCATTCAATTTGAACTTTGAACTGAGAACATGACTGGAAGGTTGAAATTAATTAAATTCGGGAAAAGTAAAGAATTAAAATTTGCGGTAAAAATCCAAATTTTTTAAATGTCAAAATACGAAAATGAATGTTGAAACTCTTTAAATACTATTGGGCTTACTCCTAGCGATTATATTCTCCTCGAAAAAATTGCTCCATTTAGATTAATCGAAGAATAATATAGCGACAATAATCCACTCTTTATAGTTTTTTATTCCTTACAAATGTTTTGGTTTTATGATTCGTATGATTTTTCTTTTATATAATATATATGTATATTAGATTGTATTAAACACGCGATGTATAATACACTTACATTTAGTTGTGCGAACCAAAAGCCTTAAACAGTGCACAGCATAGCTTCCGTGATTTTCATCACGTATACACTTTTTCATACTCTTATAATAATGAGTATTAAACTTTTTTACTCTCTGACCACCGCCATAAATCGTACTTTGTGGCCGGGACCAATCGAGCTTGTGCATTTTTTTAAGGCTCCTTTATTTGTTTTACATATAACCTAGAGTATATAGGCACAAAGGGGTACACAGACACGCGCGTGCAGTTCAAAGATGGACCACAATCCGAAGAGTGCATTGCGTTGCGAGGCATGCTTTTTCGAAAAATCAATACTCTGGCGGATTATTTAGTATAGCTACGTATGGACGCGGGGGTACGCCATCGGTTTCGCAAGTTTTTTTGCGCCTTCAATCTTGGCCGTAACGTGTGTCAAAGCTATGGGGATTTGAGAGTCGCAGAAAGCGACGGGGTAAAATTGTGGGCGAAAAACTTTTTTCCCGAGACTTTAGACACGCGCGCGACTTTATTTTCATCGGACGGTAATTTTTTTCCTAGCACGATTCCTCCCACGAGAGGATTTGACTTTCGATTGTAGCGAAGAAAGAAAAACTAGAGATTGCTCCAGTTTTAGTGGTGCTACGGTACTCGCGTAAAGAGATTAGAAAATACAAGCTTCGAATGAGCCTTGTTACCAGCGGATTATTAGTCCCGCGCAGAGCAAATATTTTTACTGTAGCCAACGACTCGTGATTTCGTCGAGAATAGGGTAAAATAGAATTTCGCTTCTCTCGCGTTCCGCTGTGTGCACGCGTATACGTTTGATTACTTTCGCCTTGATAAAGCTCGGCGAGAGAACATTTTGCCGCGCACAGACCCGAGATCTTTTATCAGCTATCACAATCTTAACATATGGCGTTTCGTTTGCCCATCTGCATTCATGCGTGCACTCAAAGAATCTTTCGCTACGTACGTTTCTCATTTCGACTGAAATTGAAAACCGAGTATTTAACGTGCGGGTCGCTTTTGTACACGTGCGCGCGAGCAGGTAAATCATTTTACGGCCGTGAGCAAGTAATTTCTAGTTACACTGTATAATGCTCATCGCTGGAAACTTTTCAACTTCTCTTTCTCTCGTTCGCTCTCGTCACAGTGCACAGATAACAAGTGTAATTTATTTTATTTTTTCGTTTCGTTTGTTTTTTGTACTATCTCGTTTTTCGCGCAACTTTCTATTGCACATAAATACAAGACGAACAGAGAGAGAAGAGCGACAAGAGGTAAGAAGTGAGGGAGCTTACTCTGTTATTAGGACCAATGGTCCTCGCCGTCGTTGTCGTAGTCGTTTTTTGTTACGTTGTTGTCACGCGCGAAACGCTCGAGACCATCTAATGCCTTTTTACGATTTTTCAGAATGTGCTTTCCGAGCGTTTGTTTCCTCGTTTTCCTTTGCTTCTCTTTTTCGTTCGGAGTTTCATTTTGTTTTTTCGTTCATCTTTATGAATAACAGTTCATTATTGTGTCCTCCTTCATTGCAGTTATTACAATGGAAATTTGTGAAAACGATTTTACAAGGGCTTTTTTGAAGTTCCAATAAACTCGTTTGGTCTCTTTTTATCGAGCTTTTATCGAGAGACCTACAAAAGTGACAAATTCCAAAGTGATTGAAGAATGTTTTAATCCAACCATGCTCTCATCCCGTATGAAAAAATCAAACTTCAGATAAAAACTGTTGTCTATTATTCGCCCTGCGTAAACAACCAGTCGACAATTTTGACAAGCCCGTATTTTGTTTTCATTAAATTTTCGAGAAATAATTGAACGATAACATTTATCTAACGAAGAGTCCACTAAAAAAAGGAAAAATATCATTGCTAATCAATGTTCCTATACGCACAACGCGAAAGTACACATGGATGCTTTCGAATGAAAACTGAAATCAATTTTATTCGAACGCAGTCGCAACTTTCAGCGATACCAATATTTAGATGGTGATACTAATTCATTCGACTGTTAAGTTAACTAATGAGCATTTAGAGCCGTATTAATATTTTTTTTCGTTTCAAGTTGATTACCAAAATAAAAAAAATAAAAAAAAATTAATCAAGCGTTGAAATGTTAATTAATTGCTTGCACACTCTCATACAAAAGGGAAGTCAGGTGAAAATTTTTAAAGATCGTACCCACTGCATTCGGAAATTTAATTATGAATGATAATCCATATGAATGAATTCCATACCTATGTGAGGCAGGTATTTTTGAAAAGTTTTCAGGACGCGCGATGATATACACTAAACTCCATCAAGCGAGGAGCAGCATCAGCAGCCCGGCCGTGTAATATTAGACGCGCGCAAGCGTGCGCGAATGAATTTTTTAAAAAGTTGGCGTCTACATAATGCAGCACCGAATAGGAGGTGTACGAGATGCACATATTTATATACAATATACACGTGAAAAGCTCACACACTTGCGCGCGTACGCGTTATGTAATACAGCAGGAACGTCAGAGGAGTGCGCGACTGAGCTTGCGATATTGAAAGTTTCTCTATTTTCGCTATGTAGAGAGAGAGAGAGCGAGAAAGAGAGCTATAGAACTCTAAAACAAGAAAACAAACTAATGTTCGCTCGGATTCGTAAGCTCCAAATGATAAATGAGCTTTTGTATACGTATATACAGGATTATGTACATGGAGATATTGTCACGACCCATATATAGCTGTGCTGCAGCGAGGGTACTCGCGCACGCCAGTGCATTAGCTAAAGATTTTTTCGCGTGCCAAATAGAGAGAAAGTACGACGATCTAATATAACATAAAAGAGACTTTTTCATCCACAAATCTGCTGGCTGCTATGGTATATAGAAAAACTTGCTTCATTTTTCATGATTTTGCAATGTTTATGCGACAGCGCGCGCAGCCGGTCCGCAAGCTGAATCTAAAGAACAAAGTTATACCTTGCCACGAGTAGCAGCAGCAGCAGCAGCAGCAGCAGCACAAAATGCATGTATATGCGCGCAAGTATATATAAATACGTGGCACGAGCAAACTCTAGCTTATACTTTCCACGAAAGTTGGCGCGCGAATGAATTTACGCGCTAACCTTTACGCTGTCACGGACTTTCTCTTTCGACTGACCGCAAGAACTTGTGGCTCGATTTTCGGCGACTTTATACAGTTAATATAGTATATGCATGAAAGCCCAGTGGCTCGAAGCACATAGCCCGCCGCTCGGTAATTCATAATATATCAACGCGCGGCGAGCTAAGAAAATGTTCTGCTACGCGTGATCGATTACTCGTAGCTCGTCGCGGAGTGAGATATTTACTAAATAGTTTATACATCGTTTAACTTTGCTGATGCTGGTCTTGGGTTTAAATTTATCGCGCGTACGAGTTTTGTGTAACCGCAATGCTCGATGATACTAACGATAAAATGAATGGCATTTAAACGACCTTGAGTTTCTTTAGAAAAATTGCGAAAAATAATTATACAAATGAATTTGCGTAAAATAATTTATTTTATACGTCCGAGCAATACGTTCGAGTAGTTTGGAAAGCATGAAAATTGATATATAGATATATTGAGTGACGGTATTAATTGCTTTGACGGTAGGTATTTCATAAACCGTTCATTTATGCTTCGCATCGAAATGAAAATTTAACCGAATTATAATTATCCGACTTTCGTTGTTCACGTTCAAACTTGGATAAAACTACCGAAACTGCTTTAAAAAGCAATGAAAAATAGGAAAACCTTTTTTTAGGTGAATCGCCGAGAAATCATTTTTAAAATAAAAATTCAGCGTCTTCGACGAGAAAAAAAGAAGTGTAAAGATGATACTATGCAAGAATTTCTTTACGCTCTTAACGCTTCAAGTATTGTATAGAATATGGAAGCAAATTGTTCATCCTTTGAATTTTTCATCTCATTATATTCTCGCTTAACGATTGCATTATCACCCGATACGTAATTCAGCGATGTGGTATTCTCTTCATTTTTTTTAATTTCCTCTTTGTCTGCACTTTTTCGTCGTACACCACGAAATGAAAACTAATTTGCATATTTTTAATACTTCTCGTTTTAAAAGAGATAACTATATGCGATTACGCCATCGGTGGACACACGGTACGATGCTATACTTCTCGAGCGGTGCTATTTTTTTTTAGCCTGGCTTTTCGGGGGCACGATTTGTTTGACGAAATATATAACAAGATGAAAAAAGTAAAGCGCAGTGCTGAAGAGAATAAAAAAAGGACGTATGAGAGTCATCGAGAGAAATGCCTTGTTTATGTGTTCATATAAGATTGGTTTTTTACGAGCAGTGCGGGTAAAAAAGGAAGCCTTTGACGATTGAGTTATTATATTATGTGAATACACAAGAGCGGCGCAGGGACGTAGGAGAGTTGGTGGAGAGCGTGAAAAGCTTAAGAGCAAGTATTTGGACGCTGTGAATTATGTGATGCTTGCAGGTGAGCCGCATTTACACATAAATATAAACATGTACCAGGGTCCTTTTTTTCTTATATTCGTATTTCGTTTAGAGTGAATTTAAAAAAAAACTTTTCGAAAATATTCTACGACACCAAAAAAATTTGACACGATATTAAATAATAAAGTTTGTAAAAAATTGTCCTTTTTACTGCTTTCCAGCAAAATGCTCTAGTTCGCGATAAGCTACAATAAACAAATTAAAGCAAAAAGTAGAGAGTGCATATAAGAAGACTAGAAAAAAAATAGGAGCGAGTGTTTTGAGGAAAAAACTTTGTCGCATGCAGAGTGGAGGGAGAAAAGAGATAAAGTTTATAATTTATCTATGTCTAAACAACAATGTACCCATGCAAATGAGGTAAAATACAGTATACGATACTCTGTTGCGCTTGGAAAAATTGTCAAACTGTATGGAGCGGGAGTTTCAAAATTCGCTTATTTCATTTTAAAAATAGATTAATCATTGTTCAACTATTTGGAACGAGAAAATTAAATCATGAAAATTGTTATTTTTAACTTTATTGCATTACCCTCGTTAACCAAGAAATTTTCAGTTATTATTTTCAACGAATTTATGACTTATAATATGCGAAGAGCGACAGTTGAAAATATTTAATTTAATAATACAAATCAATGCGCAATTTGGAGGGAAAGTGACATATTGTTATAGCATCTGAATTTTGATGTTTGTTTTGAAAAAATACGTAGATCAATTCTCGATCCGGTGTCGAAGGACCTCTCAAGCGATATTTTCAGCTAAACTTTATAAGCCAAGAGTAGTAAAAAGAAAGAAGTAAGCAAGTTTTTTGTGTCTTTTCTCGGCACACGACTCTTTATCTAACAAAAGAGAGCTCAACATTTTCAAGTACGCAAATTCAACTTGTGACAAAGTAAGCCCCTACCCCCTTTCTCGTTTTCCTTATCTGGCATGCGTTAACGTTGTAAGGACTCGCTCTCGTAGAAAGGAAAGAAAGAGAGACAGAGACGGAAATGCGAGCGTTAGAAAGTATGAAGCGAAATTGTCAACTCGAAGGCTCGAAGCGGTGCGGCACGAAAAGAGCAGTTTTTATTTTATGAAAGTATTCTCGAGGTTATCTCTCTCGAGCTTCTCCTCTTGAGATCGTCGCAAATACACGCACACACGTGTACGCGCTCACTATATATACATAGCAAGACCACAAGAAGGTTATTTGGCCAACGGCTGACACTTAACGCTTAAGGATGATTATGTATATTACTCATATAACTGCGCTTTGTGCGCCAAATCGCTCCAGAGAGTCGACGATTTGCAAAATAATTTCATAAATTTGTCGGACTCAAGATAGAAAGCTCTTGACAATGTTTCGAGAGCCGTTTATTGAGAAAATTCGAGTTTAAGTACCCAAGTATAAGATCGCAAAACGCGCAACTCTGTGTCGGTTGAGCGAAATTGCGACTAGTTCGTTGATAAATTGAACTTTTATCGAATTTTTGATAATAATGCCATTACGCGATACAAGTAATATTTAGACTGCTGTGCTCTGCCTCTTCGAACTTTTTATGACAGATGTGTTATTATAGATTAGCATTTTTATTGAGAGAATATCAAGCAATATTTTCTATGAACGACTGGCTTATAAATTTTTTATCATCTATTTAAAGCCGGCATATGCTTTATGATTGTGTTGATGAAATTACATGCTTATGTACACATGAACGTTCCGTTTGCACGTAAATAAACGGAATATCATTCATTTTTATTTTCAATCTTTATCGAAATAATTTTTATTTGGTTTTCACCCTTCTAAATTTTAATAGAACAAATAGAATCTTGAAAATTTTGAAATTTTCTGATTTGATTAAATTTTCAGTTATTGTCTAAGTCAAATAAATTTCATGCATTAATTTTTAATCCATTTTTCAAATAATCATGGGAAGTTAAAAGAAGGGCAATTTTGAAACATTCCAAGAGTAATAAACTCGAGAGAAATTTGTTTTAATCAAAGGGAAATTACCTGTATGAGTACAATCGAAATTTTATCATCCTACGTGCTTTACTTCATCCCTGACTAATGTCGTCCTTACACTGCACAGAGATATGCATTACATTAATATAAATTTTCCAACTCGTTCTTTCTATCGGAGGCAAGCGATTGTCTTGTGTGCTATTGAAAAATCGTTAAAGGCGAAACTGCGAAGCTGAACATTCGATTACAATCTCGCGCACTTAGCCATCGGCGATAAAATACAAATACATATAGATATATATTGGAATAATAATCGCCGAGTCTGCTCACAGAGGGACGTATATAAGAGCTAGAGAGAGAGAAGCAACAGTTGCGCACCGCACGCCACTTATAGAATATTGCGCACAGCACAGAGCACGTAGCACAGAGCACTGCGAGTGATAAAGGTCTACGATCGGCCAGGCGACCGTCGACTCTCGCGGCTAGCCGTGAACTGAACTCTCTCGGCGCCTCTCTTCCTTCTCACTCGCAGTGCCGTGCACACGCTTGGATATAGGTATAACGCGAGCGCGCCGTACCTAAAGCAGCGCGCAACTCGCTCGCGCTAAACCCTCCACGAGCTTGTAGCACGTTTCCAGTCGGCGATTTGCATGTACCCCGAGCGCAGCGCGCACTCTAGTCTTGTAATACACTTGCACGGGCGAAGCCAACGTCCCGAAGAAGCTTAGAATAATTTTCTGCCTCGCGAGCTTTTTTTTCACAATGCTTCGTGGCGCGCAGTTCCCAACGATCGCTGAAAGTAAACGCATAAAAATCGAGCGCTTCTCGCTCCCTCATAATATATATACGCTTAGATAAGAAACTGGCAACGCCGAATGCCATCGGAATACTTACACGCAAAAATGCGCACACGTTCGCAAAATATTTTCATACTACATGTGTTATGTACCCTCTCGCGTCTCTTATAGATATACTGCGATTGGATTATTCGAGTTATGCCGAGTATTTTGATACCGGAAAACATCCGGATGGCTCGAGCGCGGAGAGCTATGAGCGTAAAAAATCGCAACACGCTTCATACCTAATACGAAACGAAAAGCTCGCGCGAGTTGATACTCGATAAATTTTATATCGATGCACTAAACAGTCGTATGTAGCCCGCGTGTATATATGCCGCACTACTACTGCCTCGCAGCTCGACTAATCGTGTGCAAGCTGACGCAAATCATAATTCGCCTTATCGACTGTACGCGGCGCGAGTACAGCTCCGCAGCGGCATGTAGCCTCGAACGAGTGTTAATTAGAAATCGCCTATGCAATTATCGCGCTCGTTACTTCCAACGTAATTATATTCTTTCGAATGTACGCTCTGGCGAACGACGACTGCGTACGCGTGTATATGAGACTGTGCGCGAAAGGTCTAATTTCATTATACGCGCGCGCCTGTGTACAGTGTTCCTGGCGGCGTGTGTTTAGTTATATACGCGCGCGTGCAAAGAAAGTTCCAACCCCGCGTCGCCGCTTGGTATGTAAAATTTTATGATTAAGCTAAGTTAACGTGGCTAAACTTTTCCGACAACTTTTCACGCAGTCGAGCTTACATGATTGAATGCACGTTTATGAAGATTGCAGGCTGACTTGACGGCAAGAGTTTCATCTTTTTGTCCCGACCAAGTCTGCTTCTGCTGCTCTGTTCTGCTTGAACACATAAAAAGCCATAATGAAAATGTTTACGCACATCTTTCTCCAAGATCAAACTTTTTAACGCGGTCAATCACAATTCTTTTTCTTAAATTGAAGTTTTTGAATTTTTGAGTTTAAAATATTCACTAGTCTTCATATTGTTCGCTTTTCAAATTGTATTTAAACGTAAAGTTAACGATTTTTGGATAGGTTTTTCATGATGCTAAATATTTCTTTGAACGATCGCATATTATTTTTGTAGCATAAAATTTTTTTTAAAGACCTATTTGAAAACTTTAATCTTTATGCTAACCTCAGTTGTTAATATTACCATCAATAGGCTTGCTGCTATCATGAGTAAAACTATTTTATTACTTAGATCGTAATGAAATAAGATTATAACGATACTACTCATTCAACTTTCTTTTTAAAATCTTCGTTTTATTAGATAAGTTATTTATACACTATTACAAATATTTATATCAAGATTATCTTGAAAAATATATAAATAGTATAGAACTTGGTATCTTTTTGTACAACAACTACTTCGTGCAACCCGTTTAAAATCAATAAACATTTGAAACAAGCTGAACGATTTGTGTGAGTGAAAAAAAACCACCCAAATGTTCCGATAATTCCAGTAAAAATGAGGACTTTCAATAAAGTTATGAATTATTATTTTATATTCTGATTTAAAAAATATGGATGCGTTCCTCTGAAGTTCAAATTTTTTGATTTATCATTATTTTTTCTATGTATCGAAAAAATAAAGGTTTTAAAAAATTTTAGCCTTTGTTATTAATGGCATATTATCCCATGCATAATCATTTTATGAATTTTCAGTAAGTAGTTCATGCGTAGGTCAGTTTACTATCTATTTGGTAGTTATGCAGTAATATGTAGAAAATTAATTTTTTTTTGACGGATTAAGTTATTTTGTTAATTTATGCACCATGTGAAAGATGCTAAAAAGTTCTTACACATAATCCATAAAGCAAAGTGAAAAATTGGCTGATCTTGCCGTGGAATTTCAATGACACTCAAGAAGCACTGGTAGTTAATGTTCGTTTGACGAGAGTTTTAGAACTTTGTAAGAGGTATACATGAATACTGTTACTCGAGCAATGGATCACATATGTACTTTTAATTTTTTTTGAGTTACACTTCAAGTTAAATGAGATGATATGTTTTCTCTATCAAATTTTTATTTAATATTCTTGAAATAATTTTAGTTTGTGCACTATAGAAACACAATTTTTTTAGTAATAAGTTGAAGTAATAAAAAATACAATATACCTAATGTCACGTAGTAAAAGTACAGTATTTATGTATTTTACATTTTTCATCGTAATTGCATGCGTTGGAAATTTTTCTGAGAAAAGAAGAAAAATGAACCTCGCTACTGCAATTTTTTCTTTTTTTCTCGTTACAAATGTACAAAGAGCGAGATCTCAAGCTACTGATAATGATATTGACTCGTCGATCATCGTTTTTGCAGGCATTGTCAAATGGAAAAATGCATTTATCACTTGGAGCTGCACAAGTTTTCATGGAGAATAATTAAGGAAATAAAAATTATGATGGGAGATGCGTCAAAGATTAAGCATTGATTTTATAAAAAGACTTAGATGGTGTAAATTTTATTTTCATAGTCTGCAATTGCCTTAGAACTTTTAAAAATAAATTTATCAAAACTGCACATTCATATCGATTCAAGGCTAAATTACATTCTAATCGTTGAAAAGTTAAATTACCTGAACAATACTAATTGAGCTTTACCCATGTTACTTTCGATACTTTTGTCCCTGTCTTCCCGATGCACTAGATTGCTCACATGTATGCAAAATGACACATACATCTATGCAGGAAGCGTGGCTAAAGTCCAAGTTTTCTTCTGTAATTATATTAAGCTCTCTAATGGTTTCGCGCAAGTTCATCCAGCTCGTTAATTAAAATACATATACGTACGCACCTAAGTTGGCCGAAGAAAGTATCTATAGTGACCTCGCGCAGATAAATTATATAATACGCTCACCGAAAGAAATAAGCTTATATTTCCATGATTCCACTGGGAAATTAATCTTGTAAACTTTTGAGCTTAATAGCTAATTTAGATCTATATTAAAATTTGCTTCGACGCTTTTGCATGCCGCGCCGGAAGACGTCACGGAGAAGGTGAGGAGAGTGAGTACAAGTGTACGTGTGAGCAGTGCGCCATTATATTTTTATTGAGTATGTGTGTCGTTAAGTTCTAGAAATTTTTATTATAAAATATACGCTTGTTATGACTGCACTGTAATTGTTCCTGGAAGATTCATTTACCACTCGCTCGTCTCGAAGACAAACTTTATCATCTCTTAAATTTTTAGCGAGAGTGTCAATAAGAGTATACGCTTTCATTAGTTGTTCATAAAAAGATGATTTATTAAGAAATATTGTTGTGATATGTTATGTAAAATAATTTTTCTGGTGTTAAAAAACCATCATTTGCGGCATTAATTTCATTTATAAGATTGATTCAAAAAGTTTATAGCTTGTGCTAAATGTACAATGAGAGCTTTCACGTGATACTCCTCCTCAGTGTTCCTCAAGACGTTGCTTACTTCGAGATAAAAGTTTCTTTTGAAATATAAGCAGTGTATTTTCCGTTTCATTTCCATTAAAAAATTATTTTAAAAACTTGAAAAGGCAACATCTGTTAGGCACATGAGTTGCAAATCTTAATTAAAAAATCTTGGCAGCAGACACGAATAAAGATATGAGTATATATGTGACATTAAAGCCCTGTAAGAAGAAATGTCTATATATGGTCGACTTGGGAGAACAAGTGTAATGAGATTTCGTTCCGCACATATAAGCTATATCATGCGTGAAACACGCGATTGGAATGTGAATGAATTATTCGATGATGGATTGTCGCTACGATTTGCAATCACAATGTCTGTGTATCAAATATTTTTTATGCGTTTGTTCAGCTATAAATCGTTGGCTACATATGCAGTTAGCAAGATTTACCTTGAAATAAAAGTAATATGTTTTTATTTTCAATAAACAGGGTACGTGCTGAGTGAGAAAAAAGAGAATCACGTCGCGATTAATTGGAAATTTCCATTTTGTAAACACGGTAAATTTGCATATATTTAATGCCATATTTAACGAACAGAATTTTCATATTTATTTATTTATTTTTAATTTCACGCTGCTGTACAGTTTTTTAAGTATGCTTTCGAGTTAAATCTACTTAAAGTTGTGGATGAAATTAGGTCAGGCATAGGTAGTAATTAATTTATTGAAATCAATAAATGCTGTAAAATTGATGTATAACTCGGTGAATCATCGTTCGCTAGAAGTTTCCATAAAAAAGAAATGCAATAAAAAAAGCTCGCGAGCGTAAAAAAGTAGGGGTGTGCATGTTTACTCTTGTAAGATTTTCTTTTTCATAAGAAAAGTAAGCTCTTTTTTTCTCTTTTACATGTATTGTGTACAAATAGAATGGAAAACAATGTGTAATATATAAAGCTGGCGACTAGTAGCCGCGTGTCTTTTTGTCTAACTGTGCGGCGCGCTTGTGACACGAAAGTGGAATTTCTCATCGAGAGTTCTATTC
This sequence comes from Trichogramma pretiosum, assembly GCF_000599845.2. Classification (NCBI taxonomy): domain Eukaryota; kingdom Metazoa; phylum Arthropoda; class Insecta; order Hymenoptera; family Trichogrammatidae; genus Trichogramma; species Trichogramma pretiosum. The sequence continues at coordinate 246,223 of NW_019641686.1, forward strand.
CGCACGCTCAGCTGTTATTGTCGGCTTAACACGTATACGCACTATAAATCGACATTTTCCTCTTTCAGGCATTGGTCCTCTGTACGCGCAGCAAAGTACAAGAATAACCCTGACGTTTGCGGTTTATAGCGCGCTTAGTTTGACGTGATCCGCACATACATACACGCGTCGATATTATATTATATGAGGAAATGAACAAGTCTTTCTGAAAGACCGCACAACGTGCGTGTGTGGTTGTAGGGGGCATTTTTTCTTTTTGTGTACAACATGTACGCGTGCACTGATGATTAGAATTTCAGCTTACTGTTTCGTATTGTATCTCGAGAATTGAATGCGAGCGATGCAATCTTCCTACTCCGAGCATTTTACACAACTTGAGCATTGTGTGTAGCATATCGATTGAAACACAAAAGAATATTACATTTTCTTCTGAAGAAAATGCGGGACGATGTTGTCATGATAAAATTTGCATCATGCTCGACTACACACTTGCTCTGTCTCTCTTTCTCTCTCTCTCTCTCTCTCTCTCTCTCTCTCTCTCTCACTTACTCACAGCATATATAACACACTACTCTCTTATACACGTGTGTGTGTATATATACAAAGTATAATACATTTTTCAAGAGTCAATCAAGTACGAACACATCCCTTTTCCCTCGATCGAGGAAAATTATTTTGCATTTGCCGACCCTCAACGACACATCGAGTATACTAAACATTCGTAAAAGCTTAATCTTCGAGTATTTTCACGGGATTAAACTTTCAAACTGGCTCAATTTTTTTCGAACTACGAAAATTGAATTTACTCTTTTTTTTTATTAGAAAGAAGTTTTCTACATTTTCAGCTTTTCACTTGAAATTTTATACTTATTCGGATTCTTTTTCGCCAATTTTATTGCCGTGGGTGAGAAGTGTTAATCCAATACTCGTACTATGGCGATATGTATCTTGTACGTTAAAAAAGGTATGCGCGATATTTAATTAAGAAAAAATTACTTTTTAGCCGTGACTGAATTGGTTGAAATTTTTGAGAAAAAAGCTATGTCGTTCGATTTCAAGCTCTAAACAAATACGTGATATCCGATCTAGGCTGTCTATTTGTAAAGGCATTTGATGCATCCGTGTAGCAGCAAAAGCTCTAAAACAGAACGTCAACGCAAATAAAATATACAAGAAGAGTCAACAGGCAGGCATCACAAATGAAAGAATCGCGCTTGGTTTAACAATGAGAAAGAGAGAGGAAAGAATAAGGTATTGACAAAGGATCTAGACAAACAGGCTGAAGGTAGAGCTCCATTTTCATTAAAATAAAGCGCGTGTATTAAAAAAGATGAAGAGCATCAGCATGCCTTTACGGCATAAGGCATTTTTTGTAATCAATTTTTTTCCTTTTTTTCATGATTGGATGCACTATACCAGGTATACATTTACCGACTGTGTATCTTTGTCCGCATTCGGTGTAAAACGGATCCGAAATGCAGAAAAGGGAAAAATTTTACGGTCGCGCGTAGCTAACCGAAGAAAATAGCATTTTTTTAGGATACGAGCGATGGAAGTGCGCTCGCGTTATTTTTGCATTCGTACTTGCGAAAAAATCGATTTGTCCCGTGCCCGCGCGCTCGAGTGAAATTGGAAAATTTGGTCTGTGGCTCGGTATATATGGTATACAGCATAGCCAGCACAAACAAGAGTCTAGATTATCGATTATTTTGCTGCCGCTATGAATACTTCAGTCATTTTAAAAGCTTCGCCCGTTGGACGAATTATGTATCGGCGTGCAGAGTCGTTGAAACAGCTTTTTGGTCCTGCTATAGAGCCTTGCTCGAGTCAGACGAATAATGGATTTTTTGGTGCTTTTTTAAGTACAATTTTATCCTGTTCTAGCAGACGACGTTTTAATTGGCGCTCGTCAGAGAAGGTGCTATTCAGCTAGTGGAAATTATTTACCGACCAATGTAAATAGTTCCCTCAATTGTTATTCTATCGGCCGAATGCGCGGCAATGCACACTCATACCTTTCTCGGGTTTCATGAAGGACTTATAATGCAGCTAACTATAGGTTAACACTTTGCAAAAGGGAAAAGATGTAATGATAAGTAAATATAGAAATCTATAATAGCTCCCGCCTTATATCCAGCATCTTTTTTTACGTTAACCATAGTACGCGTCTCACACGTTAAAAGTAGCTCTGCTGTAAAGTTGTTTATCGATGTTAAATATTTCCCGATTAAGATAGTAAGAAAAACTGAATGTTATGAAAAATGTATGGCACTTGATTGCTATGTACGACACGTGGCGTGGCGTAGGAAAAATTAGGATTTGACGCTTGGCCGATATAGAACAGCGAATAGCGCAATGAATAATTTCTATGGCATAATTAAAGAGCATATATCACTTGATTCACTCTGTGGTACATTTTGTACACGAATATACGTGCTACACATGCGCGCCAATGTACATAGGAAACTTAGTTTACTGTAGAGATTCTCGCGTCAAGAACAATCGTCACGTGCATCAGTGTCAATTAGAGGCGTGATGCGTATTATATAGAATTACGAGTGATTTACGCGGATGTATAATAAATTTTCCTCGTCCTATCGCCATGTACAATTTTGAGACGTGTAAGCTCGAGTCGCGCGCGAGGGTGTTATTTCGAAGGTCATTATAAACCACTCGCTTGCCGACAGCCAGCTATGTTTATTATATATAAGCTACATAGCCATATATAGCTCGGAGTTGCGTAATTCCGTTTGAAAGCTCACAATAGTAGCAAATGAAAATATTTTCCCTTCGATCCTGCAAAAGTGTTATAACGCGCACCATATAAAAAAAAGGACATTTTTTCATTCTTTATGACGTGCATACTTGAACAGTTGTAATTAGGGGCTTTTTTGTGCATGTCCGTTTTGATACCACTCGACGTTTTTATCTCGTTTTTAAGGGTTTTCCGTTTTATCTACTATTCGAGTTCCTCGTGCCCGGCATCTAATAGGCAAAAGTGCTGTTTCTTTGTTGAGAAATGTTACGATCTCAGATAATATGTCAATGAACATCTCAAACTATTGTTGAGCACTACTCACGCGGGGTATATCGACTTTCTCCGTTCTTAACGATCATATCGATATCTTAAGGCTAGTTCTTTATACGCTAATCTATAATACTTTCATTTTATTGTTTTTGTTTTCATCTCTCAAAGAGACTTTATGCTCATCAGACGTTCTATCGTGGCCTAATTCGTTTTTAATTAAATTAAATTTAATTACGATGTTTGAGAAAAAAAGAATAAGCAAAGGAGAAATCCCAAAGGCTTTGCCAAGATTTTTGCAGACATTTAAAATTAAATTATATCTCTTTTATGCAAAAAATATACTGTGTTTAAATTTGACTACCTACCTGTCATGCGTAACATAAAAGCTTTACTGTGGGATTAAAGAAAGATCCAGAGCTCGGGTACTACCTATATTTTCACCTATATATAGATGGTATAATATAATAAATCTCTATTGGGTCTATCTTGTACATGCACGTTCACTCGGAAACGTTCAATCGTTTGCGATTTCTGATCCTCGATTCACGTTCGACTCTTTCATCTGATTTGTGAATGGCAATATTATCTACCCACACGAAAAACCGTTTGCTGTTTTAAAATTGTTGTTTGTGACTTGTGGAGCTCTTCATACTTTTTCTATCAAAGAAATGAATAAGTTATAATAGCAATAAATTTCTAAAATGCTTGAAAATTTAATACGTCTTGTGGTCAGACTAAAAAGATCATTTTTTAAATAAGTTATTGCTGTCTGAGTATCGTAAAGTTTTTTCTAGTATTTTACCATTTCTATTTCTTTTCACTATGTTCGTTAGCATCACTTCATTATTTAATTGCTATTTTTAATAACAAAATCTGTAAATGACTGAAAATCTGAACTGATAATTGAGATTAATCAAAACTACTAATCAACATTAAATTTGAAAATTAACTATTAGAGTTTTTAATGTTTATATATAAAATGAGAATTGCACTGATAAAGATTATTTAAAAGTCGACTTTCAAAGCAACAGCCGAAATCGAGTATTCACACATTAGTCTTTGACGTAACGCACAAAGCTAAATTCATTTTCCACATATAATCTCCGAGCATTCGCTTGCAATTATACATAAGCATGAATAATATCATCGTTCTGGAAATATACGTGTACAATATTATGAACTTTGGATCAATACTACGCATACAGGGCAGATCAGTTAATTAATCGCCGAAACGCGAACGTTAATGTTGCGCATCCTCCAGCTACGTGTGTGTGCGTGTGCTAATAATGTGTCGCTTAACTTGGTAATTGATTGTTGTCCTGTGACATTGACTGGTCAACCTAATTCATCTTGATGTGGCCAAGCGAGCAGGTAATAATAAAAAAATAAAAAAAAAGCCAAGAATAGTATGCGATGTTCTTGCTATAACGATTTCTTTCGTTAAGAAATTTCGTTCGGATGGAAAAAATTATCAACACTTGAATTTATAGCATGTGTACGAATTTAAAAATGCCGGCTAGATTGACTTTATGAGAAGTTTATCGAGTCGATTATTATAATTAGATGCGAAAGCATTGTGCAAGGGGAGAATGAACCATTTATAATGAATACAAAATAATTTTCTTTTATTGTATTACTGGATTTTATTGCATTATAAACAGCACTGTTTACAGCAATTTTTCTCAATTTATTTCCTTTAAAAAATAAGAAAAAAATATCCATTCATGTTATGTTTGACAATCTTGAAAAGTGTGAAAGCAGCTTCCACGTTTAATCAAGCAAAATATTCGACTTTTTTATCAGTTTTTCATAACACCACTGAACTCGTTGATCGAAGTTGTTTTCCATAAAAAAATTAATTAAAATACATCCAGATACGTAAAATGAGAAATTATGATGTACAAACATCATAACTTTATCTACACACATGCACATTGCACATGTACCGTGGTATATATTTAACACCCTTAACGAGCCTTATGTATGTATGTATACGTGCGTATACGTGTATATATCAGCTTCGGTATGTACATAGCTTCTATATATAGCCGCTGAGGTACGGGCACAGGTATATAATGTATTTATATATATTATATATATACGCGAGGCAAAGCGACTTGCGACTTCTACGACGTTGCTCGACGACGATGGAACAAAATTAATTAAGGTACCAATTAATCTATGCCCGTCGCTCTCGTGCGCTCAACTAAGATTACGACTGCTTTTTGTTTTCATCCCTCTACCGTCTACCTTTGCTCTAACTTATGATTGTGTCTTGCGTTTACAAGCTGCATAAACTCGTTAGTCGCATTGGATTTGTTTATAATATACCATTGTTTCGCTTTCTAAAAATAGCCGCAATTTGTTAGCTTTCGCTTTACGTTAAACTGAAAACTACGGCGATGAAAGATTATAAAAGATTAAAATGTGAGCGATTGCTCAGTCAAAAATTAATTTTAAAACTGCGCATCTGGATAGTCAACAAAACAGCTTGCAATAAGTGTATTTTAATTTTTTTTATCGAAATTGATAACCAACGGTGAAATTTACGTGAAACAATTGCGAGATTATTTTAACTACTTGTGCTTATAAAATCTTTGTTTTCTCATAAAAGAGTATAAGAGTACCTAAAAGGCGTCAATATCACATTTTTGACGAATTGTTGCCAGAGAGTGCAAAAAAATGGAGATATAAAATTGATATATCGCTAAACCTCATTGCAGCCCGTGAATATTATAATTTTTTCAATAAAGGCTATTCAGGGTATTTTAATTCAGAGATTTTATTGATGCAACTCGAGCATCATGATCCGCTTGCTAATTGATATTCGTATTTATGTGAGCTTACAGCATTTCAAGTTCATCTTGTTGAATTTGTTGCTAAATAAATGATATGAATAATATTAAATACAAATACGAGCGCAAAACAATCATGAATTTGAGTTCGTATCGATCAATAAAACAATTTGCTATTTTAGTGTCCGAGAAATATCAAGTATAATAGTTTATCATAGTTTATTACTATAGTTTATTTTTTTGTAAATATGAATAGAACGGTTCAAAATGAGATATTAAATAACAGTATAATTTGCACAAGAGCTTAAAAACTGAAGGTAAAAATATAGTATCCCCCCATACGATATTCTTTGGATATCTTCAAAGAGCGCCAGTACGTATAAGAAAAAGAAAAGCTCGAGCTCGTATACTTAATACTGCTTGACATAAATTTTTGACTTTGAAATGTTATATTGCCCTCCAGGAATGCAGTGTGTGTCACATATTCGTGTAATAATCTAAAAATAAAAGACACAGTTGCAGCCTGGTGTCTGCGTATAAGTTCATATTACATTATTTATGCATGCCTCGTCAAGCTTCATCTGTTCATATGAAAATTCTAACTGATACGTCCCCTGAGTAAAAGACAAAATATTTAAACAAACAACGACGTCCGTGATAGTATTTTCAATTATTTAATCGCTTGTCAACTTGATATGTACCTATTTTTACTGGCTGAGAAAGTGATTTTTTGTACAAATAATGACACATATTTGTAAGTCTGTTGTCTCTTTAATGCTATTTATGTAACACCCGTAAAGGTAAACTCTTATCTTTTACCAAAAGTACTTAGTGCGCACACAGCTGTAGCTGCACTTGAATTGCTCAAACAATCGTACCCGTTGCCGGAGGGATCCTCTTAGTTCTGAATCATTTTGCTCAAATCTGGCTTCGCGCGCACACGTGTAAACGCCAGGCGTTTAATTATGAGAGCACACGTTATTTATATCGCGTGAACACACCGAGACACTGCATTAATTCGATGGAATTATATTTCCCGCCCTCTTATTTTTAATTAGCAAATGCTATTAGGTATCAGTAAATACAATAACTAATCGATAGTCTTATAGCAAACAGTTTCACAAGTTCGTTTAATTGTGGTTGAAGTTTGAGGAACTTTCTGAATCCTAAACTACGGTTGTCCAAATGTTGTTTTCAAACGAATCGATCAACATTCGTCAAGCTATAATATTCAAATTGATAGAAAATAAGCGAAAATGTATAGTCTTGCAATCTGTATCATAAACTTATGCACATTGCATATCAATCCTACATCGATAAAGTTGATTAAGAATTATGCTAGAAACCGTTTTTGATCATGTTTTTAATTTTCATTTTTAATATTGCAGCTGACATTCTCGATGAAGTAGAGATTGCTTTAAAAAAAATTAGTACCAATTTGAAAGCTAAATGCGTTGGAGGAGGACGAATTCAACATGATGCCGAAACTAAGAAAATCAAGGTTTACGGATATTCTCAGGTACTAAATTAAATTTATTAAAATACAATAATAATTAATAAAAAAGATAAAGATCGCAGATAACGAACACTTTTTTTGCTTCAATATTGAAACGAAACAAAATTATAATAATCGACGCGATATCCTCGCAAACGTCGGAAAAATAGAGTAATATATTATGTTATATTCCATCATTCCAGATAACTTTTACGCCATTTCCTTCGTAAGGACATCCATAATAGCGTGATAAAATTGCCTTATCATTAAGAATCCAGAAAAAAAACATTGTTATTTGATAGAGAGATGTTCAAAGATCAAAAAAAAATGATAGCACTATTGAAAATATTGTTTTTTTATGTAAATATACGCTATTGAAAATTGCAAAATTAGCGGTTTTTTTTACTTTGAATCGTTTTTAACGTAGAATTTATTCAATTTAAAGAAATTTACCAAGAGCAATTTTTTGTAATGGTCTAAAGTACTCAGTAAATATGTTTTTAAATTCGAATTTTTAAATTTTTCCAATTTTTATAAAAACACCGATTTAAACCAATTTATGTTTGAAAATTGCGTGGTAAAATTGGTTTTGCCTATTGTGGATATCCTTTCGAAGAGAATGGTGTAAAAATTATCCATTACTGCTTACTTCTTATGAATATTGATTTACACGGAAAATATCTTACGAGTAAATTCAGCTAAGTGTACAGCTGTATCAGAAAAGGGCATTATGCTGATACAACGAAATTATGGGCTATATTCGGTTGCTAAATTTTGCAAAATTATTTTGCCGCAACAAAAAAATATCTTTTTCTGATCCAGCTGTCCACTTTTGCTGGATTTACCCGTGCGATTTTTAAGTGGCAATTTTAATTCTGCAATAGCGAGAAAACGCAAATTTCGAGAAGTAGGGGGTGCCTCGTACATATGTCAATAATAACAGTAGTATACAGGAGAGCATTGACAGATCCCGTACTTCGATGTGTTTACATTTTCTCGCTAATGCAGAAATAAAGTTGAACCGTTTTAGATCAAATAAAATATATTTTTAATGAAAATTTTTCAATTTCACAGGGATTCGGAAAAGCTGATCATGAAATAAGTACGAATTTACTCAAGAAAAAATATTCAGATTATACAATCACTTGGTCAGATGAAGGATATTAAAATTTCATGTATTATTATATATGTATATTTTCATCAATAAAATAAAGATTAATAACATACATTTTTATCGATAAAATTTTTAAACAATTACTTATGTCATAATTTTCATTTTTTACTAGTTTCAGTTATATTATCCTTAAAAAAATTCTGCGCATACATAACCAAAATAGTTATATGCCTTGAAAAGTCGTAGTGCCAAAGTGGAAGGTTTACGGCTGTTTAGACTCACGAGATTAAAAGAAAAAATAAAGACATTTTTTTCATTCAGGAATACCTGAAAAATTGTTGCAGAAGGTCTGGGTTTTAGATCACATGCAGTTTTGTTGAAAATTTAATTTTCAAGTAAATCTACAAGACTGTTAATATTAAATAATTATTTCAATTAACAAACCGCTGCATTACTTTGTAGAGTATTAGAATGATTTCAATTTGGAGTAAAAGCATCAGATACGGTGGTCTACTTTACTAACGGTTGGTCAAATCAGAATTTTTTCTGAAATACTAGGTTTAAGAATAAATTATGGATTATCGGAAAAAAGCAAAGTGACTGCATAGCATTTTTGAAAATTGGGTTTCAGTGAAAAATCCCAACGATTTTTTTTTTTAATTTTAAATAACAATGAGTTTAATTTGTAGAAAATTATTCGGAAAATAAATCATGTCAATGTTTACTATAAAAAAATAATTTTAAATAAATGCGAGTTGACATAATTTTCAATAACAAATTTGAATGGTAGAATGATAAAATCACTCATGATTGCATTATAGAAAAATACTAATTATCGTCGGATAAAAACCATCAATAATTATTTTAGTTAAACATTTATTTAAACAATTGAATAGCTAAAATTTTATTTAAAATATTGAATTACTGAACTGATACAACTCTACCCTTTATCGAGTATTATTACAAGGTAAGTTCAGATAAATTATCGACATCGTAATCTACTTTATCTACGGTCATCTCTGAATTTCTATATTTTCGATAAGATTTTATTTCAATCTTCTTTACATGCGCGATCTCCCAGAGATGGCATTTCGTATGCTTTGAATTTCGAATATTCGTAAAAAATCCCACTCGATCAACTTCACTCATCAGAATACACAACTAATCCTATCACGTATGTGTGTAAGTCGAAAACGAATGAAAATCATTAGTACATCGTTATTTATAAACAAATGATGGCATAAGCAGACCCAACCTGTCTAATCTGAGTCGGCAACGGCATCTGAGTTTTTGTTGGCAAAAGTTTGTAAATAATAAAAAGTTTGAGGAAATTATAGGAACATGCTTTCTCGAGTATCCAAATTAGTTGTGAAAAATTTAAATCGCCGAAATTGCCATGCACTTTGCCACAACAACAAAGTAAGTATAAGGAAACTGTGTCGATCAAATATTCTTAATTTTTATATTGGGCGAATTGATGCATTTCACTTAATTTTTCGTTCAAATTATTTATGAAACATGTCCGAATTTTAAAATCTGACTTAAATTGATAAGTGAATGCTTAACACATATTATACTGACAAAATATTTGGCTATATTTTCTATTATATTTTTTATATTTTATTTTACAGGTTATTGAATTGGGTGACAAGACGAAATGTTTCAAAGGTATTTGGAGTAGATATGGCATAGTTTCAAGTATTCACGACTTTAGCGCTGCCGAAACATTTAAATCATCAAAAGTGAGATAAAAACTTGAACTTTGAATTGTAATGCTTACGCTTGAAATTCCAACCATCTCTTAACCAAAGTTGCAGTTGGTGTCACATTTTGAACGGACAATCAAGATTGATTCAATACTTCGAAATAGTTGTTCTGCTGATTTATTGCAGGTAATTGAATCGAAATATGTATTTGTATATAAATCCAAGGGCTCAGTGCCACGCTTTGAAATTAACGATTCTCATGTGGGAAAACTTTGTAAAATTTTGTTAATTTCCAATGTATTAATGATTTTACAAATGTAAGAAAAAATTCAACGCGTGCAAGGGAAAACTCAATGAGCTATTTATCGTGCTTATACTTATACGGAAGAGAACACCAGAATTCCTTCACATCAGCTATCCGTCTGTCCGCAGGCTGCGGATTATGTGGATGATGACAATCAGTTTTCGAGGATGTATCAAAAGGTCCTGCCGCAAGAAGTCAAATTATTGGAAATTGATGGCTTAGACACTTTGACAAGATACCCTCACAGTAATGAAGAATTCATCAATTATACAGAGGCTTTTTCGACATTGAGATTCACTAAAACATCGATGTCGATTTTATGTATCAATTTCAATCAAGTATTTACCGTTCGTGCATGTCATCAATTGTTGGAGATGTTTTATTATGTCAAATACAGTGAAAAAAGTAATTTATCGGGTAAATTAAAAGAGAAGATTAACGAAATTTCTGAAGTTACGAAATCCAAAACTGAAGGGTTTGAAGTGAAAAAAAAACTTGACGATTTAAAAAAACGAGCTGAAAAATTAGAATTAAAACGCAGATGGGAAGAATTACAAAAACAAATAGAACGAATGGAGCTCAAGCGAAGGTTAGAAGAGCTGCGAAAGTATGCAGAAAAGTTGAAAGATAAAGCGGTTGAGAGCGGTATCCCACAAAAGGTTTGGAAAAATGTGAAAGAAAGTATTGAAAAAATAAAATCAAATAGAGTAGGGGTGGCGGATTCTAAAAATTCTAGCGACAGGAAACCGGACATTTCCGCCAAGAACGTAGCAAATAAAAATAACAACGATAAAAAATGATCATTTCTATCACTATTATGTTGTATTTTCTCATGAGAATCGTTTAATTCAAATACTTATTTTAATTATTGTTATGAAAAATTTAGTTTAAAAATAAAAAAATAACTTTAACATTATCATAGCGCTAAAATATTTTTTGATAAATGTATTTTTTTATATAAAAAATGTCCTTATCTGGTACAGAAAAATGTTAAAATATTGAAGAGCCACATTCGATATGGATGCAGTTGCCGACCAATAACAACTAAAAGTAATGGATTTTTGATAAATTCAAAAAGATTTTACGGCAATAGAAAAGAATCACCAAAAAGCCCAAAGCCAAGCACATCGCAAAGTTCACCGCCATGTCAACCTTCACCGCCATGTCCACCAAAATCTAAGCCATGTCCACCTTCACCGCCATGTCCACCGAAATCTAAACCATGTCCACCTTCACCGCCATGTCCACCGAAATCTAAACCATGTCCACCTTCATCGCCATGTCCGCCGAAACTTCCACCGAAACCTCAACCGTGTCCACCGAAACCTAAACCAGCATGTCCACCTTCACCGCCATGTCCACCGAAACTTCCACCGAAACCTAAACCAGCATGTCCACCTTCACCGCCATGTCCACCGAAATCTAAACCATGTCCAGCTTCACCGCCATGTCCACCGAAATCTAAACCATGCCCACCTTCATCGCCATGTCCACCGAAACTTCCACCGAAACCTCAACCATGTCCACCGAAACCTAAACCAGCATGTCCACCTTCACCGACAAAATGCCCGCCTCCATCGGAATGTCAACATTCACCTAAATGTTCACCAATTAAACCGCCGATTCCACCGAGATTAAATCCACCAACAAGTCCATCGGAATATAACCTGATGAATTCATCGAGATCATCCGAGGGATACATGGACCTATGGGAGACAACAACCGGGTCACGGAAGAAACGTTCGTCATCCGAGAGATTCCAACCTTACTCATTCGAGCGTCGTTCACCTAAACGGCTTTCTTACCGCGAAGAAATGGTATCTTTTGATGTAGCCGGCACACCATTGCCGTATTCTGATTCGGGCTTCGTCAATGTCACTGAACGGCGTCGGGCCCGACGAACATCCACCGTAAACAGCGGTAGCTTCCGCGATGTCTATGTATGGCCATCCGAACCAGCACCCCTCGTACCCGGCGGTAGCATGCCGCTGTCTCCTCCAGCAAGCCCGCCAGAGCGTTATGTTACGATGCCGCTGTCTCCTCCAGCAAGCACGCCAGAGCGTTATGTTACGATGCCTTTTGATAAGCGTACATATTCGGAACCTAGGAATCATACTTATAGCTCACATTACTGGGAAGGATCTAGCACTCCTAATCGTCCGATACCGCATAATTTTCGGGTACCTTTTTCATTATATTAATCAAAAATTGCAACATATAATTGTCAATGTCTTATTTTCATTGTCTCGAAACAGCAAATTGCATCTGAACCTCGTGGTCAAATTGTTGATGTACGTACCACTTGTAACTTTTTTGATTTTATTAATCAGATATTTCGATAGAAAATTTTAAATATTTTATTTTTATCGTCTCGAAATAGAAAAACAGACAATATCCAATGTCGTTTCGACGAGAACATCCGTTGGCACCTGCGGCAGCAGAGGTACTTTTTTTATATTATCGATTCAAAATGTTGATAGATAATTTTCAATGCTTAATTTCATTTTCTCGAAATAGGGATTTCCAAGTGAAATTTGTAGCCCACCTAATAATGATGTATTTATTTCATTAAATAATTTTAAATGTTACATTTTTATCGTCTCGTAATAGGTAAATCCACGGGAGCGTAGTAGGCTTGGGAAGACTCGTAAAAAATTGTCTAATTTCTTCAAAAAATTTTCGAGGAGAATGAGTACACATGCCCATTGTAATGCTGCTTATAAAAATTACGGTAAAAAGTTTGGAGTGGTATCAAAAAAAATTGGAGTGGGACCAAGGTTACACTATAAAAAAACTTTAATTAGTAACATAAAGAAAACTCCAACAGGTAAATATTACATCAGTATGTCGTTGAATAACTAATATCACAGCGTAATTTCATTTAATAGACGCACAATAATTCAAATGGGACCAAGTTATGCCCTGGAAGGGTTTTTTCATCTTCTTCACTGAGCGAAAACAATGTGAATATTTCTATTTTAAAGATTTTATAAGTAAATAGAAACTTACAAAAAAATGTACCTCTTCCAACGTGAGATTCTTTACAGAAACTACTTTGTGGTACGTCTTTGAGTTTAGGGGAAAAATCCGGATAAAGTTACTAGACGTTTTGACAAGGTGCTGTGCGATTCTACGAAAATAGCCAAATCTTATTAAGATTTTAAAGCGAGTTTAAAATATTATAAAAGCTATCCATGATTTCCTTTCAAAAATAATATTTAAAGTTTTTGAGCCTACTGCTCGTTGAAATCACCAAAAAAGTACTCTGAATGTAATTCATTTGATAAATGTTTTATGATAGATTTTAACTTCACCATTTGTCATTCGTTTATTCTATGTTCCACAATTTTTATTGTAAAACGAGATAAACCAATCGATAATTTTTTGATTTTTTATAATTTTTTAGCTTCAAGAAGGAGAAGAAACAATTTTTTTCTGTTTGGTATGTCTCATTGAAATGGCAAGTGGGTGGATAGAACATTCGTTTATACGCGTATGTAAGGTAGTATAAAGGCGCGCCCCTTGTATATATCGCGAGGAATCGAGTAAGCAAGAGAAAAAGAGAGACGGATAAAAAAGTTTGCCGTCGTCAGGCCGGAAACGGAGAAGTTTTACCGTATTTGCGGATCCGGAGTAATAAATCTGGTCGGTCCGTAGCTTCGTATATCGGGCTTTTCCTGCACGTGCATTGGCACTGGCCAAAGAGCAGAAAGAGAGTTAGAGCGCCTGCGAGACATGTGACGGATAAATTTGCTAATCTTTGTGTCTATACGCTGCTACGTACGCATGCATGAATCAAGCCAAGTTTTGTCATTTCGTTTTTCATCGATATATAAGCGCGATTTTTTCGTTTTTTTTTCTTTCTTTCCCCATGGTTAAATCTGCCCTGTGACTCGGGATAAATTACGCGTGCCCGGAACCACAATTCACGTTCAACTTAGTGGAATTTTTTTGGGAAATATCCGAGCAACGGAATACTCAACAAAAATCATCGATAAGTATCGTAATTTTTCATACAAAGTAAGGAGATAAAGGTTGACGTTCACAAGATTTTTAAGTATTCTTGTACTTTCTCACGAAACGAGGCCGTAAAAATGAGCAAACGCTAAACAATTACCTACAAACATATCAAAATACGTACTCGACTGACGTGTACGGTTGGTTATTCGATTAAAAGTGAAAATTCGAGCGCAATTTTTAATTAAAAAGGATCTCGAAAAGTTATAAGTTTCTCATGGCGCTCGATTAAGCCTCTTACGTAAGCAACCAAGTGATACTACAAGTGGTAGCCGCGGCGACACGGAGCACTTGATTAAGCAACACGTTTCCTCACCCCGAAGGGACGCACCACCGCTACGACGCGAGAAAAGCGTATAAAAAGCTACTCGACGCGCGAGCAGCAGCGGTTCATTTAAAAGCCTGTCAAAATTCAAGCATTTTATATAACTTGCACAGCGCAAGAGTCACCAGGTTCCCACCCCTTGCGAGTAGGACGATGGTGACACGCTCAAGTGAGCAACAAACTCGAGTGATTATTTTATTGGCGATCTGAACTGTATGTCGATGAAAGTCTAAAAAGTTTATCAACTTTCGAATGCGCACATGGAATTTGAAAGGGGTATTAGAGGGATGAAATTTATATCACTTTTAACCCCAAACGACAATATGCGTGTCGTTTTATAAGAGAGAATCTTCGTATCGCTCAAAGTCCAAATGTCAAAATTCGACTGTTTTCGCCTCTCTTTCGAATCTCTTGCCACGTACGGTGAATGCATGGTCGACTTCTGTCTCGTTTGCTGGCCTCGCGTTCTCACGCAAACCAATAAAACTCGCGGTTCCATCCGTTACGCGCGCATACACCAATACATATTCGTGTTGTCGAGCGCACAAGTATATACACATAGACTGGAACTCGTGTATACGAGTGCGGTGCACCGACGCACGGTAGTTAAGTGCCATCCACTCCAACTTGTAGTGCGTATACGACAACATACATATATGTATATAGATATCGTCGTCGCGGTGGCGAAGGGTGCACGCGGAGCTCCACGATAAATATACATATACATAACAATATAGATGAATACAATTATACGATTTAGAGCTGGAGCTGCGAGAGTCGGTGTGGCCAATTGTTTTCTACGTCCAAGTTTGTTTGCCTCTGTGTACATGTACGCGTCGAGCAAATCTAAGCCACGGGCGGTCTTTCATCCCCGCTTCTCTACCCTCGTGCGCAATAAATGCGCACGTACACACGCGGCTGCGTATATATACATGTGTGCATTAGTACACCCCTCGTGTTTACCGTTAATAATATACATATATATGCGTGGTAGGGAATAAATGTTGGCCGACTGATACGTATGTATGCATATGGATACGTCTATTCCGATATCCCGTACGTACTCGACTTCTCAACACGACGAATTTAGGGGCTGACGACAAATTACCATCTTATACGTGCACACGCGCTGATCAAATCGTGGCTTGATTAGCGATAATATCGTTTGCCGAATATTTATCGCTTTTGTTTACAGTGTGGTCAATCAGGAAGGGAGGATGAGAAAAGAAAAGGAAAAATTGCGCCGAGTGGGAATAATCCACGCGGGGCTCGCTACTCTCGTGACGTAGCGAAGTTGAGGGCTTTTTTGTAAATACGGACATGTCTCTTGGAACTGTTCTCGCGATAAAAACCTCCTCACAGTCGCAACAGCAGCCCGAGGAAAACGATTTTGGAGCGCCATCATGGCGAATGATGTCGCCCAGCTGGGCAAGGCGACAAGAGAGAGAGAGAGAGAGAGAGAGCAAAAGAAGAGCAGAACGAAGAGAATGAACGCGAGAGGCAGCAGAAGAGGAGAAGGCGCAGTGCTGCTGGCGGTGGCTCTGCTCGGTCGCGAATCCCAGTCCATGCATAGCAATGGCGTGCAAATCAAGTCCGCGCAGAATAGCAACGGCTATATGTATATTAGCTATACGCACGTAAGCTTTGGCAGAGTGAGAGAGAGAGAGAGAGAGAGAGAGAGAAAGTGAATGAGAGAGGAGAGAGAAAGAGAGAATAGCTGCTATAACTGCCAAAAGCCTCTCACCCCACGCTTTGCAAGCTCTAATCAGAAAATCACACGCTATTGGAGCATATCCTTCCGTTGGGAATCGAACTGTATGAGTTAGAGAGCGAGAGAACGAATATATATTATAATCTCGCAATCATATTTCACGATGGAATAATATTTTGCCCAGAGGCATGAATGATGCACGCTCTCACACGCGCGGGGATGTGCCGTGCAATTGTCAGACATGCCGCTCGCCTACTAGTTTTGGAATTTCGCGAGCGAACGACCAATTTAAGCGTAGCTCGCTTAATTAACGGGCTTCGAAATTTATGCGCCGTATATAATAATTATCCATCGAAACGTGCAGTGTTACGCGCGAAACTAATGAAGCGATTCCGATCTATGTATATCGATTATGATGCATGTAGGCAAAGAGGCCTCATCACACGGATGACCCGCCACGCAGCAGCAGCAGCAACAGCAGCAGCAACAGCCTCGATTTATATTGCTATTTAACGCGCGCTTGTCGCACGTATTTACGCGCATTGTAACCACCGCGCTAGTAATCGTACGAGCGGATAGATGCGACACGATCGGTTAATTGGGTTTGGAGCCTCGAGCTCGTCGGTGGTTGGAAATTTACGATTAATTTTTTGACCTCGCGAGAGAGGCATGACCAGCACCCCAATATTGAATACGCATTATATAGTTGCCGTGTAACATTCGACACTTGACGATGCATATCCCATGCATCCCTCGTAAAGCTCAACGAAGAAGAAAAACTCAACTTTTCAAGTGTACTTTTGTCACATACACAAGAGCGAGTAGCAGCAGACTTTGGGCTGTGTACTCGAATCGGCTGTAATATGCGAGCTGTACTAGCTGCTGCGGTCTACGCGTACTCTCGAGAGCCATGAGAAACGTGTCGCGACTCATACACCGCAACATGCGCTTGCCCTTTGACTGCGACTAATGTACATAAATACGGCGGCCTACACGTGCGAGCTCTGCGGAATCGCTGCCTCATGCGAAACACTTACGCCCGGTAATAAGAACACTTTAGCCCGACGTAGTTCGAAATTTCGCTCGGGGTTCGGCCGTACTTGGCTCTTGTGCTACACGGGGAGGCCCCACGCGTATACGCTTTTTGCTTCGCTCGCTCTCGCTGCTCTCTTGAAGGGGGGAGCCGTATACGCGACGAGATCCTTCCGATATGATTTCGCAGCTCGGCCATATCGATTTTCTTCATCGTTTAAACAAGTAATGATGCCTAATGACGCTTCTATTAGGGATCGAGCGGCGATAAATAAAAAATCACGTAAGCGTGTATACACAATGACAAACGAGCATCGCATTCGTGACCCACGATAAACAGCCAGCTTTTGGGATTTTCGAGAAGCTCCTTACCTTTAGCTGAAATTATATCGATTACATCATTAATCAAGCGCATCGAAAAACAGAAGTGAACATCGCGAAATTCATTATAACGACGACATTGCAGCATCAGGAGCCAAGAGGCAGAACACGCACAACAGCAGTCGCACGTGGCTGCCTTTGCCGCCTACACTCATCCATGCCATAATTTATAGAGACACTTGTCGGACTTTAATGCTCGCCCGCACAAATTGATAAAAGTGCCCATTGTGCCAAAGCGTAGTAGGTTTGAGTTGTTTCGCGTAACAAAAGAAATCGAGTTTCGAGGCTTCTTTTTATAAGCCAATTATAATGTGCGTCGATACAATATTTACTGAGCTTGGAGAGTTGAACTATTTTCAACTATCGATCATCGTTTTCGATGCTTTGTAAAGTTCGATCGTTGAAAGGCAAACACGAGCCATTATTAGAGCAATTTTTTTGGTATACATATTACCACTATTTCGTAACACGCGAAATTAGACACATAATATTGAGTTATAATTAACGACAGCTTGCTTTTCTCTCCCTTATTTTTATGACGAGAAAAAACAAACGTGGCATTAGCAACGATGCACGAAATGAAAAAAAAGAAGTTGGCTTAAGTTTACGATCTACTGTTTCGCGTAAATTTCATTAATTCCGTAATTAACGTCAAGCGCAATCTCGTATCAATGCGGGAAAAATAATTTTTACGATCTTCTTTAGCAGCAGTGATTCGGTTAGGTGAGTGTGTATCGCTTGCGCGATCATAGCACGGATGCCTCATGCATTATTGAACTTTTTATTTTTTAAATCACAAAATCATCATCTTTATGGAGCCGAGGCTTTTGTTTGCTGTACATCGATACCATTTAAGCCTTTTTCGGTATGATATAATCTTCCTCGACCCAAATTTTCGATGCGTCGCGTGACAATACTTACAGACCGGCTATTGACGATTTTAGCAGCACAGATTTACGACAATCTACTGTCGCGTATAATATACACGAATATAAGCCGAGAGAGAGATACACACGACGCGACGCACCGAGAGGCAAGAAACGATTCAGCACTTTCTATTGTAGTTGCTGCCGACAATACACCGTAAGGATTTACGACATTTTCAGAGCATATACACTGTGTGGGGGTATATTATACGAGTGAGAAACGGTCTATATTCAGAGGCACCCGCGCGTCTTGTCTCGCCATCGCTGTTCGCATGGATATACGGAATGCATCAATGTTTCCTTATACCGTTACAACTTATTACAACCTTTTAATTCTATCTACGATTAAACCTCGAATCGTATCGTTAGAACCTTGAAGAAAAATCGAAATTTCATCGCAGCTCTGTATATCCAGACTTATATATTTACACGATAATATAATACATGGATTTGAAATTTGCTATATGTCTCTTGAGAACTGGGGACTTTTCGCACTTGTTGTGCATTCGTTCGGCATTACGTATACATATACGGGATTGGCCGTCAGCTGCCGTTTGATTCAGCCAGTCAAAAAGATCTGCCCGTGCCAACCGGTGAGTCGTCGTCCGCAGAGCTTTGGTCAACACCTAGCCACACGATATTCATGGCCTGAGACCATTTTTACACCCAGAGAGAGAGAGAGAGGAGAGAGATAAAGAGAAAGCGTGGCACACGCGTGCCAGAGTGAGATATTTGATACGAGATTTGAATATACTAGCTCATATATATTTCATTTTATTGCCGTGAAAGGGCCGAGCTTTGTTGCAAAGGGAAGAGAAAAGGTAAGGAGAAAAAGTGATAAAAGCGCAAAGACGAAGACGCCTCGATGAATAGATTTCCATAATTTGTCGCGAGCGTTTTTCTCCAGAGGGGATAAAGCCTACTTTCAACGTGTCGACGGATGAAACGTATATTATCTCATATTCTCTCCTCCTATTCCCTTCTTTTATCTTGAACGTGAACCAGCTTTCCACCAAGGCATCTGTGTGTGTGTATGTGCGCGCGTGTACACATCGTCATTGAAATTTACATTACTTTTCCTTCCACGTCCGAGAAAAGAAGCATATTTTCGAGCCGTCGTAGCCGTCATCTTGCTTCCGAAATGACGCAAAAGGTTAAGTTTCGCAACGAGCAGGGAAAAACTCACCAACTATTCTCGTGTACGACAAAAGAACATATCGAAATTGTATCTGCTGATCGCATTTGCGTATTCGTCTTAGGTCATTCATCGAAGCGCGCGCTTTTCGCAAAGTGTCTGCAAGCAGCAGTTGCAAAGCCATTTATTGTTGCATTCGTTCGAAATTTTCAACGACGCGCTGCACAAACAAAGAAGACTGCAACATACATAAAATAAAAAAATAAAAGTCGGAGGCATATGTCACCAACAATTCGTTGCGCGATTCCTCCTCGATATATACACATATTATAATATTGAAAACGACCAAGAAATCTGTTACGTGACGAAATCGCTAAATTGCGTGCTGTCAGCGCGAGCGCGTGGCACCTGTGTATGTGGCGGCGGAGGCACTCATTATAGCCAGTCCTTCGTGTATTATAATAGAAAAGGCGAGCATATGTATGAGAGGCTATTGTATTAGAGCAGTTCCTTCGTTCCTAGCCCCGAGAGCGCAGGATACTTTGTATGGTTTGTCCGACGACAAAATTGTCCAAAAAACTTGTTCTGTTTCCGAAAGCCCTGGCCTTTTTATAAAAAGTTTGCGAAAAAAAAATAAAAATCATAAATATATTTAAGCCATAATATCGGTTTGGACGAAGCGAAAATTGAAATTACCTGTGGTATATTTGGTCTAGAAATATAATAGACGTCATTGTGAGGTGGCAAGTTGGCACCTTTCGTCGTTGCTGCCGCACGTATACACATCAAAATTTTGTGCGGCTAGTGAGCTATTATCCATTGAGAATCGGAGCAGGTTTCTAGTGGTCTAGGATCATTGATTTGCACATAACATGCGAGGCGTGTAATGCAACGGATACGGCGTTCATCGTCTAAGCATAGACGAAAAAAAAAAGAAATAATAATTTCTCCAAAAGTACACTGCAGACTTAAAATGAAATTCAAAGAACAAATACAAAGATGCATTTCTTTTCAAAGTCGAAAATTGGTCGTTAGACATGCCATTTTTAAACTTCACTGACTAAGAAAAATTGAATGAACTTATTTTTACTTTGGTCTAAATCGATCTTACTTTTTTTACGAAATGCAGAAAAAAAATTACCTATACCGTCCATAATTCGTTCTCAAAAATTCGAATATTCATCGATTCGATCATCTCGCAAAAGTGATTCGAGGATATAATAAGCAATATTATCATTGCCGGTGGTCAACTGCCCCGCAGCATACAGCAAACCCTCTGTCGCTTCGTTGTAAAACATCGGTCATAACTAGTCGTAAAGCTTACTGTCGCTTGACTTTTTTTTCATCTCCTCCATCGTCGACGATGGATCTGGGGGGAGGCATTCAGCGAGCGAGCGAGCTGCTATAATCACGTAAAAATCAAATGAACGAGTTGCGGCGGTGTTAAGTGCGCAACGGATCGCTCCCCTTCATCGCGTGACTCTATACGCGCCTCGAGTGCCTGTGCGCGCAGAGAAAGAGAGAGTCAAGTATTCCACATAGGTACATGTGTAAAGGGGTTATCGTCGAGTGTTTGGAGAACTCTTGTACTTGTTTCCTGTTAAAAGTGCTTTTTAATTCGAGTGTAAAATGGCGCGGCTGGACGCGTAATATTTCAATTTCAATTATTTACATTCGTGCTGTGAGAATTATATGTATAATTTTATAATCCGTATTGAACGGCATACGACGTATTTTTGATTCACTTGCATATCATCGTGCAGCTGCTTGATCAATCTCGTCGTCCGTATTATCATCGGTGAAACATTTTCATTTTACACTTAAGGTTATCGAAGAAAAAGTTCTGTTGCGGACAATCTCACGAATGATATCCATTTTTTTCATTCTAAACACTCAGTGCGGCATAAAGCATGCGCATTATTTATTATCAGTATTTAACTTTAATAGTTGTCATTTATCAAGTCGCGGAGAATGACTCATTGTTGTCACTGGGCCTTTTTTCCGTCTTGACTTCTTTTTCAAGCTAAAGACCTTAATCGTACACGGATATGGGTAGTACCCATTGGGTACGCTCGCGGGTATATGAATAATTTTTTCATTGAACTTGTCGCGTCTCTAATCGCTATCGTCATTATAACATAACACTTCATTCCTTCAAAGAATATGCCATACGGATATACAGAAACGCTTAAAAAAACATTTTTCCTCGTTTCAGCATTAAATGACCTTTTGAAATATTCACGAACGTCGAGCAAATAAAAACAAGCGACTAACAAATCGGAGACAAATGCCCGATGTCGTCGTCTTTGGTGCAAACTTTTTTAAGCGCCTACTAAATAATCCACGTCAGGCTCGTATATTTCATTCGCTTTTTTATAGCCTCTCTTACCGAACTGGCCCAGGCAACGAACGAAAAAGAAAGAAGAATGAAGGGAAACAAGAAAAAAATGCCTCTTTCACATTTGAGGTTTGGTTGCGAGCCAGGGTATCTTTTCCACGACCGGACACCACAATTAGTACAGGCACTTGGCTTATCTTAACAAAGAGACAGGCATTTCGCTTCTTTCGTCTCCTCGCGCCTCTTGACGCGCGTTCCTCCTCCTTCTCCTCTTCTTCTTCCTTATTTTTCTCTTCGCTTTGGCTCGCGTGACACTCGCTCGCCCAGCTAATCATGACTCTATTTAGGAGGTCTTATCTGAGCGCCTCTAAGAGGATAACCGTGTCCCCCTGAGCACGCACAGCCACGTATATAACGCGACATTTTAATCGGCCGAAATTTGTTCCCTACTTTTGGCGAGTATATTATAAACGTTTTAAACGTTTTTTTATTCCCGCGACGTGAGCTATAAAATCGAACCGCTATCAATTTTATTGTACTTTGTCCGTTGCGGCTCGAGTAAGATAACAAAGGAATTGGTGACGAGGAAAAAAAAGCGTGTCGTTCTTTCTCGTTTCTTTATCTTTTATTTTTGCCCAAAGAGCTAAAAAAATCGCGAATCAGCTAATTTTACGTAATACGTAATTGATAACGACCAGTTTTTTGGTTATATTTTACGAGAGAGAAAAAGTTAGTACGTGATCTAACGACGCTAAAAATAATCTTTGATTGAATCAACTGCCACCCTATAGAAATTATTGGGCTTGTGACTGATACTTTTGGAAGGTAACCAAACTTTCAAACGCGTCAATTATCATCTAAAAAACTTGTTTAAAGCAGTATTAAGCGCTTCTTTTGGTTCGTATATAAAATTCATCAAAAAAGAAATTAATTAATTAATTAATAATGGAGGGTATTATACACGCTTAAAAGAGGTAAATAGAAAGACGAATTGAAAGGATAGATCTCGCGCATTAAAAACGCATGAAGTAGTGGGAAACGTTCAAGCTCGAATAACATTGCAGTGGCAATCGTGTGGTGCGCTCGTATACCGAGTTTGGCTCATTTGTCCCGTACAGTGGACGCTGAGACGCGCGTTTATGAGCGCTTGCACTCAGATTCTTGAGGCATCATCGACGTCGTCGTCATCATCATCATCATCATCATGTGCAGCAGCAGCATCGGGCAGCACACGTGTGGTGCTCTTGAGCCACGGCGTAAATTTGCTGCTGCACTCATTTTCTCATCCGCTGCTGGCGGGTGTTTAATAAAAATATCGTTGGTGGATAATATGAGCATTCCATGTCGCGTTAATGAGCTCCATCTCGTTCTCTATTTATCTCGCTCTCTCGGCCGGGAGGACTGCCGTGTCGAGCGATAAGCGCTGCACATCGATCACTGCCCCGCCACCTCCCCCCCGCGCCAACTCCATCCACGGCTAATACATGCACGCGCGCATGTATACGCGTGTGCATTCGTTGGAGAGTTAACCTTGGTGCTCATACATATACGTATATAATACGTGTACAATTTGCACGAGCAGCTCGTAATAAAGTCGCGCGAACATGCGAGAGATAATGAGCTAAAGTATATATATATATGTATCGATCCTACGGGGTTACACGTTCTCGCATACACGCGTATATAATAACATTTAGGTGTGAAATTTTCGGCTGTATTGTTCGGCACGCGCATATATTTTTTCGACGATTTATGGATGATACGTTGTGTGCATCGATTGATGATTGGCTTCAAAGAACCGTTACTACTTCGCACAATATAATATTGATGGAGATGAGGACCGCCATGATCACCCATATTATACACACTTGGCTCGTGTATATGCCCTGTTCTATATATTATATACCTGTATAGATAGTGTAATATATTTATGGCTTGATTGATGAAACTTTTCTCGCGACAATGAACGAGCACATGTAATATCTTTTTGTTATGAAGCCCGTAATAATCGATCTTGAATCGGGCATGTGCGAGTCTAATAAGATGCAAAGAGAAAAAAAGAATAGAGAAGAAAAAATGGAAAAGAAGAGGAATTTCCGACCAAAACTATTTGCGCACGGGCAACTATGAAACACGCTTGCAGGTAATGTCGACGATGCTATATCATATTGCTATCAGCTTCCGTTCATACGTGCACGCGCATCAGCGCCGGTGATTAATCCATCCACTTTTCGCGTCTGCAACGACGACGACGACATCGTATAGTTGTCCTCCAGAATCCTTCAAAGCGTATATATAATCTCGTACGTATGTATGGAGTATACGCGCTTATTCGCACACAGGGATTATTTTCGCTGCGATGCATCCAGCTCGCGAGTTGCTCCACGTACGGTAGCAAAGCGATGGTCGGCGAAGCGCATAGCACTCGTTAATCATTATTTTCACCCGTCATTTATTACCGCGTGTTATAGTGCATTAATGAGCTCGTGCGCGTTTCTCGTCGCGGCGGAAAAAAGATTGATGCCGATCACACGTGAAATATTTTCGATCGGCCCGTCGTCCATGCATATTACACACGCATTACGTTCGGATTCCATTTGTTTATTTTTACTTTTTCTTGTTTTTATTTATTTATTTTTTCGTTGCTTCGGCTCGACGACACGTTGGGGCTGCGTATATACATCACGGACTGCATCCCGGAGGATAATAAGAGCGAGCGCGCACGCGGCAGCATTTAGCGACCGGAGAGAGGAACACCGAAAGTCAATTAAATTTTTATCATCGCTCAGTGATAATATACTATGTGTTTGTGGCGTATGGCAACAGCAGCTCAGAATTATGTGTGTATTATATGTCTCTCTCTCTCTCTCTTTCTTTCTTTCTCTGCAAGGGTCTTACGTCGATTTATTTATTATTATCGCGCTTCGCGTTTGTCTCTTTCACATATACGTTCGAAAGTGTGCGAAATGCTCGCGAATTATGCTAATTTTTCGTTAACTTGACCGCTTCTATACTACTTTATTAAGGTGCTCCTCGTAGCTGATATGAATTTCTCTTTCTCTCTCGCTCGATCCTTTTTTTTCTTAAACGGAATGCAGTACAAGCTGGATTTATGCGTGCGTATCTATACGCATATGCGCAGCTATTAAAGTATTACGCTGGATAAATTCATCATCGCGAGTGCGCGTATCCTCGAGATGAAAGCCGAAGCGCTGCCTGCGACCTGAAACAAACAAAAATATACACATTTTAAACCCTCAAATTTTCAGGTAGTAAGTATCTGTCACTTTTTCAAAACATTTTATTTAATGAACCGTACACCGGAACAATTAAGTAATCGTTATCCACGTATGATCGAGAAAAGGAGCTGGCTTCTGGTAAAACAAATTCCTAAGCATTAATCACGTCACGCGCGTACCCTGCGTAGCGTATGCACATTCGAGCGCAAAGTATTTCAAAGACTCTTTCGAGCAAAAAAAAGCAACCT
This sequence comes from Trichogramma pretiosum, assembly GCF_000599845.2. Lineage (NCBI taxonomy): Eukaryota > Metazoa > Arthropoda > Insecta > Hymenoptera > Trichogrammatidae > Trichogramma > Trichogramma pretiosum. The sequence goes on from NW_019641686.1 coordinate 272,017, forward strand.
ACGAAATAAATTAAAGCATTGGACTTAATGAGATCAGAATCTTTAAGCTATACCTTTCATATGCTTCAAATGAATACGCTCATAAAGTGTTGGGTTGAAAAAAATGGACGAAGCAAAATAAAAAGGCTAATGTGCGGTGCGCTCGCGCGGCTCGAGAGCTCTGTTGTGCGTAAATAAGCGAGCGCGCGCTTCACGGTCACGGTCGGCTAGCCATGCATTATTGTATCAACGTATATACGCGGCATAAATAGAGGAAAATTTAATATTGATTCGTGGCAAATGCGTGTAAAACCGCAAGATGTGTCCACTGAACGGCATTACGATGGATAATTAAATAACAATTAGGTATGACTTTTTGCGAAATATCGTATTATATATATGCGAGCTGATTGATGCGATAGGTCGACGGCATTTAAAAACTTTGTTGGTTTATGCAGCCGCAGAAAGCCGGAGAAAAGGTCGCACATTATGCTTTTCGAGTGAAAAAATGTATATTAACCACCACCGCAAGAGTACACGACATCGCTCTCGAGGGGGGACATTATTTGTGCGGCGGTACGCATTGTGTGAACTGTATTATAATATGCACATGACTAAGATATATAATTACTAGGCCTCGCATAATACAATATCGTGTTTATTTTAGGAAAGATTTTTCCCATCGTTAATTTAGCCTCGCACATACACTTACATGTACATCGTGCAATTATTTTATTTTCACGAGTAATATTGTGTATCGAGAAAACGATATTGATTCGAATCGTGACGCTAATTATCAATAGAATTACGACAAAACGCAATCTTCCGTACTCGTGTATTAATGGCTAGAATGACATGGTATATGCCGCGATCGCCGTTACGAGGCATATAAAGGAAGCAAAAAAAAAGAGACGTGGTATAACGAATCGAACAATAGACGAGCCATCATTGCGGTATTCGATTGATCGAACCATTAATATCCGAGTAATGTAGGAATAAGGACTGTGTGCTGTGGCGATGTCTTGTCTTTATATATTTCATACACGGCCGCATTATACTCGATACGCGGGCCTTTCAGAAATTCAATTATCCTGCTTGATACACTCTTGTTGGACTATTTATCCGACATTACGAAAATCGCTCGATTTTTATATCCGATCGTCATTAACTTTTGTAACTATATGTTGTGCAACACAATATTTGCTGTAGTATGAGAAACAAATCGATAAAAGCATCGTCGCAATAATTGCATACGAAACGTGCGCACTCGACAATGGAATACATGCAAATCGAAATTTTAAATAAAATCAATATCGAGAGAGGATAATAAAACCTTCTACACCGACACGTTCATTCGAGTACATTAATGCGAAAAAAGAAAACATTCAATAAAGTTGCAGTGGAGCGCGCGACGCACACATCAGTAAACGCGCTATTTTGCGCACGGCAAAAGTCCATTGACTCGTTCGCCGGCTACTTCATGATACGCATATAACAATGCTTCGGTGCCTGACGCGATCGCAGCGCACGCACAAACGCAGATCAAGGAGAGATAGAATCGTGCAGCGGGCAAAATCCATATAAGAGCGCTCGACGTGCGCCTGCCCAACCATCCACACACGATTGCATTCAGGAAGCATTGCATTATATATCATATATATACGTACATATACACTCGCGAGTTGGTAGCTATATAACAGAGCGTGGAGCATCAATTAGCGCTCGAACGCAACAACAAAAAAGCGCAGCGCCCAGAGAGCAGCAGCACCTGACCATCTGTCGTAGTGTATACGTGCATAGCCGCGTGGTCTTTTCGACGCTACACGGCTATTTCACTGCAGGAGCTGTGTCGAGCGCTAATTTCTGAAAATGTACCAGGAATTGTACGAGTTTCTTACAGGCCGATTGACTTCGGTCAACATTTTAAAGATCCTTAGGAATCCATTCATAAACCGCGCTTATGTTGCCGCGACAGCTCAGCCTCAAAACGTCTTCTTGCCACTTTGTCTTTTATTTCGAAAATGATAATTATGCCAAGGATGCTGATAAAAATTGAACTCTTTGAAAATTGGACAGAATTACGAGGAGAAATTGTTACAAAGACGCGGTATAAGGACTCTTGCGCCGAAACCAGCGGGACAACCTCGATCTATAGTTCTTTTTACTTAAATGCCGCGTTCAAAACCAGAAATCGTTTTATAATAGATATATTCGCCTCTTTTATTCCGCAAAAGGGGAATATTTCGATTTTAGCGTGATTCTCAAGAAAAAAATTACCACTTATGGGATGTTGTCGTATCCGGTTCTTCGAGGGCTATATACGACGACACACAAAGGTCGATTTGATGACAATTACCGAGACTGCCTTTTTCAGAAAGCGGCTACAATACAGAAACTATTATAAACTAATCTATTTTTTTAGCATAATGTAAGCCTGAACACTATCGCTAATTGTCGGATTCTTTTGTTTTTTTATTATATCAACTCCTGTAGGATGTGAATAAATGCTCGATGACAAATCAAAAAAGTTTTCATCGGCCGAGCGATTAACATTCACGCTATTATGTTACTTAGTATACGGCTTTCAATGCGTAATTCTATCTGGCTGTATTTATCTATTTAAGTAAATTTAATTTATTGGGAACGTAAAAAATGCTGTTTCACGCGCTAAAACGAACGATTAAGTTGGTTATCGAATGTCTGAAATAAAAGCAGTTCACAGCTCTTTTTACTCAAGAGAGAAATTCGAGATTTATCACAATGAATTAAGATTGGCAAGAGTAAAACATTTTTATACTAGTTCAAGTTTTTTATCAACCAGACAAAACTTTTTAATGCTAGTAATTATTATCACTGTCTTATACGATATTGTAAGTCACAAAAAGTTTATTTGTCAATTATTTTACCACATTGATGAGCTAAAATTCAACCATTTCACCAACTAACGTTCTTTATGGCAAAATTTTTTTTACCATAAATTCTTGAAATTCAGTTTCATGTAGAAGTAAAAAAAATTGTTGACACCTTGACAAACGTGAGTAAATTTAACTCTCTATTAGTTATAACATTTAATCTGGTTGTCACGTACAATACATTCACAAAGACGGGAAAAATCAACATTAGTTCTGTCATTCGTTTGTCTACTTATAAAAAAAAAATTATAACGATAAAAAACTTACGTGTATAATATGCACGCGTAAGCGCGTCAAATGAAATTAAGCGCCGACGTCAGTGTGTCGGGAAAAATCCATACGCAGGCGTTAATGAGCCTCACCGGACGTGCCGGTTGTTCTTCCGGTGTATTTCGCGTAGGGGAGGCAGAATTATCTATTAGGTACCACATTGTGGACTTATGTATTTTCGCGTGCGCATACGTACGTGCGCGTGTATGTGTGGGTGAAAAAACCTGGTAGGACTTGTGTATTATGATAAAATCGCTGCCGTAATTGTTTTGCCATTTATACCTTGAGCAGCAGCATGGTGACCGCTCGACGCTGGGATGACAATGCATTTATTTTTATTATATATTGCGGGGGGTTCGCAGGAAGTTGAGCGTTGAAAAACATTTTTTTTACTCTCGAATGCGGAAAATACGAATAAGGACTGGATTGTTAAAGCAGGACATTGTCGCGATAGACAAAGAATTTTCAATGCAAATTACCCTTGCATTAAACTGGGGAATGCAATCATTGTAATGTTTATTTAATTATTCATGAAATCCATTTGTTTAAATGTTACAAATAATTAAGATTAATGATAGTATATATTGTTCAATTCAAGTTATATTTTGTATGGGGTGCTTCATAACGTTCAGAGTAATTCTTATTCTGTACCCTTCTTCTAATATATTTAATTAAATTTGTAAAAAGTTAAAATCGTCCGTAGGATGCTTACACTTAGAAAAAAGCTAGTAGAAGCAATTTGAGTAATAAGCTAATAAGTTTTAAGTTCAAAGCTATATAGATACACATTTTATAATGTTTACTAATTTTGATAATTATCGTAACAAATTAGAGAAAAAATACTTTTAGAGCCTATTTCCTTCTACATTCAATCGAAAGTAAATACTTTTTTAAATTCAAATTTTTATGTAGTTGAATAATGGAAACAGGGAAAATGAAAAAAAGTTATTGCTTGACTAAAATACTGATATTTTTTAAATTGTGATTACGTAATGCGAACGAAGAATTTTAATCTAAAAATATATACAAATTTTTAGAACTTGAACTTATGCGTGAGCCTATTACGAGTCAAAGGTTATTAAAAATGACTTAAAGTTGTTCAAATGTTCAAAAACAAGTGTAAGATTCATGCGACGAATAAAGGGTTTTTATTGTTTATCCTTAAAAAATGTGTAGATTTTTTATATTTCATTCAAACATTTTAATTTAGGGTAAATTTCAGTTTCTGATTTGTGAACTGGTAATTAAATACGATGAAAACGTTTCTATCATCTGAAAAATCTGGGTAATGCCAAGCTATGCTTTTCAATAGCGATTAAAATATAGATAAAATATAGATAAAATATAGTAAAATATAGATGTGTGAAAGACTTGAATTAAAACTGCAATGTTTAAATTCTTGTGGCGTATTGCCTTTAACGTCAAACACTGTAATGAAGAAAACCACAACTATGCATTCAATGCTCGTTTCGCTCCATCGGTTCTCATGGCTTGGTTCGCCAGGCACGTACAGATATAGGCGGAGGAGGGATTTTTGTGCTTAGCATCAGTCATTATATATAAAATTAAACGACGTTCATACGATTGATTATTAAAATTATATGTCATTCGCCGTCGTTTGTAAAAAGCCTAATTTTTATTCGAGGAGCGCTCAAAAAAAGTGCCTGACACGAGGACTTGCTTATAAAAGCTATATCGAGCGCGCAAAGGTCCTTTTGCAAGGCAATGCAACCGGCGGGTGGGGTTATTTCGCGTGTATCGTCGTATAGTTCTTAGGACCACTTGGGTCTTCATTGCTCTTTTTGCTTTTGAGATGCAGCAGATCAAACTTGAATGGAGAGATCTACGTATATATTTATGTATAGTGGGAAAGAATCGAACAAAATTACACACATCAAAACATTTTTCGATCCTTTCTACGAATACAGTACGTCAATGAACGAAATTTCTAAACATGTACCTGAGGTGTATAATTTTGGGGGTGCATGATGTCTTTTGAAAATTGCACAGTTTTTCGTTTGATTAAAAATTGCTGAAGGAAGTTCTCGATGAAAAACTTGTAATGATCGTGCAACAAATTATCATTGTCGTTTGCTTACAAAAAAAAATGAAAATTATTTTATCTGAAATGTTTTAACATTAGAATAAAAACGAATGATCTAATAATTATTCCTACGAGGACACGAGAATCATAAAAATGATAAGTTCTTGCTTGTATTAAAAATGTACAGTATATGTGTACATTTCAATAAGTTCATTAGTTCGGCGAATTGTTCAGTATGCTAAACACCATGGCGACTGTGCGGACGCCTTTGTTAGTGCTAAATTTGTGCATGATTTTGTACTTATTTACAGGACACACATATGCTTATAAGCAGGTAATTTTTTTGCATTTCTTCGTGCTAATTATCGAAAATATTTTTTTTCTAAATTTACTTAATCTTCATGAATTTGTTAAACGTTGATCATACTGATGCGCTCGGTATGCCATATTGTGATTACTCAATGTACAGGAGGTAAGCTATTCAACTTCATCCAATGGGAAGGGAAACTTAGGTAAGTATACACATACATTAATTTTAATTTTGAAAAAGCTTTTTATGAAAAAAAAAAAAAATAACGAGTCTGATAATAGTTCCAGATGTCCATGAATTTTATTCATGCCATTCAAATATATTTTATGATTGCAAAATCAAAGAAAAATTGATTAAAATAATTCCAAACAATGTTATTTTTTGTATTCTAAGCAATCCTTACCCGTAAATTGCTAGTTTATTTTCGCGCCCCAGTTTTATTTATTAAATAATACGGCAATGGACGCGGTACCTCCTTGCATCAACCTGTGTTGATACAAGTTGTTTTTTAAATCGCGAAAGCTAGATGCTACTTTGGCATCTTCTTGGAAAACTCACGATTTTATATATATTTTTATCTTAATCAAGAGTTAAACACATCAAACGATAATATCAAAAAAAAATAAAAAAAAAAAAAAAAAAAAAAAAAAAAAAAAAATAAAAAAAATATAAAAATTAAATAATTAGAGTCAAAAATAATAACATCTGCTCTTGTACACAAATAACGATGAGTTTGGAAAGAGGACTCGGTAGCTCAGATGGTAGAGTACGCGCCGGCTATAGGCGTGTGGCACTGGTTCGAGTCCAGTCCGATTCCTAACTTTTTCGTTTGTGTACAATTTATTTAATAAAATTTGAGTTAAGTAAAGGGTTGAATTATCATCGTTTGATGTGTTTGACTCTTGATTAAGATAAAAATATATATAAAATCGTGAGTTTTCCAAGAGGATGCCAAAGTAGCATCTAGCTTTCGCGATTTAAAAAACAACTTGTATCAACACAGGTTGATGCAAGGAGGTACCGCGTCCATTGCCGTATTATTTAATAAATGTTATTTTTTATGATAAAAACTTAATACATTATCGAATTTCTTAATATCATTTATTGAAAGCTATGAAATTTAAAATACATTTTAAGGTGATGGAAAAACGTACCATTATCACTACGGATCGCCTGGATTTGGTCAGCAGGATTCTTATGGAATTTCGAATTCAAACTCTGGATCCAGTGGTGTCGTAAGTGAAGGATCCAGAGGCGCAAGTGGATCAAAGCAATCTAGAAAAGGTATTTTATTCGACAAATCTAACTTCGATTGTTTTAGAGACTTGTTAAGACAATTTTCGATAAATTTAAAGTAAATAAGGTTTTTTTAATAATGATGATTATCAAGAGGTGCGGTAGCACATATCCGGCTAATGAAAATACAACGAAAGTATACAACCTTAATGATATTTATTTTGTTAAATTCCACCTTTGCAAGTAAAATATTAATTGTGAATTTGATCATTTTAATTGTTTTGTTTTAATAATAAAAAATGAATTGATATATACTTAGCTTTTCATACTCTATCAAACGTAACATGAATACTTTTGAATTAATGCTTAGGAGTTGCCAAATCGTACCACTATCGCTACGGATCACCTGAGTATAGATACTCTAACTCAAGATCTAATGGGGCTGCAAGACAACAATCTAGAAAGGGTACGTATAGTTTGGTACAAAAATTGGCTTTGGACGAATTTCTCTATTTATGTAATTTAATTATTTTTAAACTCTTACTCATTCATTGATATTTATTATTATGCACAATAGCTATCTAACAAGCAGTTGATGCTAGGTTAATTTTAAAGATTGGCCCGTCGCTCTATTATGATGCAATACTTATGTACTAAAAATGCATACTTCAAGTGTATATGGAGCTAAAAAATGAAGTACAGAACATTTACATTTTTTCAGGAGGATCGAGATCATATCGCTATGGATACAAATATCCTGGATACAGATATCGATACAATGGATGGAACGGTAGTGGCAACAAACATTATAATTACCGTTATGGATATAGAGGACGTGGTGGTCGTAGGAAAACAGGATCTGCTAGAAGATCTGGAGGTGTCCGATGGTCAGAAGGTGAAGGTAGTGCAAGAAGTGGTTCTGAAAATGTTGGTGGCGCAAGAGGATCTGGTAGTTCTTTAGAAGCTAGTGAGTCTGGAGGCTCTACTGGTTCAGAAGCTGCCAGTGGCTCAAATCAAAACAAAGGATCTAGATCCGTAAAACATGGAATGAGTAACAAACAAAAACATGAAGGTCATTCGAAAAAAAATCATAAGCATAAGGTACACGTTAAAAAAATACACAAACACAAGTATCGCGTTGGAAAATACCACAAGCATAAGTATCGCAAACATAAACATCATGACCATAAAGTTCATGTAACGAAACACCACAAATACAAAATAACAAAGCATCATAAATCCACAAAACTGCATAAACATGAAGCACAAAAAGGAGAAGCAAATGCAAGTGAGAATACTAACCACCGAACGAGTTCTAACGAGCATTCCGGACATGAATCGAGTCGTCACCACACTAGTATTGGCATAGAACATCATGGTCACAGATCTGGAGAATCTAGCTCTAATCATCATAGTAGTAGTTCAGGTGGACAATCTGGTATCAGTATAGGAGGTTTACATTTGGGAGGTAGCAATAACCATCATTCAGGTAGTAAATCGGGGCATAAAACGGGTGGATCAAGTTCACAACATCAAGAAAATAGTTCAAATCAACACAGCAGCCACTCCAGTACTCATCATAGTAGTAATCACAAATTTCGTAGCCATTCGGGACACAAATCAAGCGGACACCATACACATGTTGGTATACGACACCATGGCCACAGATCTGGAGAATCTAGCTCCAGTCATCATGATGGCAGTTCGAATGGAAAGTCTGGTATCCATTTAGGAGGTTTACATCTGGAAGGGAGCAGTTCAAATGGTCATGGTAGCCACTCCGGACACTCTGGTTCTCACCACCACAGTCATCATAAATCAGGTAGTCATTCCGGCCACAAATCGAGCAAACACCATGGTCACAAATCTGGAGAATCTAGCTCTAGTCATCATGGTGGCAGTTCCAGTGAACATTCTGGTATCAATATAGGAGGTTTACATCTGGGAGGAAGCACTTCAAATGGTCATGGTAGCCACTCCGGACACTCTGGTTCTCACCACAGCAGTCATCATAAATCCAGTAGCCATTCGGGACACCACCATTCACATGTTGGCATAGGACACCATGGCCACAGATCTGGAGAATCTAGCTCTAGTCATCATGGTGGCAGTTCCAGTGAACATTCTGGTATCAATATAGGAGGTTTAAATTTGGGAGGTAGCAGTTCAAGTGGTCATGGTAGCCACTCCGGACACTCTGGTTCTCACCACAACAGTCACCATAAATCAAGTAGCCATTCAGGCCACAAATCGAGCAAACACCATGGTCACAAATCTGGAGAATCTAGCTCTAGTCATCATGGTGGCAGTTCCAGTGAACATTCTGGTATCAATATAGGAGGTTTACATCTGGGAGGAAGCACTTCAAATGGTCATGGTAGCCACTCCGGACACTCTGGTACTCACCAAAGCAGTCACCATAAATCCAGTAGCCATTCGGGACACAAATCGAGCAAACACCATTCACATGTTGGCATAGGACACCATGGTCACAGATCTGGAGAATCTAGCTCTAGTCAACACGGTGGCAGTTCCAGTAAAAATTCTGGTATTAATGTAGGAGGTTTACATCTGGGAGGAAGTAGTTCAAGTGGTCATGGAAGCCATTCTGGACACTCTGGTTCGCATCACAGCAGTCATCATAAATCCAGTAGCCATTCGGGACACAAATCGAGCAAACACCATTCACATGTTGGCATAGGACACCATGGTCACAGATCTGGAGAATCTAGCTCTAGTCAACACGGTGGCAGTTCCAGTAAAAATTCTGGTATTAATGTAGGAGGTTTACATCTGGGAGGAAGCAGTTCAAATGGTCATGGTAGCCACTCCGGACACTCTGGTTCTCACCACAACAGTCACCATAAATCAAGTAGCCATTCGGGACACAAATCGAGCAAACACCATTCACATGTCGGCATAGGACACCATGGTCACAGATCTGGAGAATCTAGCTCCAGTCATCAGGCTGGCAGTTCGAGTGGAGAGTCGGGTATAAATTTAGGAGGTTTACATCTGGGGGGAAGCAGTTCAAGTGGTCATGGTAGCCAATCCGGACACTCTGGTACTCACCAAAGCAGTCACCATAAATCCAGTAGCCATTCGGGACACAAATCGAGCAAACACCATGGTCACAGATCTGGAGAATCTAGCTCCAGTCATCACGCTGGCAGTTCGAGTGGAGAGTCGGGTATAAATTTAGGTGGTTTACATCTGGGGGGAAGCAGTTCAAGTGGTCATGGAAGCCATTCTGGACACTCTGGTTCTCATCACAACAGTCACCATAAATCCAGTAGCCATTCGGGACACAAATCGAGCAAACACCACTCACATGTTGGCATAGGACACCATGGTCACAGATCTGGAGAATCTAGCTCTAGTCATCAAGGTAGCAGTTCGATCGGACTTACAGGACATTCTGGTATCCATCTAGGTGGATCACATCAAGGAAATAGTGGAAAACATCGTTCCAGTCACGAATCTAAGCATGAATCCAGCGGACAGCATTCGGGTAAACGACACCATGGTCATGCATCGAGTGAATCTAGTTCTAGCCATCATGAAAGTAAATCTAGTCATCATTTTGGACATTCGGGTGCTCACCATAGTAGGCATCATAAAAGCAGTAGTCACTCGGGCCATCAATCAAGGGGACATAATTCACATATTGGACAACACGGGCATAAATCTGGACACTCTAGCCTACACCACAGTGGTTTACATCATTCCGGTAGTCATTCGGGCCACGAATCTAGTGAGCATCACTTACACGCCGGCAAACAGCAGCATAGACATAAATCAGGGGAGTCCCGTTCTCATCACCAAGGAAGTAGTTCAACTAGTCATTCGGTACATACTAGCCATAATCGTCATCAAGGCCACACATCTCATTCCACTTCTGTAAAAATTTCCGTAAGAGTTGATGTTTTCTATTATCTACATTGTTGCTGTAACTTCATTCAATTTTTGTTTTTTTTGTAGAAGAAAAATTATAGTTATCAGGCAAATATTGTTGCCTTGAAAATTAGTGGAACAGAAAACGAACTAATTATTGTCAAGGGGCAAGTGCCTAAAGCGAGAGTAGAAATATTAGAATCAAGCACTAAACTTTGGGTAAATATTAGAATTTTTATCTAAATTTATTTTTTACAGAAATAAAAATAAATTTATTTGTGAATGTTTTACATAGGTGAGAAATTATTGGATAGATAATCATGGTAGTAAACGATTCATATCAAAGCACTCAATATGCGATACTTTTGGAAAAGACAAATCCACATCAAAAAATAATAATTTGGACTCTATAGTTTTAAGAAAAATATTGCTAACTGGTCAAGAAAATTGTCATCTGAAACCTGTACGTATCAGCATACATTTTTATTTATTTTTACTAACTTAAATTAAATATAATTTTATCATATGTTGTTCCATGTAAGGGTTCATCTTTAATTGCGCCAATGTTATTAAAAGTTGGTTTTGATTTCAAAGAACTCAATGTGCCATGCGAAGACTGGACATTTATTCAAGAAATTGGAAACGTGAATGCCACTAGAACATTTTTATCAATCTCTCTAAAAGTAAATATGGATAAGAAATCTAGATGTAATAATCCAACAAACAATCTTGAAAAGGGTACTTATAAACATTTATTTTTTCTTACTAACTTTTATTTAAATTATTGGATAATTTAATTGTTGATTAATTTTTTCGTTAATTTTCAAGTATAATTGATTTTTTTAATTACTTCTTTTGAAATAAATTAAATTTATCTTATTTTGAGGCTGGCATATTTAGGGTAACTCATTATTCTATTGCTTAGGAGGTCTTGTTCCTGAAACCAAAGAGACTGTTAAAAATGCAATTCAAGGAACACAACAAATAGTAGAGCAAACCAAATCGGAAACAAAAAAAGCATTATCCAAAACAGGAGAGTTAACGTCAAAATCAGTTTCTGCTGTGAACGAAGCAGTTAAAAATTCGATTACTGAAACCAAATCTGCACTACACGAATCGGAAAGCATTATAAAAGATGCAACTTTAGAGACAGTAGCTATGTTTAAACATGTCATTCATAATTCATTGCAAATCTTTGTGGTTTTATGGGACGATACTAAACTTTTTACAAGGCGTTTAGTTGAAGATATTTCTACAAAAACTCAAGTGGCTGAAATTGAAGAAAATGCTGCTTCAGCAACTTATAAAATTAAGATTGCTTTGCTTGATTGGCGAAATAGGATTTATAATTTGATTTCAGATTCCATTTCTGGCTCGAATAAATTTGTATACGATTCATACCTAGAAACTAAAATTACTGTGAGTCAATCGATTCGCGAAACGGTTGAAATGATAGAAGAAATCAGTGTGAGAACTAAGCGGGTCGTATCGAGAATATTCCATAAAGGATCAGCTACAACCGAAGGTGCTGCCGCACAGGCAGTGAACGGAGTTGCAAGTGGAACAAACCAATTGGTTAGTAAAACTTCTTCTATAGTTTCAGAAATTAAAACTGCTGCAGCCGAATCTATAGGCGTGTCTACAGAAAATGCCGCCGAAACTGAAACAGCTGTTGGAAAAATTATAAGACTATTTTTTTGGCCAATAAAAGAGACGACTGAAGTAATAAAACTGTCTTACCATAAAACTATTGAGTATACATCTGATTATTGGCAAGCAACTTTAAAATTGATGAAGGGAACTATAAGTATTGGAGATAAGGCATTGTATACTATTAACGAAGTAACAGTCGGATGGACTAAAGTTTTTTGGCATTCAGCAACTTTAAATGTAAAAGTATTAACCAAAGCTCTTGTTGATACCAGAGATGCGGTGGTCGAAAGTATATCAGAAATGAATCATATCATCAAGGTGGCTACCGTTACTTCAAGTAGCATAATTACAGGATCAAGTGTAGATGCATCTTTAGAGCTTGAATTGAATGGTGGAGTAGGAAGACACTTATACTCGTCTAAATCAACAATAGGAAAGATTTTTAGGCTTTTTGAGTATGTTACATCGCTTTCAGCGAATAGTGTTCCACATTCGCTGCGAAGATATAAAAAAGTCTTTACGAACATGAAATCAAATATAAAATCAACTTACGAAACATTAACAGCCGAAGCAGAATTAGTAATGATACATTTTAGATCAAATTATAAGAGTACTGTAGAACAATTTAAATTTGAGACTACTACCATTCTTGCTACTACTACAGAAATGTGGAAAGAATTTTATGGGCGGTTGACGGGTCACAGAGTAACAGACGCTGAACAATCGTTCAAGGAAACGAGATATTCTGTTCGTAAATTAGTTGACGCATCAGTTAAAATCACGAGTTGGCCTGTTGAAGTAGTAGGAAAAATTGTCAATTATGTCAACAAAGTAGTGTTTAAAACAACGGTTGCAACCACTAAATCGGTGAACAAAGTTGGTTCTGAAGTAACTGGAGTAGTCAACGAGGCTACCATCGAAACAACATCTTCAACCAGCGCAGTTATTGTAGCATATTATAAATTAATGAAGCATATTACAGAGAGAATATACTTTGTATTTTCTGACTCTTTGTCTCAAACCAGACATGCTGTCGTACAAGTAAATTCAGAGTTTTGGAAAATTTTCACAGACATGTATGCTGATATCCGCAGTTTGTTCTCCGGGAAAATTGATGTATCTGTTGAGGTAGAAATCGACGGCAACGTGAACGTATCCCATAAATTAATATCAAAATCTAGATTACTGATATTCTCTCGTTTAATTAAACGCAGCGTGAAAAATTCATACAAAGTTACTGTTGATTTGTTCAGACGAACGGGAGCAGTAACAAAAAAGATTTTGGTGGATACACGAGATGCAGTTAAACAATCGGTTTCTGAAACTAAACATATTGTGTCGCGAGGATCAAAGCACATAAAAAATGCTGTAAATGATACGGTGTATGGTGCAACAGAAAAAGGTGCCAAATTAGCTGTAAAAACAGAACATAAACTTGCAGAGGCTAGTGGTGTAAATGTTCAAGCTTCAGCTTCTTTAAAAATTGGAAGGAGATCGAATCATGGTGGGTCGTCATCGAGTAGTGGTGGAAGTGCATCCGGAAGTGCAGGTTCATCCAGCAACAGAAGCTCTGCGAATGAAAAATCTCAAAGTGGTTCTGCAGTGAAAGGTGCGAGCAGTGGAGGCGCGTCTGGAGGTGGTTCTGGATCACCTGGTAGCAACGGTTCTGCAAGAGGCAAAGCACAAGGCAGTTCTATTGTAAGAAGATCTAGCAATAGCAGTGGCGGCGGCGGCAGCAGCAGCGCTGCTTCAGGAAAATCAGCAGGTTCCGCTAAAACGAGCTCTAGTCAGGGTGTCGGAGGCAAAAGTGGTTTGACGGCAGGAGCTTCCAGCGGCGGAGCAAGCTCAGGTGGAACAGTCGGTGGCTCAAGAGTTGGAGGGCATTCACATTCATTGGTAAGTAATGCCACTGAAACTTTTATTAATTCGGCCTCCGAAGAAAGCGATGTGATAATTGGCGCTGTAAATGATACGAAATTGGCCTTTAAAAACGCAAAATTTCAAATAAATCGTGCTGTTCATATCATAAAAGGATCGTCCGCTGCTGTACAAGGTGAGAATGGTGAGCAAATGCAAGGAATAGCTGGCGTGGTCCAGCGCAGCTTTTCGGAAAGTTTTCACGCTATGATCAATGTATCGACTGGATTTATCAAAATTTTCACAAACGCTACGAGTAGAATGTTTGGTGTAATAAAACATACATTCACTAATTACTTTCAATTATTTAGCAATGCTGCCAAAGTAAAAACTTTTAACGAGGTGGAAAAGGGAACTGCTGCAACAATTAAGAAAGTAGTAACTGGATGTAAATGGTTTGATCTCAGAATAACCAATAATTGTGTGTATTATTACGCTTATAAAGCGGTTCAATTGCCTTTCAAGTATTCATTGAAATTTGTTAAAGAATCCATCACATTACCGATTAAAGCATCTTTATTCCCATTCATCCAACCTGTGAAATTACCCTTGAGAGTAATAAAATTAAGCTACCAAATACCCGAAAATATAATAAAGGAGAGCGTAAAGGGAGTAGAGGGTACTGGTAAATTAGCAACCAAGGGTGGTAAAACATTTGTAAAAAAATCTGAAGGAGCAGTGGAAACTTTGAAAGGAGTGGGGAAGCAACTACAAGCCGGTTTCAAACGAATCGCCGTTAAATTTAAATATATTGCTTAAGCTGATCCTGTGTAGACATAAAGTTTGAGTCGATGTTTTTCAATTAAAACATAAAATATGTACCCATCGTTATTCGGAAAATAAAATTTTGAAAAATAATATCTCACGCATAATATTTATAAAAATATACTCTCATTAACCTTTTTATCTTTGTAGATCGTTGGATGATTTAAAAAAAAAACACTCAGTCATAAGTCATAAATAGGATCTAAGAAAACGAATTGATAAATAACTGCATGGCATTGGGATGGTGAAACCTATAAAACGTGGTGCATGGGAATCGAGAAAACCTGTGATTATCATTTATACGTCGACCAATGGAAAGACACGAGACAGCCATGCTTTCCTCCTTCTCTCTCCCTCTTCTTCGATCTCGCTGCAAACTGACAATCACGATTCTCGAGATCGTCGTGTATTGCTAGCAATGGTCGAGCCTCAAGATATATCACACACATACCAAGGCAATGTATATGCACTCGCAATGATACTTCTGGCCAAGATGTTGCAAACCACGATTGTAATATTAAATAAACCATGAAGTTCATAATCTTGTCGACTCTTTTTTTGCGTTTTATTGATTGGTCACACGGATCATTTTTAAAAATTAACAATTTACAACGATTACTGCCGGGAAGTACTTTTGCACGATTCACACACGAAAGTTTTAAATGAAGCGTTGGGCAAGATTGAAAAACTTGGATAATAGCCGCTTTCACGGTATATCCACGCTTATCCAAACTGGTAATCGTGCGCACGGCTTCTTCCGATTCATAACGCTAATTACCGTGACTGCGCGCGCGCGATCGTTATTGTTATTATAAAAGAGCTCTTGCAACCTTTTAGCGCCTCCGCCGCTCGATGCTCTCTCACTCTCTTTCTTGCTCGCTCGCTCGTTCTCTATGCAATTCATAATAAAGCTTTGCTCGCGCCAGCGCTGAAAGTACATTAGTTTCTTTTTATCAGCAGCTGTAAGCGATTATTTTTACCTTCTGCGCGTTACGAGATTCTGCACACGCTTTAAATTTCAACGTTCATATACGCTTGCGTTCGTATCTATCTCAATTGAATCATTTTCGCATTGTCGACCGAAATGAAAAATAATTCATACATAAGGTGAAAACACATCTTTTTTCCGCAGCGTGCCTTTTACGAAAACCTAAGCATTAATGCGATTATTGTACTCCAACTTAAAATACGCAACTTTCGTGCTAATTCTAAAGGCTAAAGGCCTTCGTGAGAAAAAATAATCAACAAAACTCATTACTCGTTTTAAATTCCGGTTTTGTTAAAAAGCAATAACTGCACCCATCAAAAAATATACTATTAATTGGGTCCAAGAACAAAGTATTAATCTCTATATGAATCTCTGTACTCAAAAATATCTTACATTTCAATGCTCATAAATCTCCCAAGTGAATAGCGTGTTATTGAAAAAATAAATGCAACAAAGTAGTTTATATAATAATTAGTTCGAATGAAAAGTGATTGCAGGAAGAAAGTGTACGATGCCGCAACGAACAGTATAAATATAAGCTTTTTTCCCAAGAATTAAAAATAAAGGTTCTATAAATAACAAAGTTTAAATAGTGGCGCGCATTCGCGATAAGAGCTCGCAGCCAATCTCACCTCTCTCATTTAATTCGAATTTGCGATAATGTCTAGGCAGAAGCTGCTGCACATTCGACCATATAATGAGAATCGTCTCCCACAGCGTACATGATAAATACAAAACTCGTGCGTCCTTGCGAGCATAAACACTTCACAAGGTAAGAACAAGAGACGAGCCCTTTTTCTGCCTTCTTTCCTATCCTCATAAATTTTAAGCATTAAGTAGAACTGACACTCGAGATAGTTGCATGCACACTTTTGTATCTTCGATATCGATCTCCTCGAGGCTCATGGCGCACCGTGCAAGGCGCATGAGGCGCGCGCGCTGAAATCCATTTGTTCGACTAAAATCCGCGCGAGCGAGCGTTATGTTATATCTAAAAGGAAGGGGAATGAAGAGATGCTTCTGATATTTATATATACAGGTATATACGTGTGTGTGTGTGTGTATAACGTAAGGAAAATTTCGCACGTGCACTTCCGTCGTTGTAGAAGCGGCGCCTTTCGCCCGCGCGCGATAAGCTATGTAAGTAAAGCTAACGCTCGTGCGTGCGTCTGCTGCGCACGTGTATGTGTAATTGCATCCTGCTCTTGTACTTACACTTTATGTCTGCTGGCTTATAATGCGCGAGATATCTCACGCAACGCATATATTCACTCATATAATGCGATCGCGCGCGCGAGCGAAGCAACGCACGAATATTCATCGGGCGTACGCATATATAGACGCGGATTGGAACTGAGAATTTTTCCAGCTGGGATCGAACGTTAAAAATATCTACGACTGGACCGAAATAGACGAGTCGCTTTTGGACTGGATCCAAACCCAATGCAATTACGCGCCGAGATTGCAGTGTTGGTACGAAAAATATATTCATGGAATTCAAAATGTGATAGATATGGAATTCATCAAATTAGAACGATGCGATCTATATTGTGTTGGCTTAGATAAGCATTGCGCACAAATCCAGATGATGGTGAACGTCTTCATCATTGTTGTTGGCTGGCGTGCAGGGTGAGAACCACCTGTAACATTATAACGCTATCACTCATACTCAACGAAAAGAAAAAAATTGAATGTTATCTGCTTTTATTGCAACGCAGCCGATCTACCTCTTCTTCTTGTTTCTTCTTTTATTTAAGGCGTACGCAGCACTGCGTGTAAATGAAATTTTCATATGAAATCACCACTTGTTCGAATGCACGCGTTGCCAGGAAAGAAGCGCGAGCATCGCTCGTCTATATATCTTGCAAAGTGAAGACTATACACGCTGCTTTCTCATAACGAGCTCTATATGGCCTGTGTGTGACTTTGCAAGCGAGCGAGCACGAAAATATGAGGCAAGAAATGCACATTCGTTCTTAATATTATGACACTTGCACAATCTCCCGGGCAAAAAATCGCCTTTAAGAGCGTTTCATATTATACTGGAGCTCGTTGGCGCGCGCCCGTGTGTGCTTGCATAAAATTTCACTCGACATCCTTCATTGCAGGACTATCGCACACACGTATAAGCGTGTGAGAAAGCGTCATCATCGTCATCGTATCGTCGTATTATACGCATTATAATAATACAATATAACGAAGGCTCTCGCGCGGGCGTCGAACCACAAGAGCGCGCTTAATAACTCGTTAATTATCGTTTTAGGAAATCCTCGCGCTTCTTCGGTTTCTATAACCAATTACCTTACGTAACGTAGCCGCGCCGCTCCGAAGTTTTTAAGGCATTTTCCCCCACGCTGCGCGCGGCACATAATTGGTTTAATTGCGCTCTTCTTTACGCGCCGCGCGCTAAAAAAAGGAGAGAGGAGAAGCGTGAGGCTGTCTACCGGTGGCGTGAAAGGTACTGCGCAGCTATTATTATATACAACCTGCAACAAAGAGCCTCTTGAATGAGATGATGTGAAGAATTAGAACTTTTTTTTAGGATAAATAAGGTAACGCTTGGAGGTGACGAGAGTACCGCATGTGCACACAGTTAGCTCGTTGCAGGCACCTATATAAGACATTATAAATAAAAGAAACAAATACCTTTCTTTGGATGTACTTCTTTTTATGAAAAGACGAATACTTTACCGTTCGCATAGAAAATTTTTCGAATAAAATTGACAATACTCGTTGCTTTGCGGCGTGAAAACTATATTAATTTGTTAGATTAAAACAAAAAAAAAGGAATCACCCGGCGTGCAACCCTATAGAATTCAAGACGACTTGCGCCACAAGGTAAAAAATGTCAAGCGAGCCTTTTGAAAAATCGTCTCCGTGC
Organism: Trichogramma pretiosum; assembly: GCF_000599845.2. Lineage (NCBI taxonomy): Eukaryota > Metazoa > Arthropoda > Insecta > Hymenoptera > Trichogrammatidae > Trichogramma > Trichogramma pretiosum. The sequence goes on from NW_019641686.1 coordinate 290,866, forward strand.
AAGTCGAATTTCATTCGACGTTAGTCCGGAAACGATTACGAAAGGGCACCTGTAACGGTAAGATACACATAAGCTCATTTCGATTTTTTACGTACGGAGAAAAAGCCGTAGAGGCGCGTGTGTATGTGTGCGAGTTCTCGTCGAGCTGCGCGAGCGCGTTTAACGCTTTTTAGGTAACCGCACGCTGCTTCCTCTTCGGGCCCTATTATTATGTACAATTTATAAATGAGCAAATACACACATACACGCACAAATTCGGGCATACATATACACAGCCTGGAGAATCACAGCGTTTTAATAATACAAAGTATAACGAGCTTAACAGATGGGTCTCCTCTTGTCTCTCGCATAAATAGCTGCAGCGCGGCGTTTCGTGACGCCGATTCACCAACGAATTTACGCAATCCACCTCATTATATTTTATGTATATACACATGTACCTATATGTAGTTTATGTTGATGCGTCGACGAGCTCTCGCTGCGTTTATTATTATTTTCTTGTTTATTATTGCCATCATTGTATAAGCGCGCGCTTTTACGTGCGCACTACATGTCCATATCGAAATATTTCTGTGCAAAAGAGAGAGAGAGAGAGAGAGAGAAAGAAGAGCTCACAATGTGTCCAGTGGAACAGTGTCACAGGTACTTGTATACACGCGCAGTTACAGCCTCGTTACTGCATGCAAACCGACGTATAACAATGCGCCACATGCAAAAAAAAGAAAAGAAATTATGATGATTTCTTTTTAATACTTTTATACATGCATTCGTAATAACGTCGTTTGGGTGCGTAACTTATACATACGCAAATAAATTAGATGTATATGGAGTTAACTGGAGTACGCGTACGCAATAAAATAATAGGGCAGCGGCGAGTGCGTAGCTATCTGCGTCGGCCGTCTTCGTCGAATTTGTTATTCGTAGCGGCTAGTTATGTACAGCTGATTTTCCTTTAACATATACGTCGGTTGCCGACCAATCTGCCGCGCGGCCGGAGCAATCCAAAGCAAATACCGCACGTGTGTTACACACATTCGTATAATACGTGTAGGGTACAGGTAATATACGTGAAATGGCAATCGTCGTGATCGACCACGTCGTCTTTGTCGTGCAATGGCACGTTTGTTCGTTATCTTGATCGGGCTTTTGCGACGTATGTGCAGGCGTAATGAGTCGCCTATTTTTTTCTGCGTGCGAACGTGTGTGTGTGTGTGAGTGTGTGTGTACCGTGTGTGCCTGTGTCGTTGCGGCGTAACATTACGTCGGTTTTAACGGAGTATAACGCACTTAACAAGAGGATCGCGTGTGTAATTCTGAAGGGGGTCGTATGTTTGTACGCACACAGACGTGCACAACACACACCAACACTAACACACGTGCATACATCCACGCAAGGATATAAAGTCAGAGTTCGTTTGATGATTGCTGCTGCTCGCTTGCTCGCTCACGAACCGACGCATACACCCACAAATATATAACATATACGCAGACCAATTGCTTATAAGTCGCCTCGTTTTTACCGCGCTTTTCCGCTCTTGACTAAATGACTCTCATTTATTGTATATTTTTGCCTCGTTCCACGTAGCGCGAGGGTACGTTTTTTGACGAAAATGACATGGTAAATTACACTCGCCGCTACGAACAAGTATTGTACAGTAAGTGCAGTCTGATTTTGCAATGCTGCCCTGGCCTACAGCTCGCGAGGTTTCTCGACATTTTTTGCCGCGATAATTTTTCTCGATACGACGATTTTCTCTTTCACTGTGTCAATGGTTGCAAGTTGTTGACTGCGGACCCTCTCCCGTCCTCGTTGTACAATTTCGCAGTTCTTGAAACAGTTCGAGTCTGGCTCGCGCTGGCAAACGCAATTACGACTCGAGACCCGTTCTCCTTTTACAAGTAAATGCCTGCCCGGTTAATGCAGTCGTGTCTATTTATTATGCTCCTGAAAAACACCCGAGCAGCTTATCTACGACTTTTTTTCACACCTGCCGCTGTATATAGCCACCCGGGGGCAATTGTCTTTGCTCAGCGAAGCTTGGGTATAATGCTGCAAGACGCTTACATACATTACATACGCACGCCCTCGCGAGCAACTGTCGCGTATATAAACGACGCAATTAAAACGAAATCGGCGAGCGTTTTCTTTTTCTTTTTTTTTTGCGTGTGCCGGTGTAAAATGTTGCAATAAAGATTACTCTCGAGCGCTCTTGTAGCGCTCGCTACTGCTAATTATATTGCTGCATGAAAGTGACAAAAAAGGCCGAAAATTACTCGCCACGCGGAGGGTTTATACGGTCTCCTGACGTATATAAAGAGTATCTTTGTCATCGCGCGTCCGCTGACGTAAGAAGCCGAGTTGTTCTGCCTGGGCTTTATGCCTATATATATGCGACGCTCGAAAAAGCGGAAGTCGCGAAGAAGACAATGCAATGCACTAAGGCACAAGGGTTATACCCGGTACATTTCTTGGCCTTATAAACCTAGCTTTACACATACACGTATGTATATATGGCTGTGTGGATGTGCGTGCGCGTGTGTTTATACGCGAATACGAGACGCGCGCAAGGAAGTCTAGAAGCTCGGAGGAGCGAGCGAGCCTTGGAGTGTCGCGGAGTATTGTCTTGGCAACTTAGCGGTTATTTTACACGCTGTTAGCTCGGTAAGCTAGCCGAGTTTACCGCTGCTTCTATGCTAATGACCGAGACACTGCAGCAACAACAGCAGCGCAACTATAAGCAGCATGCAGCAGCAGCAGTGGAACAGAAGCAGTAGCAGAGAAGCTTTGACTTTCAAGAGCTACTTCAAGAAGAGAAGAGAGAAACTCTTAGTCTCGAGACGACATCTTATATTACCGGCTATATATGGTCTAACTTTCTCGAGGCCACGCGACTTATATGCGCGCTGGCTTTATCCAGTGTTAAACTTATCGCTTTGCAACTAGCTCTTGTAAACGATTTACTCTCTAGTATACACTAATTTGTTGACACCTGCGAATATTCCGAGCATTCAAATTATTTCACCTAATGGCTCAAGTAACATTGTTCATGAACCAATTATCCAAACTTGAATGAACTTGAGGATTGTTCAAATTTTTTTGGCTAATTATTTCTAGCTTTCATCGACTAATTCATTAGAATTAATTTCCCTTAATCAATAGCAGAACAAGTTGTAACTTGAAGTAAAAAAAATATATAATACTCTATATATATAAATATTTGACAAGGAAAACACTTTCACGACTTTTTTAATTGCGTCGGGTTAATTGAGCTTGTTTATCATTCAAGGTGAACGCTAATAAGTCGCTGTCAAAGTCAAAAAAGACTATTTACCCATACTCAGTTCTAGTTGTGTTAGCAACTTTGTATAACATTAATTTTTTCAAAATGAATAGTTGGATTGTCATAACATTTGGCCTAATTTTGATCGTGGTAATAATTTTACGAAACTCCACAAAGCTTTCTCTAACTATTTAAATTCTAATTGATGTTATTTTGATTTATCTATTGTTTTCATATCGGAAGATTACCGAATCGGTCAAGGCTCAATCGACGTCTGGGCCATCCACTCAAATTGAGAGGCCGCAAGTGATTCCCGTGACTGTAATTCCCATCGAAACGACTTCGACGGCGCCCATCAGTCAGCTATCCAGCGTAACTCCGTCATCGAGCTCTACTACAAAAGTAATTGAGCCCGTTGGTTTTTCAAGACGCCCGCAAGAAAGCCAATCCAGCCCCTCAACAAATAGTTCTCCGAGTAGACAGCAAATGAGCCAATCAAGTGGTCCCAGCTCCTCGACCAAAGCTCCGAGTAAATCGTCCAATAGCTCGTCCAGTAAATCATCAAGTGGATCGTCGAATGGATCGCCCAGCGGTTCGTTTCAAGAACTAGGTGCGAAAAGACGCACGCCAATTATCAACGAGAACTGTACGTGGTCGTCTTTTGGCGTCGAGTCGAACTGCTTAGTCATATACATACTAGCACCGTTCAGAGCATTTGAGAGATTTTCCGCGTTTGTTCAAAAATTGTGGTAGTGTTTGCTCGAAAAATCAAATGCGATCAATATAGTTTGTTTGTTGACGATCACAATATTGTTTATTTCTCTCTTTTTGAAGACATGTATTTTATAGTCGGTATGCAATATAAATCTCGAATCCTTATTAATTCAGGGACATGAATAAATAATACATCTTACATAGGCGTTTAATCATCTCAATCCAAGCAAATTATAAGCAGCGGCGAGTAGCGGCGTACAATATGGCGAGTATGCAAGGCGCATAGATCTTCGAGTTTTCCCCCTGCATTTAGCACTACGTAGCTTTTAAGCAAGCCAAACTGCACGTACACACACGTAGACACTGTAAACGATTGGAATCGCACAAACGATCTAAAGCGCTCAGCGGATAGATCACATTTATGATAACAATGTCTGTGTCTGTGTGTGAGAGTGAGTGTACGGTGCATATTGCTCGTTACACGGACGTATGGCAAACGTACACACACACACATATACGAGGCCGCGTACCAATTCACAACGCACGAAATCCGCTTAGCGCGAGCATACGCATACACAAGAGAGAGTGAGATAGAGCGAGCGAGAAAAGAGAGAGAGAGAGAGAGAGCGAATGCAGTAACGGGTGAAAAAGAAGGAAATGGAGCGGGCGCGCGAACCGAGGGGGTCGTACCGTCGTCGAGCTAATGGTGCAAGATTCGTCACATAGATAAGGTTTTCATGTGTACGCGAGTATATGTACCTATCCGCCAAAGACCAAGCTTATATACTGGTCAGATCAGGACAGACCCCTTAACGCAACTCGAAAAATATGTATCGCGCGCGAGTCCAACGAGAAAAGCGATTAAGTCGCATTATGCAAGTTTCGCTTATCGCGCTAAGTAAGATCTAATATGTCTGTGTATTATGAGATATAATGTGTGTGTGTATGCTTATACGCGCGTCGATCCGATATTTTCCCGCGTATAATAATATTCTGCTAATTCCCTTGTCCGAGGGTATTGCTCCATGTGTCATGGGGCGCTCTCACTCTCTCACTTTCAACTTGGACTCGTCTATTTTACATAAACTCTAGACCAACAGCTTTCATATAGGCAACTAAAGAGCCGAGCGTAAAGTGGTCCGAAAGGAGGGGGATTTTTGGCATTGCTCGGGAATGAAAAAAACACCTGCTTACAATTACAGTAAGCTTAAATTTCATCAGAATTTCTGTGATAAACAATAACTACTAATTTCAAAATAATGAGTTTATCAAAGGCCTAACATTAGCTCATAGCTTAAAAGTTTAGAAAAGCGAAGAGTCCTTTTTTAAAAAGAATCAACTGAATCAAGAAAATCTATAATAGACCTTTTATAAATCTACTGCATTTTTAATTAATATCATATATATTAAGATACAACCGTAAATCCAGATAAAAGCACGCTTTTATCGCCCATAAAGTTGTAATTGATCGCTTATATTAATTTCTTATTACGACTAGTTTATACAAAATCGAAATTGTGAATTTATTAAAGCGTTTTTTTTTTACTAAAAAGGACATACCTGTACTTTAAATCTCTCTAAGAAAATTGAGCTGCCACATATTGGTATTATTCTAATTAGCCTTAATTGGGATCAAGAATTATAAATGGACGATAAATGAATGTGAGAATTTTTCTGAACAACGACTTGATAAGACGACAAAATTGAGTATTTAAATATTCATAATATAAATTGAGCAGAATAACTCAAGTTAATTTTTGACACTATTTTCAAGAACGTCGATACGTAAATGAACCGCAGCTCAAGTACAAGAATCGTGCTGAATATTACAGGGTGCCAAATAACAAAGTGTTACCTGGATCGCTTTTCTGCCGAGGTGCCTCACTTATATCAATGCAAATTGCCGGTAATGGAGGCTCTTAGCTGGAACGCGATCCCAAGGAGAATTTGCTAATAATTTTCATCTACTACTCCTACACCCACACACACCCGTACAGACGCGCGCCGAGCGTGCGTTGTCGTTATATTATGTAGATACGGCCGACCTTTCCCTTGCTCTGTACTCACGCGGCCGCTTATCGCGTGAATTTCCGCAGTTCGAAACCGAAGCGAGTATGCCTTTTTGAAACGCTCATACTTTTTAAAGTAAAAAAGATCTCAAGGTTCCAGTAAATATACCCTGAGGGTGAAATTTAGCGTTTAGCGCACATTTACGATTTAAGAGCAGACTTACCTTAATCAAAAATATATTGTACCGCTGATTTATGTATTACTGATTCATTTACTATACAAATGTCGAAGCCATTTCAAAAATAGATGAAAATAAAGGTGATACATTTGAACATTTGATACATTTCCATAAGTAATAACCAACGAAATAAACTTTTCAAGGTTGGTAATTTAATCATAAACAATTATTTATAGTAGAGATCATGTAAAAAATACGAAAAAATTTTGATATTTCAACTTAGAAGCATGCCCAATGTCTCAAAATTGAGCTGGTTTTTTGATCAATTAAAATGCCTTAACAAAATTAGAGAAAATAATTTTTGTTTAATCTTTGGATAATAATTTATGCACGCTTCTTGTCAAACATTCAATAGAAGTAAACAACAAAACTTTCCCTCATATCCCATTCAATTATTTGAAGAAAGCGTCCATTCAGCAGCCAAAACAAGCCATTAACTTTATTGTCTGTGTGTATGTCAATATGTAGATTTACATAAGTAGGTTAATAACATCATACAATTCAAAAAATAAAGCTAATTCTGGCCAAGTAACCAACAAAAAAATGTCATCTGAAGGTTGTTGGGTAATGTATCGAACGTGTTGTAGTACTGGTGTGAAACTTCGGGTGGATATTCTGAATGAATTGCCTTATGTATACCCTAAAAATTTTAACGTTGAGTTTTCGAATTAATTTCGGAAAAAATTAATTTGAAAATTTATATTTTAAAACAGAATCATATAAAAATTTGTCGAAAGTTGAACGATAAATTGCTATAATTTTTTCAATTGTGTTAGGAAAGTAATAAAAATACTGTTGATGAGAAAACTAAAGTTTTCATCATTTAATTAATGTGTTAAAAAATACATGATAACAGACTTTTTAAGAAAAAATTTAGAAATGAAGTGTAATAATCATAACATTTTAGATCGTATCCGCGTATATCAGACTACTGTGATAATTATGATCACACAAACACCTTAAAAAGTATACGACTAGGGTATCATTGTATAAGAACAGTCGATTCAAGCTACTCGTGAAGCCTATTAAATCCACATAATATGTAACTTTAATCGATATTTATCTATATTTCTAGCATGTTTTAGAGTTGATTTTTTGGATTGTTTAATAACATTTAGTTGGCCATTATGCAAGATTTGATAGAAAGTAGGTCAATAGATAGCAATGCTTTGAAAAATTATAAAATAATTATATACAAAATGAAACTCATTCTTAAGTAAACTTATCAAATGCATGTCATGATGACAATGTTGTGATTCAGAAAATTTTTTAAAGCAATCTGTTCATACATTTCATTGAATTTTAAATTTCATAAGTTTCGATAAGGTTTTTTAAATACTTGTAAGTTTGATTATTTTTTTTAACTCGCATCACATTATTATATCTTCTTGTTATAATAACGCAATTTACGGAACTCGTAGGAAATGAGTTTCTTTCAAGCTATTATGTACGAAACTGCATAATATATATTATACGTAATATAAAAAATACAATAATCTTTAACGAACGCCTAAAGTGACTATAAAATTTATAACGAAACGAAAGTTAATAGACCATTGCAAACTGCTTCGTGTGTGCGCTTTACCCTTGTAGTCTTATAATGAAAAGAAAATATAGCTATAATATCTCCTAGTAACACCTCGCTCGTATGATTATGAAATATATTTTGAATAAATTCACCCCTCACCCCAGAAAAGTCGTATTATAAATCTATGAAATGAAAAATTACTCGAAACCAGGAAAAAAGTAATCGCAACGAGATCCTTAAAGTAGATCTCCGAGTCAGAGGCACATAATGTCGCATCCGGTGCGATATAGTCAAGCGATATTATGTGGGGCAAGGTGATTCCTTGCCCAATTTTCACGAGCGTGTGTAGCAACGAAAAATGTAATGCATTTCAATCCTAATGAGCAGTTAGCATAAGCACGCGATTAGCATAGCCGTCGACTTGCGCGCCAAAAGATCGAGGTGCTGATCTCCGGAGCTGCGGTTACTTATACTTTACGCGCGGCTCTCGTGCTTGTGTGCGTCTGCGTGTCTGTGTAGTAGAAAATTTCTTTGCGCGCATAAATTTCGAGGGCTAGTGCGTGCACGCGCGCGAAGCACCTTGCTACAAGCCTATAAGGTGGATTAAGGAGAGAGGAGAAAAAAATACACGCAAGCTGCAGTTTAACCGGCAGCACTTATCTACTTGAATAATTCTCGGGAACAAAATGAGTGTATAAATGCACGAGGCAGTAAGTCAGCTTGTGTGAGAGTGCGTTCGATGCGTAATGTTTCTATGTATGTGTGCTCAAACTATTGTACATACGCGTGTGCAAGAGTGCAAATAAAAGCGCCTTAACTGTTTTCTCTAATTCTTTAAATTATTTCAGGGAAACTCGAGGAGCACCACTAATTTACATTACGATTTAATGCATCGAGTATTTTAAAATTTAAATTGATGTAATTGTTAAATCTCAAGAGTAAGTAAGATAAATGAAGCGTTCAAGAACTTTTGACATCAAAACTTTATTATAAAAAAAAATTAGAGTACTCGTGCCACCTACTTATTTTCTAATTGGTGATTGTAATTGTTTAGAGCTCATCCACCTCCAATCAATGCCAGCGCTGGATGAAGAAATGTTCTATCTGCAACTTTATTTTTTGACTTTTAAAATATTTTTTCATTTTTAAATGGTGTTTTGCTAAGCTAAGCGGTGTGTCTGAATAGTTTCCGAAGGCAGTGACGAATTAAACGCAGAATTTCAAATTAAAGTCATAGAAAGATGATTGCGTTGAGCCTGAATGTAATAATTCACCCAACAATGTAAACTGAAGATAAGGTAAATGATAATAATAAAATATTTCAAAAAATTGGTTTCAATTAATGATTGCTGTAGTCGCAAAAATTTCATTTCTGTCCACTCTATCAAACTCTAACGACAACTGGAAGTTGTTGAAATAATTTAATCGATTTCATAAAATTAATCGATCTATTAAATATCAAATTTTTTATCAAAACAAACCCAACATGGATAAGATTTTCCAGCTTTTTTTCAAAGAAATCGATTTCTACGAATTTCATGCCACGAGTACAATAAGAAGTGTATAATCATTTGACATGCACGATTGTCATCGCGCAGTACGCTATAAGCCGGAAGAATGAAAAGTTTTTGTCATTTCGTAACTGCTCTTCTGCGCTTATATTGTATGTATTTAACGCATTCGTTTCAAGCTAGATAAGCAATTAAGTTGCCGTGTTATATTTTTAATTAGGCTTGCACGCGGGAGCGACGCGCCGAAGCATGAGTTGTGCAAGATTATGAGTATTTTGCGCGAAAAAAAAACAAGACAATGCGAAAATGCTCAATGGGTAGCAGCATCAAGCTGGAATTGCGCACGTCTTGGAAAATAAAAACATCAACTTAATCATGATAATATTTGTATCAGTTTTTGTCTCATTTGATTTAGTAATACTTTAAATACTAATACCAGCAATACTGTAATACTGTAAGCTAATTACAAAGAAAATTCAATGAAAACCATTAATATATGTTTGAGGGGGAGATTTTTTGAAGATTATCAATTAATGAACATCTCTTATCGTATTGAAACAATTATATCATGAATTTAATTGCTAATTTAATGCATTTAATTGATACAATCCAGAGCCTCGAAATCTAATGCAAAAAGATCGATACCGATAAATGATATGCGCACGTGACTAATGTCACGTTTACAGCGCACAATCGAGCTGGAACGAGCTACTTTTCACCTGCTCTCTATACATTGGTCTCGCGCGCGGTCAAAGTGCGTCACGCGCGTGGTAATAGTAAACTAGGGCCGCATGCACTCGCGGCTTATAAGGCGCGCTGCTTAAATGCTCGCACGAGGCAAAAAAGGCTTGTGTGTAAAGTGCATACACAGAGCGCCGAGCTGCACTCGAGCTTCTTAGCCGTTAACTTAACCGGCGTTTACCTTAATCTAAGATCAGACTCGACTCGAGCTCACCTCTGTGCACTGTATATACGTGTATCCTTAAGCATATGAATATGCATTCGACACGCTCAGCTGTGCTTTTGCTGTTACTCACTCGCATCGCGCACTCATATACACGTACGTAAAAATACGTTTATGAGAAAATAGTTAAGAACGAGGTTTTTCCTGCAATGTCTCCGGCAGATCGAGAGCACGCTTATATCATACCGACGCTGCTTCGACTGGATTCAATGAGAAAATTAAGTGTTTTATTTTTTACCTTACAATTGCATAGACGCGCTTCAGCTTAATCCTAATTGAACCTTGGAATTTATACGCAAATTAGAATTCATTTGCAATTGTCTTTTGGCGTGTTAACGAGGAACATGATACGAATTCCGAAACTGCAGTTAAAAAATAATTTGCTCGTCTAGATTTATTAAAATGATTACATAAAGGCGCGCATAATTCCATAATGCCACGAAATACTGCAAAATGGATTGATATTGAGAAAAGAAAACCCATTCATCATCATTGCGTCGCGAATAAACATGAAAAGAGTTAGAGGCTCTTACGTAAAATGATAATCCCATGAAGTGGTCCGTGTATATAATGGGCTCGAGCTAGCATTCAACGAAAGTGGAAACTCGTGGCGTTTCCTTTTTTCCCCCGTTTAAACTCGCGCTCGGTCGCGCGCGCCCGAGCAAACTCCTATACAAACGAAGATCGTATACACGCAACGAATAATAGTTTATAATAACACGAGCCCGTGTATGTGGGTATGTTATTTTTTTCGTATTATAAATTTATGTAACACTTTAAGTCGTCGATTTTTCTCAGTGCTCAGTGCATAGCTCTCTCTTTTCAATATGCTCGCGCCAGAGCAGATTCTCCTTGGCGTCTTCGACGAGCTATATAGTTGCTTCCTACAATTAAGTCTTAATTCTTGATAAATGCTTAAAGTGCCATAATCGTTAAATGCGAACTTTTTTTTCTCTTAGTAGCAGTGCGCCGTGTATCGTAACGCGCATAGATAAGTTTCATTAAAGGAAAAAAAGCAAAGCGTCCGGCGCACGCTATGCACAGCTTTTATATTTATTAGTCAAGCTCGAGGTCGTTGTTTGTGTGTGTTTGTGTGCATGAGTGTTTTTTTTTTTTATACCGCCAAATCGCGTGGTCCGTTGTTTTTCGCATGCACGCCAAGAGTCAACATTGCGTGTAATGAAGATTGGAGTAAAAAATTGCAATCAAGACATAATGCGTATTTTGAGAGCAAAAGGCAAACAAAATGCTGAAAATTATTTGCGCAAATCCGTGTAATAGCGATTAACTCGGTAAACGATTTAATTAGCGAGTTGAATTGTGGTTGTATGAATAGCTCGCTAAGACAGATATCTTAATGTAGTTAATATACGTTTAGAGGCCTGAATATTACCTTGTGGTTTTGACAGATTAACATATATTTATATATTGTGTATTAATTAATCGTTTCATAGGAAACCCACTTGAGCGCGACGCATTATAAGACTTATGAATTAATAAATACAGGTTGAAAAGAGTACACCTGTAAAAAATGGCAATTCGTATCATGGATAAGATCAACGATGAAAAATTTCTGGTTAAAAAGAAATTTTTTCACGTGTCAAACTCTCTAGTTTCTAGGTTGTTTCTTACTGATTGCGTCACGTGATTGGTGCACATTTTTGATTTGAACATTTTCGGTATTCTATCGTAATTTGGCTCCCAGCAGCTAACTCCTAATTGAGTGTCGATAATGCTATCTTCAGACAAGGTATGGCGCAAGCACATAGTTGTGTACTTTTATTTGTAATTACTGAACAAAAAATAAAAGTAATTGAAATTAAAGTTTTCAATTGATTAAAATATGTTAGTTTTGTGTTAAATTATCATACAGACATTATTTTTAATATTTTGCCACTATCGTGTACTGTGACCATTCAGTGTGTAAATGAAATTCAAATTAAGTAGATATGATACTCTTTGACGTGTGAAATTATGAAATGAAAAAGTAAAAAAAGTGAAAGCCTCGATTGAATTTTTTAACTAATCAAATTCGTCGGGTTGATTTCTCTTGAATGGCACGCGCGCGCGCGCCCATCAGCCACAACGATCCAGTCTCGAGTTTACTTCGAGTTCTTCGTATAATGGACTGAGAAGTGTTAAAAGAGATACATTTTCATGATAATGCGCGAGTGCAGCATAATGTCTATTTTATTTCGCACACAAGCGCATATACAACACCATATGCTCACACACTGTACAATGAATAGTACACGGGCGCACATACATACTCAGCACACCTCCCTTCCGCATTCACCGCTGCGCACGGTATCTATACAAACGGATCGTCCTTATATGTATTTTACATTAGCAGACGGTACTACAAATTAAATGATGTCGCCAGCCCTAATTTCCGTAAATTCGCATCCAATTCTCGTGTTCGTGAGCACGCGCACGCCTTTATGCGTACACGTATATTCGACCTAATTTAATTTCTTTTCGGGAATATGCGACTCGGCTCGAGCGCGCTTTACTCTAATTTTGCAAGGCAGACTTTGGAGAGTCAACTTTGCGCACACGGCAGTGCGCACAATTGCCCGGCGGCGCCATTGGCCTTGCAGCGCGTACGCACACTCACACACGCATGCAAAATGTATATACCTATATATTTAGAATGATGGATGTGTGCATGTGTGTGCACGCGATGCGTATTTAAACGCAGAACGCGCGCAAGCTGAGAGAGAGAGAGAAACCTTGCCATTACTGCTCGATGAGCACGAAGAAAAGATCGGGCTTCGGACGACATTTTCGACGACTGCACGCCGCGCGGCCTATGTGCACATTATAATAACGACGCGGATTGTAAATGTGTATCGGGTGAGCTCTTCGACGCGCTAATAACGTCTATCATAAAATGTTCGTTGACTTTGACGTCGACGCGCAGTCGACGGTATAATTGATTTCTTTTTTTGCGAAGAAACAGAATAGAATGTATAGTTAAGCTTATGGAATAACGACGTCAACCGATGGTCAATAAAAGTACGATAATTCACTTGTAAATAATCATTATTTAACTTACAGTCGACAAACAAAATTACGAATTAGGGGTGCTTTTACAAAAATAATATCATATGGTGCTTGTCGACGCGCCAGCACTATTAGCCGAGTCAATTTTGTTGATAACTCACGATTGTCTGTGCAACAAAGAGAGGGGAAGAGAAAAATTGGTAACTATATATTATTTTATTTGACAATGCACGGCTGTATCTGGAAGCAGCATCAAAAGGGTAAAAAAAAAGAAACAGAAACAATGTTACATTATCATCGGTAGTGGACTCGATTCATCGCATATGGTCGAAATCGGCCCCGTAAACCCACAAGCTATGCACCATCTTTTACACAATATCTATTCATTCGCAGTACAAACCACAAACACGTACTCCCGTGTATTATCCATTATCGATATGGTAGTGTCGATGAAAAAAAAGAGAAGGAAAAGAAAGAGAGAAAAAAAGAAGAAACGTACAATAGCTCTTAACGGGGGTAAGTCGACTTCAAATCGAATCAAAACAAAAAAGAATCTCAAGAGTCAAGATCGATCGATCCTCTCAGCTCGCTCTTTCTTTCTAACGTGAACGTCGATAAAAGCTCGAGTACAGCTTCGAAATTTCGCTCTCTCTTTCTCTCGCACACACATTCGTTATAAAGACTCGTGAGTGTGCTATGTGTATAGTATACGTACACCCTTCTACCACCCATACAGAACAAAGTTTCTTTTTATTTCCACCTCTTTTCATTCGTACTTACACGCGCGCACACACACACACACACACACACGTACGCAGACGAACACAGTGAGCTTGGCGAGAGAGTCAGTCTAATGAAAGGCATTAACTGCAATTTTATATCGAATTACCTCCTTCCCTTGCGCGTATACACGGAGCAGCAGCAGAGACAGAGAGAATTGGCGTGCGGAGAATGTCGAGATAGAGAGCAGCAGCAGCAGCAGCGAGGCGTGGTGTCGAGGCGGAGGCCCATTGGCGTTGCTCGACGCGGCTATTGGTAGCAGTGGGCGTGGCTTGGACGCGACCGCTCGAGGTGGGGGGGACTCGGCAGCAGCCCGCTGGAAGTCCGTGCAAAATGCCTCTCGCGAAAAAGGGGGCAAAGCCGCAGACGCTCGAGCTCTCCAACGCGAACCTTGCTCCTGCGATCTCGTGTCAGTCTGCGATAGGCAGTCCTCGTGCCAGCGTCGATCCTTCCTATACACAGTGCTATTGTGCGCGCAGCAGCCCAAGCGCTTTTTTTTATCATCCATAAACAGCATGTTTAAATGTTAGTGTCATAGTTGAGAGTCTGTGTGAACTGTTGGTCGATTATACGTGTGTAATTAAGACGAGGTGTCATATTACATGTTGTTTATTTTTAGTGCTGTTCGACGAAAGACTTGTATTGTATCAGATACCTGATAATTTATCGGTGATAATTTTTAGAAAGTATCGATTTATGGTTAAATGCATAAACTGTCGAAAAGGTGGGGACGCCATTCGCGATTAATTTGCTAGTGGTATAAATAGACCGTATCATCAAGTCGATGTGCTATTTGTGAATGAGTTTGTGTTAGTAAAGGCGGAAACGTGTGTGCGTGCGTAGAGGCAGTGTGTCTTATCACGCGCGAGCTGCAATCCATCAACATTCTGTCGCCGAGGCTGCAGTGCCAATTAAGCCGAGGAGGCCCAGCCACGGCTCCCAGCCTGTCAGTCGGCACCAACAATACGTCCGACGAGGAGGACGACGAGGAGGACCTGCGCCGAGTCATGACGGTCCATCACCAGCAGCGACAGGGCCAGCACGAGGTTGCCGCCCTGAGCGCCGCCGGCCCCAACGGCCTCAACTTGTCCCGTGTCAACGTCGAGTCGCATCTGGCTCATCACATGCTTCACCAGCAGCACCCCCATTCCCACCATCCCCATCATCCGCATCATCACATGCACATGCATCATCACTTGAGCAACGGCGCCGCCAACCAGCTTCAGGTTCTCGGTCTGAACTTGCACGGGCCCAGCGTCGTTTTGTCCAGCCCCAATAACAATAATACTAACAACGGCAACAGCATAAATAACTCCAGTGTAGCTGGCGAATCATCGGCTCAGATCACGATGCCGCACAGATCCAAGTTCATGATAACGGACATACTCGCGGGTGCGTCGAGTCCGCCGTCGAGTCAGGACCCTCCGGGCAGTCCGCCGTCCACGCCTAGAGATTTAAGTGTCAGACATCAGAGCCGATTGTCACTTAACAATAACAGCAGTAATATGGACGAGGATAGTGATGCGAGTCATCACGACGCTGTATCAGTATCGTCAAACGGTGAGTACATTTTCATGGTTATTGCATTTCTCTCTATATCCTCTATATTTGCAGTTCAAAATATCCCATTTATGTCTATTCGAACACAATAATATCCAAGGTTATTTTGCACGACAAACAGACCCCCTTTTTTAAAATTATCTCTGCAGGACTTTTGAAAAAACATAAGAATTCGTCAACTTTCATTGGATTATGTTTGGATATACAGTGGATTCAATGAATGACTAGAAACTAGAAATAATCGGTCACATGTACCCGGGTGGGATGAAAAGCGCACTCCTGAATAAAAACTGAATTTCATGGGCTGGATGAGCTGTAACTTGATCAAGTTATAATGTTTTGTATTATAAATTGAACTATAAAAATTGTAAACATTATCTATAAGTCGCACAACCCTGCTTCAATGTATACAAAGATATTAAAAAATAAATCGGTGCAGAAAAATTAGTCTAATAACGGATGTAACTCATGAAAGTTTATGAATAGCCACTTCGTTTAGCTTGATATATCTACACAATGATTGAGAAAAATATATTTTATAAAAAGCTCGTTTGAACGTTTTTGTTTTTATTAAAACTTTGACCTCTTATATTATAAATTTTGAGGACTTGAATAATTTGAAATAAACAATATTGCGTGTGCTAGTACATGAAGCCATTCAGCCCAGCAAATTTTAAGTTTTATTTTTATTATATAGGAAAAAAATCTTCTGAGTGCTGTCCCATAAATGGTTATATTTTTTTTATTATTTTGGTTTTTTGTTTATAGTCAAGAATTATAAATTTATTAGAGGAAGATTTAAGTAATTTGAATTTGAATAGAGAATATGTACTATCATTGTCGATAATGAAAAAATAGATTATGACTTAAAAATTGTTTGTAGAATTTGATTTCTGAAATAGTACGTATAAAATTTTTGAGAAATAACTTCCATTGAAAAATTGATAGAAAGGGTAAAGACCAGGCATTGAAATCATTGACCCCTCACATACAACGGAATAGAAAAATAGTTGAGAAATTGATGTTGCCTTTGTACAGCAGGCATCGAAAAAAAAGAAGGCCATCGCGCGAGTCAGAATAAGTCCTCCTAAATGTGCCGACGGAGGATTTCGAACAATATAATTGTCGAATTGCCTTGCACGCGTCAGGGTGTCAACGACACACAGTTTGAAAAATACACACACACACACACACACATGCGCACGCGTAGAATTTGCTCGTTGAGTCCTAGAATGCCGGATGTGCGATCAGAGGAACTGCTCATAAATATATTAATTCCACACTTAGGGAACATCGAGTCTACGAAATCGGCGAACTGAATAATTCCCTGAAACGATTCTTATTTATATGCTCGTCTTTAATTACAGGGGTGCCTCTCTTTCTCGCTGTCCTTCTCTCTCTCTGCTCAATCACATATACCTGGCGCCAAAAGTACTGCTGCGTACAAACCCACATAGAGAGAGAGAGAGAGGTCGAAGAGCCGAGAGCACGTAGCGCATTTCGGCATACGAAGAGATGATTAAAGAGTGTATAACAACGGGCACGAGGCGCGCTTTTATTAGTACGAGTTAATGGGTGTCGAGGCGCATCACCACTAGCTGCTATACATAAGAATCGTAGAAATGCAAAGAACCGCACAAAGAGAACTTCTCTCGAGACAATATTGTCCTTAAACTTTTTGACGCTAATTTTTAACGCGGTAAAGGATCTTTCTTCTTCTTCCTCCTACTTTTAACTTGTTCCCTTTTCTTTTGCTCGGTTGCTCGGCAACACTCATAATTATAGCTACGCAGGCAATAGGCAGGTAAGGATTGTACATTTATACATTTTGCGAATCGTTGCGCAATATTCGGGGAGGACTCTTGATAAAAATCAGTATATAAGCGCGGTAATGATCGAAGCGTAGTCAGTACGTCAAAACGAGCAGACGTGGTAGAAAAAACAACGTCTCTTTTCTAACGACGTAATGACATGGACGCGACTCGAGGAACGAACGTCGCGCGGGCATATAAAAGCGCTCGTTTATTGCAGAAACAAAAAAATAATGATAATGGTATAAATCATACATCACGAAATCATTGTTATATTACATAGACGGCTGCAGCGTCGCGTCGCGTTCTCGTGAATTTTCTCGTTTCCACGTGTGTGCGCATGCCGGCGTAACCCGCAATTTTCCTGTTTTAACGAAGACAGCCCGTCCTGTACGTATGTGTGTGTATGTGGGTGTGCATGCGCTGCACTGCATGTCTATGTGTGCGTGTGTGTACTCGCTCGCGCGCGCGAGCGGGGGCGCGCACTCTACCTGCCACTGCTGCTGCATATATGCGATGATTATACACATCGAGCCATTACTATGTACTTGTCGTCGGCCCGAGTGTATGTGTAAGTGTATGCATGTGTCGCTAATGACCTTGCTCCAAAGCTGATATGGAAAAAAAAAGAAAATAAAGCGAAACGTAGGAACTTGCAACAGTGTAAAACGAAAGAAGAAACACCGACGAGCGACTGCACGCACGCATCGAGGGCGATGAAATTATCACTAGCACGATCTAAAACATCAACAGCTCGAGCGCATTATGAGCCCCGAACAATCGTCTTCATTAGGCCTTTGGATATACATTTTTGCCCGGTGTACAAGGCTCATCAATCGGCCGGAAGCAGTCCATGCTATAATGCCAATACCGCTTGATGCAAAGCATTTGCCTCGTATTATAAGCATTCAAATAATTAAACCACGAACCTGCGGGCTAATCATTTATTTTCGTCATCACTACTGCTTGATTCGAGTACTGGATGTGTCACTTCAATTAGTCTGTAAACTTATAGCGATAAGTATAAACCGCTACATCATTGAACGAATACTTGAAAGAAAAATATCGTATTAATCACCACTCAGTTCGTATTACACTTGCTACAATCGTGGATGAATCCCGATTTTTTAATTGTATTTGGTTGTGTTGCGGATGTCTAATGAATATGGATATGGTTGATCATTAAGTGATAGGTATTACGATCAAGTGTTACTTTTCAGACTAAATAGTTAATGACACCAAGGTTTCGTATAAATGTTGTGCGGAGATTTTGAGCTCTGGGATGAAGGCGTGGATAATTATCCGCAACAATGAGCGATGTTTGAGCATCGGACGTAGCGTCAAAGTTAAATATTCATATAATGAAAGCGATCAAAGTGGAAAATTTCATTGTCACTAGGGGTCATATTAAGGCGTTAGCTTTCATCAAATCAGACGTACAGTGGGCGCTCGAACGAAAAATCCAATATATAGGTATTCTTTGGTGTGTACATATACGCGCATTCTGTCAAAGAGAAAGACACAAAAGTCAAAAAGCATGAAAATTCAAATCAAAGAAGACGCGCGTACACATATTTTTCTCTCACTCGAATGCATGTACGCGAAAGCATAATCGGCTTAGATGTACATAAGCATAGGCACACAAACCAAGGCACATTTCTGCGCAGCTCGCGAGCGGCTCCCTGGCGGCTAATCCGAGAGAACCGGAAATGATTGGCAACCGTTTAGATCTCGGGGATTAGATTTGTATGCCGCCAGGCCGCGTATACACGCACGTAAAGGGACTGTCGTATACACGTACCTGCAGGCTGGCTTGGCCTGGGCTGCATCGTGTAACAGCATTTATATGTGTATATAATGCCGCAAACACTTTCTGACGAGACAATTTTTGCTCGCGCCTTCAGAAAAAGTCGCTCGCTGGCACACAAGAGAGAGATTATGACGTTACGTCGTATAAGTTTATACGCAGGCGATGACTTTTCGGGACCTTGACGCAAATAAATAAAGAGGAAAAAAATCAAGTAAAGGAATCTTTTTGATCGTCGCGACGCTCCAGAAAGAGAGCTTATAATTTCCCATGATAAAGACGATCCTCAGGCGTGCTTGTGTATATGTTTGTGTGTGTGTGTGTGTGTGCGCGCGCGCTTGATGTATCTTTTTGTACTCTCGCACTACTCCTTTGTAAAAGCTTTTATGTAGACAGCTCCGTGATTCGAAGCTCTGCCTGTATATAATTTATGTATACACATCAGAGCTATTCAATAAGTCACTGTCGTTAATTGAGCTATATTACGAGAACCAAGTTATACGGGGCCACTGTAATTTATCCAACCTTCGATATACATCTTCAATAATTCATATAAATACCTGTACCGTGGTCACCAGCGCCGCCGTATTGAACTCTAATTAAATGATCGCCTCTTTTGCCGAGATAATGCGCGATCGACGCTTGTTATTTTCTCTAAGGCCGCACGCGTATAATACTTTGTGCGTTCACATACATAATATGAAAGTTATTATGCCTCATCGTAATTCATAAAATAAAAAAGGAGAATCGATTTTTTCCTGCGTATCTGCGACACACGCACACAGACACGAGCAGATTGTATAGCGCGCTTATTAGGCGAAACACCCAAGCATAAAACGACGATAATCATGCCTAATGTGCGCGATTTACGTACGTATAGCATGTCCCACTTTTGCGATGCGAGTCAAAATCGTCATTGTCATCGGCGGCAGTTGCAGTTACAATATATCCTAGCATGCACGAAACGATATACGCAGCACTGGCGGAATATGTGTATGTGTGTGTACGTTGAGTGCGCTTGCGATTCGAAGCTTGAGCTGATCAAACAAAAAGTACGGATAATCTGTTGCGCGCCCGTCTCTACTAGTGTGAGAGAAAGAGAGGGTTGCTTGTTTGGCTTTCGACGCCCCTTTAACGAGATAAAAAGCCTGACAGGCTCTGAGTTAGAGAAAGAAAGTCAAGCCTATATTATGTACAAAGCTGATTATGACATATATAATGACACTGAGCTTCCCAGACTGTACACGCATGCACACACACGCGCGCCTTTGACCTCGGCAAATGGTGCGCAATATCAATTCTAGATTCGTTTCGCTCTATGTACGTATCGAACCCGATCGCTCGGCTAAGTAATATCTTATACTCACGCTGTAGTGAATCTAATTGAGAGATACATCCATTCCCGCGCGTTGGCTGCAGATTTTTCTCAATTTGTGCAAACTTTGCACCTATTGTGCGGTTGCAGCTTTATACTAAGCAAATCCTTACACGCTTGTGTGTATGTACGTGTGAGCTGAAAAAAAAAGAAGCGCGCGTGTGTCTGTGTATGGAAGGCTTTAACATCATCGACCACGCGATCTGCGCTCGCGCTGCCTTTCGGCCATAATACGCAAGAGTGCAAAACAATTTGTTGTATATATACCTACCTATATACACTCGTATACGCCTCTCGCTCGCTTCGCTTTCCGCCGACTTTTTAACACGCGACTTCAGTATATATCACGTGCGGATCGCGAGCGAACTGCATCGGCCACTAACACGAGTTTCGCGTGCGTTATAGACCTTTTCTCGCTCACTCGTTTCAGCGCAAAGTCGAAAAAAAACACACTTCAAAGAGGTCTGTAAACTTATATCTTTCAAATATTTGTTTTGGAAAGCGAGTGAGTAAGAGTGTGATTTTCATTTTGAATGCCATTAGTATACCGCGTGCTTATAGACACAAGATTGCTACACAATTCTCCATATAAATTGAGGGATCAGAACCATTAAGAGTGACTGACCTCGATAAATAAATCAGAACCATTTGACTAATTATCAATTTTCTATTGAATAGCCGTATTCGAAAAATATAATGATTTCTTATCTCACTTATATCACGAGCTTTTTAATTCTTAATTGACCGATTCAACCGATTGGTGGTCACACGTAAATATTATTTTCTCTAACTCAAATGTCAAACGTGTCAGTATAAAAATAACATAAATACAATGTTATTACATTACAATTGTTGCGTAGATGTCGTAGTGCGGCTTTAATAATGATTCGATAGAAAAGAAAAAACTCGTTTCGAGCCTGTACACACTCGCAGTCCGTTGTAATGATAATATTAAATTTCTATAAAGGTCGGCGAATTATTATTTATAATTGGTAGTTCTCTTTTTATTTAACGACTCCGACGACGATCATCGCACTCGCATCGGTACGTGAGCGTCCTTCGCTCGTATATATGCATTTATTACATACATCTATCCTCAAAGTATGTGCGAAACGAGCAAAATTGAAAAAGAGTAATCGCGAGCTATTAGGAGACAACTCGAGTCATATGTATATACGCCGATCGCGGCAAACAATGCACGTTACCCACAGCTATCAATTTCACGCGACAATGATTTCGAATATAAATATACTGTGTCTGTTTGTCGTTATTCTCGTCTATCGCGTAGCATAGACGTTGCGTGCCTTCGCATCGATCTGTCGCAACAGTATTATATGCGATATGAAATTCGAATAAATGAACGCTTAGCTTGTCTAATTCGATGAGACAGTTTATGAATATTTTTCGTCTCGATTGCTGCGGTTTTTCGACTGCAGCCACGATCTTCCTCTCCATATGCATATAATACGTATGCGGCTTCGCGGGAAATACTGCTACATAGACACACGCGAGTATGCGCGCTTATGAATTTAATCGCGTATTATGTATCCGACATATGTAACGTTAGATTCTGCTCTTTAACCGTCATTACGGCTACATTATTGGACTTGTTTTTTCCCATAAAAGAATGAGAAAAAAACGTCAAAAAATGTACTCTTTATCTTATGGAGGCAAATGCTATTTTCGTCTTTGATTTAAATAGAGAAAGCCATTATTGTATAAGCTTAAATATAAAAATAAAAGTGTTTCTAATCGGTCAAGTTGTATCACATGCTATTTTAGAGTGATGTCTAAATTCCTTAGTTTGAGTTATGAGATGAAATCAGCTTATTAACGGTAAATTCTATTCATTTCTTATGCTAGGGTAAGACGCTCACTTGTGTAATGAGAGCAGCTTGAAAATGCAAACGTCTCATTTATCTGAATCTAAACAGTTCTAAAAATAGACGCGCACTTTTAACTTATGCTTCATGTGTTACGTACTTAGCTCGTTAGTCGAATGAAAAATGCATGTGAAAATATTTATGTGAGATTATAACGCGGCAACGACCCTGAAAACTGATTTCGTTTGAGAAGAAGGAGACAGGTCAGAATGAGAAAAAGTAAGCGACTATTTCGAGTCAAGTGATAATAATCCATGGAAAGAAAAAAGCAGACACACATACCATAGCGCGCGCAATAGGCACTGGCAATGCGTCCGCAGTCGCGTACAAAATAATTGCAGCATGCTTGCTCACACATACACGGACACATGATGACAGGCCATGCCGATCGCGCACGTACATAAATCGCGTCTACGTGGACCGGACAAAGTAGTCAATTAGAGAATTGCATTGCAATCACTGATAAAATTACCTGGACGACCTTTCCTCGCGTCTCTTTCTCGCGATCCTGCGCTGTACAGGTTTCATGCGATACACACGGGGAGGCGCGAGCGAACGGAATCCGACGGTGGGTTTTCGTGCTCCTGCTGCAGGTATACTCGGATCCAAAAACGAGAGGGAAAGCCGCACCAGAGCGGCTATGTGTATATAGGGGAGTCATGCACGCCTATGTGTATGTATGTGTATAGGCGCGTGATTTTTGGATCGAGAGAAGGGGACCTCGCTATGTACACTGCGCAGCGGTACGTGCGTGGCGTGTATGCACGAATTTGCCGAGCAGCGAGCGTTTGATGCATATGTTAGAGCTGCGATAGGGACATTTCCGTGAGAGCTACTGTATATACCAACCGAATTATCGTTTCGTGATCTTTTTCGAGTGCACAATTCCATTGTACATACCTGGATGTGTTTGCCATAATCGGGTACTATTTGTACAAAAGCTCGGGCGCGCGACAAGTCCATTTATTTCCGATGTAAAAGTTTATCGATATGCAGGCCTGGTATATGTACGTTTTGCATGCGTTTTAAATCTCATTCTCCATGCCCGTAGAGGATTTGGAAGCGATCGGTGAGAAGCGCCTGCGATTGTATCTCAAGTACTTATGCTTGTCAACCAGTATTAACAAGTCAAAGGAATTGACTCGTTCATGGGAATCGATGACTTGCGGGTAAGATAGGACGGAGTACCAATGATCATTTTTCAAAACGTTCTTTAAATTCAATGCACTTGTCAATCGAAGATTATTTGAAGAATACTAGACGTTTTAAATTGTTCTTGAAAATAATAGTGTGGGTACTTCAAATTTCATAAACATAAAATCAAAAATCCTCAGCTCGATGAAGTGAAAAAACCAAATTAATGGAAAAAAACTCACAATTTTGTTTCGTGCGATTTCGTGATATAAAAAGCTGCAAGCAGAGAAGTGTTTTTTGCGCGAAATCGCGGATGCGCAAAGTGATGCTGCGCCGCGACTCCCGCACAGATATACCTATATAAGTATGTCTGCCCGCGCGTCCTATCTATATAGAGTGAAAGACACGCCCTCCTCCCGGGCTACGCGTGTGTGTACGCGCGCCGTACATGCTCGTATATATGTTTGACAGCAACAGCCACCGCCCTCACTTTTTCGCTTCGTTCGAGCGCACATTTCATCGTCTCTGGCTATACGTACGCTTTTCCTTTTTTTTTCCTTCTTTTTCTGTCGGCACATATCGATTGATATGCGTTCGTTTAGAAAATTTTCGATGCATAGAAAAAGTTTGCTTTACAGACGCGAATCGACCGATCGAACTTGCAACGGCTGCGCACTCACAGACATTTCGCCAGGCAAGCGATCGGCTCTTGTTAACGTCGTAAATGTACATATAGGAATGAATTTCCTCTCGCTCGCAGTTCTCGCTGCACGTGTACATGCATGTGTGACTCGAGCCTCTCGCGCATAAGTATATGAACTTTCTGCTTTAAATTAAATTGCGCGTATTGCGCCAGGGACCGAGGTGTATCATTACGGATAGCTACTGCACAACATTCGTACATACGTACAGCCACTCGAATCATTAAGGAAAAAAACGAAGAAAATTATTATACGCTCATATAGCGCGCGCATTTGGAATATAAGTAGGCATTTTTATGTAGTTTTTTAAATTGCACGTGTAGCTCATCGTTGTAGCTCTCGAGTCTGTTCTTGCACGCGCGGAGGAGCTCGATATAAACGCGATGATTATTAAAAAAAAAACACGAAAGAGAGAAAAGATATTCGTATCAGATTACAAGCTCGCAAGTTTTATTAACAAAGCGAGCGACAAAGAGAGAAAGAGAGACGGCATAAATACAAGTGCGATATAAACCAACGTACCGATGTATAGGCGTGAGGGTAATAGAAAAAGATTCGGTATTCCTCTTCCGAGTTAAAGGGCCATTGCCGGCTAGTAGTGTACGACAACGCTAATTGCCACGCACGCACACATAGGTATAGCGGCGGCGCGCAGATGAACATCCTGCGTTTATGAAGTAGCAGCAGCATATAGCACGGCGCACGCAAGAGAACTGCTTCGCGCATCCGCTTATGATATATACCTGTATGTGCACAGTCGAGCGATGTGCAGTGCAATAATTGCGCGTGGCAAGCGCTCAACTTATGTTTATATACATATGTGTATATGTGTGCGAGCCCGTGCATGCGCACATCTACTCTATGTAGATAAGTCGCGAGTCGATGCACCGGCGTTTAGTTTATAATATAGGCGCATATCCGACCGACAAATCGAGAGGTGATGAAGCGATATTTGCGCTACGCCTTATTGGAAATTACTTCTTCGTCGTCTATTGGAAGCTATAGATGAGCCGATCCCTGCACCAATTCTACTTCACAAACTGTGCACAATTGATGAGAATTATAACAGTGCTTGAAAAATCATCATCTAATGTTTCAATTTTGTTTAATATTTAGAATGAATGAATATCGCTCGGTTAGTGTGTATAATGTAGCGATGTAAACATCCTAACCGTGATGAAAAATGGATTCTCCGTAAACTTGTGTTTCGGAGCGCTATAGTGATAGAGTGAAAAAGGAGTAATATTCGACTACCATCAAAATTAAAATTTTTAGTTTTATGAAAAATGTGGAGGGAAAAGCGCCAATGCAAACCATTTTGTCGCCCTCTCGAGCCGAATGAATACGCGGCTCGTGCATACATAGTACTAAACGACGATTCAACGAGAGCACTCATTACCTTATTATAAAATGTATACAAGTGTGGATGTGACGTACTTGCACTGTCCTGACGTAATATAATGCAAGTCAGTGCAACCGTCACTTAGACACTCAGTTGACAGGGACGATTCGCTTCGAGGAATCTTAAGTAGCAAATTTTCTCTCTCACTCTCTCGTGGGGCTGTGGTTAGTAAAAAAATGTATATATAACAATAAAGAGCAGAGGCGAGCGTAGAATAAAGTGGTAATCATCGCGACGTTGGCTCGTTTTCGTTGAGCTACATTTATATACCTAACGAGACTACAATGTCTTAAGTTCTTTTGACTTCTTTTACTTCGTGTCTGTATATGTATGTATGTATACAAGCTTACATATAACATGGCAAAGCTTGCGAAAAGCCACTTCCTCGTGGGTAGAAAAAAGAAAAAAGGGGCAAACTTTTTTTCGCTAGAAGAAAAATACGCGAACGAAAAGAGCAAGAAGGAACACCCATATATATAGATATCGTACCGGCCAGAGAGATAGAGTATGAGGTTTAAGGAAAAAGTTGGCCGTGCAGCACACAAACGTCTTGGATGTGTCTCAAAAGACCCGACGAGAGAGAGAAAGAAAGTAGAGGAGGGAAAAAAGCACAGCGAAAAAGAGGAGAGAGAGAGAGAAGTAAACTTCTGCCAGTAGTCTCTCTAAGTGTATCACATAGTAAATTAAGTTTTCCAAGATAGAGAGACTACGGCGCCATGTTGCCAAGAGAAAGATGGCGAATTGACGGTCTGTATATTATGTTTGTGTGTGTGTGTGTGTGTGTTTGGGTGGGTGCAGTTATAGCATATATGTATACGTGTGTGTATACTGATCAAACGGTCGCTAAGAGCTGAGCTTTCGCCCGGCTTAACTTATGTATATATCTTTTCGCGTGCGAGTGTGTTTGTGTGTATAACCCCGCGGGAGTGCGGATGGAGTCGGCCATCCGTGCATCGTGTATACGTGTGTATGCGTGTGCACGTCTTTTTCGCCGATCGATTTTATCGCTCTCGCGTTTATAGACGCGGCAGAAAATTTTATATCTCTGTTTCTGAACGAAAGACAAGCACTGAAAGGAAGACGACGTATTAGCCACTTTTTTCTCTTCTCCTCGAAGACTTTATTTTCCGCATTGATCCATTATCTTTTGCGAAAGGCCAATCGATATGGATATATAAATGAGCCATAAGCTGCATAGACAATGTGATGTATCTATCGTAGCGAATTTCACAAGAGTCGTAGCTAATTCGTATATAATCGATGTAAAATTGAAACGTTTTCTTGGCCATCGTCGGTGAAATTTCGCATTGTCATTTGATGGATTGCCACGATGACAACAAAGCCTTGGCTATTAAAAAAGAAGAAGAAGAAGACAAAACGAGCCTGCACCCGAGTAAAGTTACCCGGACGAGAATACGTGTACGGAGGCTGTGCGTGTGTGCGCACTACAGCCACCTCTCCGCGTGCATACACAGCTTTATATATATGCATACATCTCGTTGGCACTTTAATCGACGTCGTCCTGGGGGGATTATATCCCACTCTCACTCTGCTATAGTAGCTGCTGTATACGCGCTGCTCCGGCTGCACAGGCGGAAAGTCTGGCGGGAATAGAGACAATTTGCCCCGCGCGCGCGCAAGCCTCATGCTCGCGTGCTATGGAGTGAGGAGACACCGTCGAGAGACAGAGAGAGAGAGTAGCGAACGAGCGAGCTCCAATCGGGCGGCGCGACCAATCGCGAAGCGACGTCGTTTTCGTCGTAGCCGTCGTCGTCGTCGTCCTCGTCGTCGCCTTCCCCAACCCAACGCACAAAAGGAGCGTGACGTTCGCTCGACTGCGCAAAGAGAACGACATCGATTGCCCCCCTCTTTTAACACACACACAGAGTTTCAACCGTATATACAGCCGACTCGACGAGAACCTCGATCGCTTCTGTATGTATATATGTCATAGAAGCTTACTTAAATCCTTTTTCGTGCATTTGTTAAAGATTTATCGCCAGCTTACGAAAAATTGCTAGCTTGTGGGAATTTTCAGTTTTCATAACCTGGCTTTTACGATTTTATCTTAAAATTAAATAGCAGTACAACTGCTGTAGAAATTTATTCGATACCTAATTTCACGTAATCGAACTTTATATTACAAAAATTATAGAAAGCATTTAATATTCTTACGTTCTAAAATCCACCTCTACAAAGCTCAACTTTAATAAATATATCGTTTTTGCTTAGGTAAAGACGACGACCCAAAGGTACCTTCGAGCTTGAACTCGTCGCAAAGCAAAAAGCAGCGCAAGGCACGAACGGCGTTCACGGATCACCAGCTGCAGACTCTAGAGAAGAGCTTCGAGAGGCAAAAGTACCTCAGCGTTCAGGATCGGATGGAGCTTGCGGCCAAGCTGCAGCTCACTGATACGCAAGTCAAAACGTGGTATCAGAACCGAAGGTGAGATACGTTGATTTCAGACTGTCGGAGCTTCCTGCTCCTTAATTTTTATGATATGCATATTTTTTAAGTATCAACCGCGCTCATGGGAATGAAGGAATGAAAAAAAAAAAGAAAAAACGACTCGTATTAACGCGTATTCGTTCGAAAATATCGATCGATCGACTTGCGGAACGCTCGGTTATACAAACGGAACAGGTTTGACACTCGATAAAAAGTTATACATATACTTTCACGCATCATCGTGCAGAAGCAGCGGCACTCGATCGTGTGCACGTCCATGAGAGTATGAGTGTGTGCGTTATAGAGGATAACTTTTATGTACGGCGCGTGTCGAATCAGTAAATGGAAATCGGTGCCGACCAACAAAGCCCCTTGTTTACGCGTTTAAACGCTGCAAACTCGTGCGAGCAATTTTTTTTCGTTTTTATTCCGTTACATCGCTGTTACTGCACTACTGTTTTTAAACGTGCACCCAAAAGAGAGCGAGAGACAGAGACAGAGAGAAAAAATTAAAAAGTTTGATGTTTGCTAAGTGAAAATTTTTTGCCTCGTGCTCGAACGAGAGAGAAGATTGCTTTTTACGAGAGTGTTTATTTGATGAGTAAGAAAACGAAGAAGCAACAACAAGGAAGCGCGAAGAAAGGGTAAAAAGAGGCTCGTTCAAATATACGCGACGCTATTTTATTGAAGCATTATGTTTTGCAGCTCTTCAGCAGTAGCGAACAAACGGCCGTGATATTCAATTATCGTTTTTTAACTCGTTAGAAAGCCAAACAGATGAGCCTTAAAATAAATAAGTACAACCAAACAAGGAGCGAGGACAAAACGGTTTCTTATCGACTCGTTGGAATCTCCGAAAAAAATAGTACTCAGTTGTGTAACGTTAGACTCTCTTCGGTGTAGCTCGCGCGCGGTAAGCGCACATCGGTATTTCCCAAGGGTGGCTCTCATGCGAGAATCGCTTTCCACGCTTTTGAGCCAGATGTCGTGTTTACGCTCAGCAGAGGATAATTTACTAAATATGCATCGGGACAAACACGTCGGAATCAATTAGCCGAATGAGTTGAAAGTTAAACGCTACAGGCTATAGGATAATACGAGCCGTCTAAGTCGTTGAGAGAGCTCCCCTCGCGATCGTGCTAGCTGTTTCAGCCTCGGCAATAGACGAAACCGCTAATACTCTTAGGTCTGTTTTACCGCAAAGCAGCGCCTCTCTCGTGGGTACGACATCATACCAAGCTCCTCTCGTTTAATGCAAACGCTCATCTCTTCGGAGACTCGTCTTTACAAAAAATCAATGCGATGAAATGGGCAAGCGCGTCTGCTGCAATACGAACGAGCTGAAAGCACACGTGCGCGGGTATATGCATTATAGCATTGCAAAATTTCCTCCCTCCAGCCTCAGGAATAGGCGGAGTAGCTGCATGTACATACACACTCTCTCACGCGAATATACATACATATAAGAGCAAGTGAGAGAGAGAAAATCGAAGTGGCACGGCGCGCAGTGGCGAATCGCAGGCGCCACGAGATGACGCTGTAAATCCCGGGATAAGCTAGAGGAAGAGAGAGAGAGAGAGAGAGAGAGAGAGAGACATGCTGCAGCGGTAGCAGCTACACTCGGGCTAAAAAGGATGCCGCTGCGCGCCGCGATCAATTGCCGCCAGAGCAAAAACTCCAGTCCACATATACACACACATTCAACGCCCGGTGTTACGCCTACCCGAGATAATTAGAAAATCGACTTGCTTGTTTTCCTTTCTCGCGCTGCAATATTACATAAATAAATAGCCCGCGTATAAGATTACTTGTGCTGTAAGGGTGCGATATATGCTATACGCCTTGTTTTTATGAGCAGTATCCAGTGTCTAATACTAATATTTTTTTTTTTACCAATTTCAGAGTACGACAAATTTTTCTCCTGAATTTCTTGTTTTTTTTTGTTTACTTTTTTTTCGATCCCTTACAGAATAGATATTTATAAGGTTCACGGTCGAGCGCGAAAGTATACCACGGGCTACATCGTTTGTCTCCCGAAAAAAAGGTGGTGATGTGGTGATTCTACACAAGAGCTGAAAATATCGATTGTTCCCGCGTGCAAACTCATAATTAAGGAGAGCCGTGACTTCGAGCT
Organism: Trichogramma pretiosum; assembly: GCF_000599845.2. Lineage (NCBI taxonomy): Eukaryota > Metazoa > Arthropoda > Insecta > Hymenoptera > Trichogrammatidae > Trichogramma > Trichogramma pretiosum. The sequence goes on from NW_019641686.1 coordinate 321,154, forward strand.
AGTTTGTGTGCGCCAAGGCCGTGGTGCATTTTGATTAGGTACCATTTTTTTATTTTTTTTTTTTTTTGTAATTGTGATTGTCATCTCCTTCAAACTTTTAAACTTCAACTAAGACCTAAAAATTGTAAAAAATTATTATCTATTTTTATTTTTATGTGTTTTTTGTTTTATTTACTAATTGATTTATTTACTAATCATTGCCTCAATTTCTTATAATAAAACTATTCTAAATTCAATGTTTCTTAATTTTCAGAATAATATCGAGGTTTTCAGAAAGCTCAATGACTTGATAGTTCTAAAAATATATTCAGAGAGTCATCAGCTTTGTTATCGATAAGAGATTGAATATTATAAGAGCATTAGCAAAGTTTAAAAATGCAGCTAAAACCATCGTGGGAACATAAAGTTTTCTAAATTGCAACGCGCTCGAAATCCGTTCATATGTCATACAAATTACATAAAGTGACGTTGTTGCAACTATAAGCTCGTTTAATGTGTTCTCTTTATGAAATAGTTTCTTAAAACTACTCGAGAATATGGTGCGATTAAAATCGCGATCTATTCAGCGACGCAAGTTGCGGGAGCGTAAGGAGAGAAAAAAAGTTAGATAAGTCTTCCATAAAGATTATCGCGCTATATAGCATAATAAATTGTCGTCGCGCTTTGAGGTACCGCGGCAAGTATCATACACGTATTCGGACGTATAAAATTACGCGCTTTGTATTATTGAAATGTCATAGAATTGACAAGCGGACGATCGAGTTTTTCAAAAATTCGTAAGAAACCGACTGACAAGTACACATTTTTTCGCCCGAAAAAACCACATACACTTATCCGACGATCTGTCGCAAGTAATGCGTATGTATATATTTCTCAAGCTTGTTTTATGTTAATGGCAACATTTTATAACGAAGTACTCGATTGATCAGTAGTCAAGCGATGCGTGAAGATTGAGTTATAAATCATAGAGCAGTGCTAGCTGATGATTACACAATGTCCATATCAAGCGCGAGGTATACTCGAGTAATGCACAAGTTTATAATACGAAGTAGATGATGGTCACGTGGAGCTTCCTTAAAATAATCATATCAAATCGCAACAAATGACTTACTCTTATAAAGTAACACTTTGCTCGATCTCGTTTCGTTATATATGGACGGTGAGTTGTGTATAAGATATCATCGAGTTCTTCCATGCATAATTAAAAGTCGAGAGGTGTATATCCGCGCGATATTGCTGCTACGAGTCGTGTGCAGCATAGCGCAATAATTGCTCGGACAAGTGACAGATTACCGGGTTTTAACGGTACCACGAGGCAGCAACCGCACCCACGATCGATTCATCATAATTTCTCGATGGCACCCAAGTACTTCATCGCTACGTAGGTACGATACGAGACGCGCAGCTGCTGTTTCTGCGGCCAAAGGGAAATCTAACCATATGAATTTAATCGAAAAAGGATAAATTCGCGCGGCCGAGTAGGTTTCGCTGCCGTTTGCAGTGCGTCCGATGCAACTGCAGCAGCTGAACGCTACATCGCGCGCGACATTATAACCGTGAGAGCTCGGGTGCGCACGATGCGCTGCGGAAGAAGGTGCTTCTCTCTCTCGCTCTCGACATATCGTCGCGTCTCCGTCGCTCTGCGCTTCCCACGCCGAGTGCATGCTGCATTGCGTGTACGCGTTTGTCAGCGCACCTCGTGTGTATAACGGCTGCATTAGACACACTTATTGCGCGTGCGTATACCTCGGCGCTGAGGCTGAGCTTTTTTTGTGAGTATATCCTCGAGAGACTGGTAGCGATTTTCGAAGATCAAGTGTTAAACGTGACTCGTTTGTGCGTTTCTTTTCGGAACGGTCGTTTTATTTCTTTTTTTTTTTTACTCGTCATATTGGTGCTCGAAGATAATTGACGACAAAATGAGATGCTTATCAGGGGATTTTCACGCGTTATTAAATATTATTCACACATACATGCATAGAGTGCGTATACGCATACTCTTGGCGTTATATACTTTTCCAAGAGCCTTAATTAATGCGCATTAAACTCGACCCGAGCTAATGAATCATATCGCTCGTTGCACGAGCATGCGCAGGTGTTGCTTCTTCGAAATATATAATATCTCTAGCTGCACTCATATATCGAATTAATCGCAACTGCGATTTTCTTTCGATTTCGCGTTTGTGTGCGCATGCATTAATGCATGCACATATGCGTATAAACACGAAATATTCACGCGATATGAATATTTTCGCGCGCGTGCGCGAAAGAGAAAAGAGGCTAATTGGAAGATGTGCTCCATTGTATAGCTGGATGAGTGCGCGATATTTTCGCGCGTGATTATAATTCGCTATTCTTTCGTTGTTGTTGTTGTTATTTTTTTTTTTTTTTCAAGTATCGTTATTGTAGCATGAACGTGTATATTGCTCGATGACACATTTGTGTACATTTGCTTATTATGTGTAGCGTGCTCACGAGGAGCGTTTTTCGCGGACTCGCGTTCGTGTTTTTTCGAATTACCCGTTGATGCGCGCGAGCTCGCAAGCATATAGCTGAGAAAAGTTGCAATTATATACTCGCGGCTGCGCGCGTTTTCCATTGTTCTTGCCTTTTATGTTTATAATGCGCCGCGCTTTAACGTGACAATTATTAAAAAAATATCATTGTATAATGAGGAATCCATTTTTGTACACCTCTGCCGTGTGCCACACAAACTTCCTCTTTCTTTCTCTCTCTCTCTCTCTCTTTCTGTGAGCGGCGGCGCACATGTCCTTTCACCTCTTTCATAATTTCACCCTTCACGCTGCCTACATGGTCTGCGCCGTCGCATTATACATACGTGTAATAAAAACAAAGAAAAAACCACAGAAGCTCGGTGCTCAGCGAGGCATTTAATAATTCGAAAAATATGTCGCGCTCGACGGTTACGCGATCACACGCGTGCGCGCACACACACGTGTATAACTACGGTCGTGTTTATATGCGAAGCCGAACTGTATACGTGTGCGTGTGTGTATATAATACAGTGTGCACAACAACAGCACATTATAAATGCATTAACGCGCCGACATCGCCGACGCCGAGCGAATATTCCCATCGAAATTTTGTCTTTATTCGCGCGTTATACGTGTCCGATAAAAACGCTCGGAGGAAGATTCGCCATAACATGTACAGTTAGAGCCGTCTCCCCCGAGCTTGTGTACCGTAAATTGTTGCTCTAATAAATAGACGTGCACTGACGCGTTTACGCGCCTTCGTGTACAGCTTGTATAGGTACTTAGCACAGTTACGACAGACGTGAGATGATCGATTTGACGAAGAAAAAGTGTCTCGACGTTTTTCATATTTTTTCGCGTTAACCGATGAGCGAAACGTACACGAGAGCCAGAATTTAGTCGAACGCTTGACTTTTTTACGTTCGACCGATTTTTCGCTCGATTATCGAAGCATATGATATACTCTTAGTAGCTCTTAAATTTTTAAGCTATTTAAATGATCCATGAGCCTGTGTAATATATTTGTCTTGGCATGATCGAGGTCTTTAAATTCATTCTGATGATTTTTTTTATCGATATTACTTGTTTGTTAGCGCGTTGCATTGACACGACAGCGAAAAAAAGAAAGTTGGGAAACGTAGCGTGGCAATTGTCCGGAAGATTCTTGGGTGCCTCGACAGGTCATTTCGTATATGAATTATAGGGAAAAAAGCCGAAGGGTGAAAAAAGAGGAAGAAAGCAGGAATGAAAGAAAGAGATCGATTATCCACTTCGGGTTGGAATTGTACACCCCATTCGAGTGCCTCGGCACCTGCTCAATAATATAACGCATAGGTACACACGCACGTACAGACGCGATCAAATAAACACGCTTGTTCGAGTCATTTCGGTATTGGTTATTTACATAGCATAAGGAAACGTTTCGAGATTCAGTCGACGTAATGCGGGAAAAATATTAATGGGCAAACTCGCGTGGTAAGGTATATGTGCTGCAATCGACGAGGATGGAATAGGTGCCGAGCTACCATTGAGTATCGTCATTATAATTCGCCAAAGCTCGTGTACGTGCGGCATTCCAATACCCCATCGTAATCGGCAGCTACGAAAATTCTCATGCGGCGGGCGGTAATATAACGATATTCGCAGCTCGCAATGATTTTCAATTCTTCGCGCGCGAAATATACATAAAACGACGATGACGTACTCGAAGGATACAATAATAATCGCGAGCGATTCCTTTCACCGGAGTCAAACTTTTAACTGCACTCGCACACGCAGCCACACGGACACAAACGCAGACGCACATGGTATACAAGCTCCAGCCTCTCTTTCTCTCTCTCTCTCTCTCTCTCTCTCTCTCTCTCTCAGGCGAGTAGAACCAACCCTTTGCGGTGTCATAAATCAATGATGCTGCTACTATAAACCACAAAAGCTCGAACACGGCAATTAAGGGTGTTTTAGAGTGGCTGCCGCTGCATACTTATGCGCGCGTCAAGGGTATTAAAAAGCATTACTCATCACATAATCGCAATACACAATGGGCCAAAGAGAGAAGTGGCGACGAGCTGCGAGAGTGAGAGAGAGAGAGAGAAAGAGAGAAAGCGGCGCTAAATGTCGCGCCAAATACACTTAGATGAGAAATGATCGTATTGGCTTTTAGAACATTCGTATATTCGAGGCCTGCGCATGCATACGCACAATAATAACCAGTTTAAATGCGAATTTCATTCAAATGTATTACATGTTGGCAAGCGCGTCTACGTGTGCGTCTGCAGCAGCAGCAGCATCGGCAGCGATTATTCGCGTATGCACACTTATGTGCCTGCATTATACATTTATCTATATTTAATGTTTAATGATTCGTTGGATGATGATGATGTTAAGATTCATAACGGCGAGGGTTCAGAGCGTAGTCGAAAAGTACATTAGTCAAAAAAAAGAGTTCCACTGTGTGTGTCCTCTGTGCTGCTGCTGCTGCTGCTGCTGCTGCTACTGCTGCTCCGTTGCGACGATTGTTATGTTAATATTATGCGAGCTTGGAATTAAAAATGAATTTTCCCGTTGAATTGAAGAAGATAAGTGTGCGCACACGTGTACCATAGCGGTACCATAGCTGCAGTATGGTAATTATTACGCTTCCGAATGAAAAAAAAGCCAGCCCATTATCAATTACCCGTTTTTTCGCTCTTTTTTCTCATCGAGCTCGCTTGGCATGCATTAACAGCACGAGGGGTGACTTTCTCTTTATGCGTGTATATGTGTCATATTGAAAAAATAATATAAATCGAACGCGCTCGACTCGACCACTTTCACCCCGTTACTTCTCGAGTGCGAGTGTGCGTGTACGTGTATATCCGGTGTCGTGACGTCTCTCCGCGAAGAAAAGCGGGTACGAAAAAAAGCATCCCCATTTCATAAACTTTACATTGTTCGCGACTACGGAAGCGTGGATAATAATGATTGGTCGACTGTCTTAAGAGGATATACATTTCTCGGCAAAGGCTTTCGCCTCGAGGAGACTTTTTGGCACAATAATCGCTGGAAGAAAGAAAGTGTTGCGCGCAACACTCGCACCGAGGTAAAAATAGATATCACACCCTTGCCCCGACTTGGTTCGTTCATGAAAATGCACAACTTCGCCTCGTGCCACTGCACTGCAGCAGCGTGTATATCAACGCGTGCGCAGTCCGTGTATATCTTTATCAGCCGCATGAGGCCGAAAACGCGAATTTATAAAGGTCGCTCGCTCGCCGAGACACACATCGAGTACACGTTTATAAAAGCCTCGAAAATGCGCGTGTCTATCGTAGTTGGAAATCGGCGTAACTCGCACCTCCGCGAGCAGTTACAATTTTCCGCCCTCTCCCCTTATCCACTGGAGTAAGGCAAAACGCACACGAGCTCGCTGTAGGGACACACGTACACACATGGCATGATAGGCGATGATTAGAGCGGGGCAGGCAGTGGCGCTGGTGCACGGGCCATTTGTTAGTATAATAAGAGCCAAGCCAGCGGAGTGGCCATCGCCGATGCATGTATATGCATGCGAGCTGAGGCTGAGGCTTTTATATATATATGGGAGTTTAACCGCCCGTCGGCACGCCACTGCCTGCACGGGTCGCGCGCGTAATTGTCCGTTGATTTGCATGCCCTCTTATATATACATTGCGCGCAAGGATTTTCACCTGTCTTACGTGCACTACTAGTGTGCCTATGTGTATACACGGTATCGCTCGGCAGTCGTGTGTGGCTCTGCAGCCTTACATATATTTGCTATACTATATCTCTATATACATATATGCTATATACGTCGAGATATACGCCACCGTCGCTGCCGCCATCACCCGGCTTATACTCGTATCGACTTACACGAGTAAATATCACAATATATGCATTTCGCTGCGCTGAGAAAGATGTATCGGATGTAGACTTGTTTGTTACAAGGACAGCTTTCCGATTGCGTGTATGTGTGTGTGTGTGTCTGCCTGCGTGTACGAATAAATGAGATATATGTAAAGGACGATCGGTGCCAAGTCAATTACAGTCCCATATTATAATATGACTTATAAACTTTATTTGTAAATAACTTTATCAAATGTCTCTGTATGTTCTGATTGCAGGACGAAATGGAAGCGCCAAACGATCGTCGGCTACGAGATAATGGCCGAGGCGGGCAACTTTGCCGCCTTCCAGCGTCTCTACACTCCGACGGCGAGTCCTTACTGGCCGTATCCGGGTGCGGCCGCCGCGGTGGCCCATCAGGCCCAGAACGACCTGCTGTACCGTCAAGCGGCGGCGGTGACGCTGCAGAAGCCCCTGCCCTATCGGCTCTATCCGAACGCGCTGATGCTGGCGGGCCCGAGCAGTTCGCTGGGTGGCTTGACGGCGGCCGGCTCGACAGCGGCCCACCTCAACAATTACTACAGCTCGGCGTCCCAGAGGGCCAGTCCGACGAGCAGCGAGGCAGCCGCGCACCTGGAGCAGAGGGCCGCGGCCGAGCTCTTGCAGAGGGAGCACAGCGAGCGGGAGCGAAGTAAGAGTCTGGAGAGGACGCCGCCCCCGCCCTCCTCCTCCTCGTCCCAGCAGCAGCAACAGCAGAGAGAGTCCAGCGACACGCCGACGAGCCCGAGGCGAGACGACAGCGACGACGAGAGCATACACGACGTTTAATCAGTGATGAGCGATTGTTAGCAATATAGCAAATTTTACGTTGAATAGTGAAAATTATATAGAAATACATTTAACAACTGGATGTCGAGAATTCGTGCACGGCCGACGGGGGTGCCAAATGATAAATGCATGCATTTACTGGGACGCGCGAGATCCAGGAGGATGGCGAGGCTCGAGCGGCTGTGTGCAGCAGCAAAGTACCTTGACACCTGCCGCTGGCTGCTCTCTGCAGCCGCGCGAGTCTGCAACTTTCAATGCACGCGTAGCGTGGACGCAGTCATTTAAGAGAAATGGCGGAAGTTAACGCGTGGAAAATCGCGAACAATGCCGGAAGCATGACGTACGCTCAGGATGTCCTGCGGTTAACCGGTCCTGCGAACAAATACTATATATATGCGCTACGCGATGAAATCGAACGACGGCGCAAATACATACACATGCGTGCGTGACGTTTGGCCCGACGCGTATTATAAGTGCTGCATATACATCGCATGAGCGAAACAGATAGTGCAAGAGAAAGAGAACGAGAGAGAAAGGCGGATGGGGTTAACCCTGACCATGAAGAATTTTGATTTCGTACGCCGCTCGGATATTTTTTCTCTCTTTTATTGTCGTCGTCGATCGGGATTGCCGAGACGTTGAACTCTGTGTGTGTATGATCGTTGACCGCTCCGGGCCCTAGCTCTTTTTCCGGACAAATAATATCGATTACGGAACTGCAATGGACGGAGGATATATATATCGTTGGAAATTGTTATTTTTTTCTTTCGGTTTGCGTTCTCTCTTTGTTGAGGTATGTACCGAACGCATTACTCAGAGTCCTTTTGAGTCTTGAATTGTGAGTAATCCATCGATAATAATTGTAAATAAAGCCAAATTTTCATGAATTACCAGTGTGTGGTGTGCTTTTATTTTTCCTCCGCCAAAACAAATCGGATTGATCGTTTCGATGAAAGAACACTTCTTTGTGCAATAGTGAAAAGTCCGTGACGATTATAATGAACTTCAAAAATCTGAGAACGTTATAAAACTGCTATCAGGGATATATGATATGATGTAAATAATAATAGTACTAAGTACCTTGTGTATACGATGTGAACAGCCGTTTATCATTATTTTTATCAAGGAAACATTCACAACTTGTATTATATAAATTTTAATAATGTGTTTGTACCCTGATTTCGTACATTCAAATCTATCGAGTGTAGATTAGAAAAAGAAAAGTTATTATTCGATGGCTAATTATTCTTTCTCGAATTCAACGCTATCGAATGAACGTATGAATAAATAAGTATTTATAGTTGATATGGTATTTAAGTGAATAGTTAAAACTTAGCCTTCTAGAACGATCACACAATTCAGTAGTTGTCGCCGTATGTTTTAATGATACATTTAAAAAAAGTATACACACACAACGCTATTTAGAGTACGATACATCAGTGAAAATGAATCTCAAACTTACTTATTAAGTGAAAGTTGCGAAATTATGAATTATGAAACTTGCAATTGCAATGAGGAAGACAAGCAAAAAAAAATTAATAAAAAGTAAATTACAAAATTTTCGGTACTGTTTTCCAACCAAAAACATCATACTTATGAAAAATATAACAAGATAAATAAATGTGTGTGTGTATAGTCGAGCATCGAATAGATTTTGTGGAGTACCAGTATTATGAATGGATTATATTACCTAGACTTTATATAAAGAAAAAAAGAAAAAGATACGTATCTAAACGCGCGCAAAAAGCAGAGAGTGTGTATCCGGTGTGTGAGCAAAAATGCGTATAGATAGGTAGTTATTAATTATGCATAATATGTGACACACACAGGTTATATATTATTAATATACGATCGATCCCTGCGAGGTATTATAATATAATATGTAATAATGCGCGTCGAAAGGCGACGAGGACGATCAACCACGACGGCGACGGCGACGACTACGAGAGGATGGATTTTTGATCGATCGATCGGCGAAACGAAATTTGTCCCGACGAGGTGTATAATGTGACAACGACGGGAATTTTATATAGACCACCGAGCCGAAATTGTTTTGCGTGAAATTGGCAAAAATAAAAAGAAATGGAGAAAAGAAACAAAATTAAAGAAACCAAATCAAAAAGCTGATCGAGTTCTGTCTTTATCTTCGCCGTCACAGGCATAAGCGCGCGTCAGGAAAAAAAATTATAATTATCTTATAGTGAATCATGCTTTGTAATATATGTCTGTATAGCAAAGAATATATGGAAAAATATATTATACTGAATTTAAATTATCTTGACTCTCTTTACTCATTTTACCTATACAATATGTGTTACACCTGCCACAAGAAATGGAACCTAACATCGTTTTTGACAAGTTCGCATGTGTATTAAAAATTCGGACAGATGAAAATGATCGATAAACGGCGCAATGCTTGCTCCTTAATTATTGAAATCGAGACTTACAATCGATTGCCGCGCGTATTAAAAATCCACTTCGAACACGTGCTCCGTCTCGCTTTCTCAATTTTTCACGAACTCATTATAATTAGGCGCCGCGAGTTTTATACAATGTCGAAACAGTCGATTTAATCCCTCCCCCCCCCCCCCCNCCCCCCCCCCCCCTTTAATTCATAAGTTTGTGTTCGTTAATTGACTATTACGCGACACGAATTGTGGTTAAAATCTTTGAGTACGTGCACGTAGTAAATTGTGGCAGCAAAAATGATACGATTTTGATTGAATTTTTACTGAAAAAGTAAGAGCTTTCGGAGCGAAAATCGCGCTGAAGCATAATCGAGGACGAAGAAAATAAAAAGAAAGGAGTGACTCGAATGGACGTTAATCTAGCGCGTGCGAATCGTTTTTCACACAGGCGCGCAAAATCAAAAGCAATAGATGTAATCGTGCAGGCTTTTGAAAAAGCAGCACAAGCCTGAGCTCCGTCGTTGTCGTCGGCTACGTTTTATACATGTGAATGCGAAGCGTGACAAGGCAAGTTGAGGCTTAATCGTGTTTGCTCGTTCTTCGTCTTCGTCGACGGCCTCGTCCTCCTCCTCCTCCTCCTCGTCCTTAACTCGCAGTGTACGAAGCAAACTATTCCGTGGCCCATACATCAGCTCGTTCGTGGCCGGTTCCGCGCGCAATTACCGTCCAAAAGCCTGCGAGCTGTGTGTGCGGGGTTATTTCATTGCTATTAGGGTAAAACGAGGAGCCCCTCTCGCATGTGTTCGCGCGGCCCTACTATATATACGCGCGCAACGTTAAAGTCACTTCCAATTACGAAATATTAATTCAAGAGCTTCTCGAATTAACGGTAAAAGTACGTACGTGCGTAAGGCTTTGAAGGCTCGTAAAGATTTTTTTCTCGAATACCTTCACATAAAAGAAAGAAGGAAGGAAGAGAAAAGTGCTCGATTCATTGTCAGGTTCGTTTACGAGTTCATTACGGAAATTGCCCGTGCGCGCTTTTTTTCCTCTGTTTCAGCGAGTGAAGCTTGGCAGCGGCATCACCTGCACCGCGTCAAACAGAAAAGTGCAGAATTTCAATTTCTCAAAGCCCACGCGAGTAATATTCGCACGCGTAGCGAGTAATATTCATCGCGATCATCCGGTTATATGGGCACAGGTATTACGTATTATAAGGACGACACTTTGGAAATCGAAGTAGCGCGCGACGCGTTCGCCAAACGCGTACATTATACGCACTGCCAGAAGATACTTACGTATAGGATGTGGTTAACCCCGGGTGGAGTGCAGCTCGTGGACGAGTCTGCGAGCGGCCGAGAAAAAAGGTGAGTTTTCGCCTATGGCTTCTGACGCGAGCTCGAGTATATCTCCTCGGCCGATCGTCCTGTGCGCGTACACACGTTATGATGATGACGACGACGATACGTCGGGGGTAGGCTGCACGCGCGCCCAGCTTACCGACTGTAAAGCACGGTATAATATATCGCACGTAGCGCGCACACTTACACAGACAGACAGACACGTATATAAATAACAAAAGGCCAAAAGTATTTGCCGGCGGCGCGGGAACAGAAGCGTTAAAAGGGGGGGACCGTCAGTGGCTGTGGCTGCTGTGCGTTGCACGCGCTGCCCACGCATCCTGTATAACTTACGACTTGCTTGGATTTGTTTTCGGCTTTTGACCGCTCGCTCGCGCGCGCGTACTCGACCGCTGTTCGTTATTGTTGCTACTGCACCGCGGTTGATGGGGTTACTTCCTTTTATTCGACTCCGAGTGGGGTGTCTTCCTTCTTTCGTTTTTTTTTTTTTTTTTTTCATAATTATTATTACTCTTGTTCCGACATTTGTAATCGTTTCCTGGATCAAAGCCACTACACGAATATAATATGCGTACTTTGCGGCCGTCAAGTTTCTTTTTCTCTTTCGTTATTGAATGTCAGTCAACTCTTTGAATCGATAATTTGATTTCTTGTAAAAATTTACTCCTTCCGAAACTTTCTTCTCCAAGGTTACGAATCGAGAATAATATAATTTTTTAAAATGTTCGTAAAACTCCGTTATACTTAAAATTGTCCACCATTCGACATTGTAATCCGTTAAATCCGAAGGAGCAAAATATAAAAATAATAAGAAGGTAGTTTTAGCCAGAGGGAGTCTGCATAAAGCACTCGCACCCGTACAGTTATTAAACATGAGTCGGAATAAAGGCCGCAGCCCGAGTGAAACTATTTAAAGCAAACAGAAGTCAGTCATTTAATGTGTCACACCTGCTGGCTGTGCCTCTCTTGGGCGCCCGCGGAGGGCGATGCTACTTTTTTCCGTCCATTCTTCGCGTCTCCTTTCGAGCGCGCACGCGCACGCAAAGGCATATTATGCCACACACTGCACTCGCGCCCTTATAAACGTCAAAATCTGCCGCCACCACCACCGGGCATCATCGTCGCAGTACGTGGATGTACTTCTTTGGCCGATGTGAACGATCGCGCAAAAGAAACATCTGTCAATCACCGGTTTGGTTGCGCGAATTGTTACGTGTACAGCGCCACAAGGAAGCGCAGGATCATATAATACGCGCAAGCAACTCTTGCAGTTGTATACACACACACAAGCTAAAACTTCCTTCCTCGCTGCTACCACCGTCGTCTTCGGTCGTCGTTTTCGGGGTTAAAGACACCGATCGTGCGAACGACACAATGCGAGGCATATGATGTAACAGGCAAGCAGTCAAAAGACTCGAAAAATTATCCTTACACAACTTGACTCGTGCATTTTTATGCGTCCCAATCTCCTGCGCGCCGATTGAGAGTACAAAAAAAAAAACGGATTTGACTCTTTCGCATGTCTGTTATACTTTTGAACGGACGAAAATCAATCTCCTCGATCTACGTTTCTCGTGTCCCGGTATATTTTCTTTCACTTTTTTCCTCGACACACTTCCTCTGACAAATATTTCAAATAAAGCGCGAACACGAAAGAAGAAAAAAACAAGTCGCCAAAACAAGACGGACGATCGGCTAGCTAAGCGCGCGCCGAGAGCAAACAAGCGAAAACGAGAACCACAAAAACGAGCAAAAGTTAGGATCTATATAATATGTACGTGAAACACAGACACGGGCGCGGTTATTTCGAGCGTATAATGCGCGTCGATGTCAAAAAAGCCACCTGTCCTTGCACTATCTTGATGCCAGCTTAAAATCGTCGCTTCGATACACACCTATACTTATATGTATACCTCTACGAGAGAGCAAGAGAAGCATGGGGTTACGTGTTGCTTGTGTATGTGTGTACGTGTGCTCATCGCCTCGATGCTAATCGCAAATAAAGGAGAGAAGAGTCATCGCACGCGGACACCACTTATATAGTTAATTGCTCTGACTTCCGTTCCTATAGGCTTTATACACGCACACACATATACACACTCGCTGCACCGTACATACAACTAAATACCGTGTGCATCTTTGACCATCGAAAATTGCAAAAGGGAAAACTGCGTGAGATGATATCTATGAACTTTTGCTAGAGTCAATTTTTCAAAAGAACCATAGGTTCTTTTTTTCTTAATTAGAAACTTCCGTTAGGAGCGTACTGCGAAACTGCAGCGCTTTCCGTTTAATTTTCCTCGTATATATGTAGGAAAAACCAACAAAAAATCATAATAATTAAACCAATGCACTGGCAGTGCGCGCGATGAGTTTTTAATTTCGCTTAAATTACAAAACTTATATAATCTCATTGCAGTTCTCAAAGTCATTGCACTACTGCACTATAGCTGCAGGAGCGTAACTCACACATTTACTTGAGAAAATTAAATTTACCTCAACATCCATCACGAATGCCCCACCAGCTCACCAGGACTAGCGCCTTGAATAGGCTTGAGTAAAAATTAGGAAACTCGCGCGATGATGTTTGTTACGATTACTCGAGAATATTATATGCGGGGCTGGGGGAAAAGAGCATCCACGCACGCATATTAGGACTCGGATGCACCCACAGCTGCCACGAGCTTTCACGGATTTTTCTCACCTAATTACGCGTGGAAGATATATAACAACTATATACGAAGCCGATGAGTGCATTGGAACACAAGGATATTGCACGCGAGGCGCGGTAACAAAGGCTTGCTCGTACGAAATTTTCGGTCCGCTCGCGCGCTAATTATAGAAAGTCCTCGCAATCGCTCGCTTATAAAGTCTCGTTTTATTATTATATTCGCGTACATGTGTGTATAAGCTCGTGTGCGCATAATGTGTAATATGACGAGTTCATTATAATCTGCCTCGAAAGTTCATGCTTATTCTTTCGTATAATGCGCGCGAGCATGTGTGTGCCGTATAACGTGCCTTCTTTTTTTTTTCTCATAAATGATGTCCGATATATGTCCAAGCCCGAGAAATGCGTATCCACATATCTGTATGTATATAAGCACAACCGCACACCGGATGATGCTTATCAAACGAGAGAACTAAGCATAATTGCTTAAAAAGTTGTAAAAAATGTATTTTTAATTACAGCGCTGCGGAGAGCTCTTATTTAACGCCGAGTGTACACGAAAAAATTATGTTATTTCAAGATCGCGTCTCCGATGTATATATTAACTTAATATATTAAATATGCCGCACGCAAGAATTACGTGTGCGAGCTGCGTGCTGTAAGCATATGAATGTGCGCACATGCACATACTCACACACGTATGCGCGCGGCCAGTGCTGCACTTGGTGACGTGCCTCTCGAAGATGAATAATTTCAATCCGCAACTAAGGACGCATGTGCCCGATGAATATCTCGTTAAAATACGCTCGTGATTAATGGCGAGATAAAATTAGTGTGAATTGAAAATATATAATAAATATCTCGTAAGTACAAATGCTCGATGTAGGCGCCAGAGGAATGCGTAGTCCAGTGGTTCCTGCTTTATGGATATATGCCTATAGGTGTACACAGTAGCGCGCAATCGTTCATCTTTCAATTTTTTACAAGTTTTATTTTTTTGCTCACGTATGTATTCGTATATATGGGCGCGATTATAAGGCGTTACCCTACATGGCGACTACCAGTGTCGAGAAAGAACGCGATAAAAACAGAGGGAGAGAGATATCAGCTCCCAGTGTTGATCTCTCTACACCAACACATGGATTACTTTCAAGGATCTTTGAAAATGATTGAAAAAAATTAAAAATGATAATAAAACGGCACATTTCGCGGGGTGGACTCGATTATCGATACAGGAGTACGTCGATGTATCTGCACGAAATATCAGTTGCGAGCTTTATCAAGCTGAATGTAAAATCAGAAAACATGAATAATCGTTTGTGTGCGTAACAGCTCGCGATATGTATATTCTACATAAATAAAATCGATTTCGTGCCGCGCGGTTCGTGCCATAAATCGCCGTTTATACGCGCTCGGCTCGACGTTTTAACTAAAAAGCTTATAACCGCTGTCCGACGTGTGCGTGTACGTGTGTATAGAGGCACGCGCGACTGCACGCAACTTACGCAAGGTAATTATTATTGAGCCACCCTGCGTCGATTATATTATAAATGTGCGCTGGAGAAATTTGTCACGAGCGAAAACCGATGACTGTTGCGTTTGACTATTTTTTTCTCGTACGTTATAAAGTATTTGCAAGCGTATATGAAGAAAATTATTATTAATGCATATGTTTGGTTGTACAAACGTAACAGCCTTTTTTAACGAAAATAATTTTTTTTCGAAGTCTTGAACAATTTTTCCAGCTTTTTCAAGGCTTCGTATCGCCCTAAAAAAATTATTTTCGTTAATAAAGGATGTTTTTCGGCTCTAGACGCCAAAGTCCTCTTTGAAAAAATCTGAATAAATTTGAGGTCATGTATTTTGATGCCAAAAATAAGTGAAAACAAGATCGATCTTTGTATTGCATCGTAGCGTCGTATATGAATTTTCAAAATTTTTAATGATTTTATCTGAAGGCCTGAAGCACTCAAAAAATCTGAGCCACGTTCACATTTCAGAATGATAAATATTAGGAATTATGAATATTTGGAATTCGTAAAATTCGGAATATTGAAAACGTGGAACATGGAAAATTCGGAAAAACAAAATTACGGAATAAAAAAATTTTGGAATGAAAAAATTTATTTTCCATGGATCTTTTTGTGAGTAAACTTGAGCATAAATTTATGAAAGCATATACTATTATAGATGTTCAAAAACAAGCATTTTCCCACTTTATCGGATGTAACATACCTCATTATGATGATAATAAGGTGATACTAATTATGATGATGACGAAGATATTGATGATGATGATGAAAATTAGAACGTTTGATGTAGTGATAGCCATTTATCCTCGTTGGTGTCTCCTGAAACATCAAATTATTAATTTTAACTTCATGTTTACGATTTTTTAATTGACAAATTTATCGATTGAAAAAATTGCTCATAATTTATCGAGAATATTAAAAATCATGCGTGCGCGTGATACACGGTAGCGAATAACGTCGTGGTTGATAAGCATAAGTAGGCAGCGCTGTGCAGTGAGTCGAGTCGCTGAAAAACGAGGTGTCTCACTCATCGAGCATGCACCGCACATAATAAATGCAAACTCGTATAAACCTGATAATGAGAAAAAGCGAGGTAATAGCACTTGCTGAGCCCGCTTTCTTTTTTTCAATGCTCATGTCTTCGATTTAACTGTCTCGCTGATATACCAATATCATTACCTGATTTGCATACTCGTTGCGCCGCCTTCTTCTTCTTCTCTTACTCAGACTATGGATTTTTCAATAATAAATTTTATGGATGATACATTTAATATTAAAGATACATCATCATATTATGCAATATAACATACTTCAAATTTAATATAATGCTATACAAAAATAAATGGATAAATGTGAAAATAAAACTCAATAGTTACTAGTCTACTGGTTTTATCATAACACATTTATCTATATTAGAAATCCTATTGGACAAAAAATTCTTACAAAATTATAACATTTTTTTCATCAGTACGTTGATGTTGGATTTATTCCCCTGTTCCCCAACGAAATAAAAGTAACTACGATAGTTCTTATTATAGTCAGTAAAATAAAATGTTGGGTTCACTGACACTTGTGTTAAAATTGATAATTTATACAAATATTTTATTTTCATAACGGACATTTTATGATGAAAAATGAGAAACAAAACGTTTAATATGTAAGTTTTATTGAGTGGGAGTGTTCTCTCAAATCGGATACTTAGAGTAGAATCTTTCATCAATTTAAGATACATTTTTAAAAGTTAAAATATTTACCTATTTAAAAAAAATATATCATATGTTAAGTAATAACTCCTTGTTTCTTACCTTACTGGACTGTCAAATACTTTTGCTTTACTTTTTATGGACGTTTTAAGGGGACACACCAGAGTTAAATCTATATTTTTAGATATTTTTCTATTTTTTGTATTTATTCAGTTAATAATAATTGGGGACTCGGGCTCATTCATACAATAATTAGTAACAACGTGGTTATAACACTATAACGATTTATTGTAACACGACCGTTACACGGCCACAGTGGCCCGAGGACTTGTCGTTGGCGCTCTCGCGCAGTGACACATCGAGCGCGAGGCCTAGAGGAGGAAAGACACCACGTAACAGCAAGCTCGTAGCCCGACTCACCACACGATGTCGAAATCTTCACTATCGGGATTGATGGTCGTCTGACTGGGTGCTCCTCCTCCTGTAACACAATAATGATCGGTGAGCCCGGATGCCTCGTCGTCCGCTCTTGGCGTGGTGATGACTCGCTCCCTCGTTCGACCGCCGAAACACACACTCTCTCTCTCTCTCTCTGCGCACTCGAGCTCTCGTCGAGCCGGCCACAATCCTCACGAAGAGGGCTTAGGGTGATCTCACCGTGGAGCTCGACCAAGAGTCGACTTAAACATCCAGAGGATTACCCTGGATGTCGCGCTCACACACACTGCGTATTCACACACACGACTTATTCACACTCACGACTTACACAAAGTCGATGTAACCGCTTACAATGTACGATCGTGAGATCTTGCCGATTCGTAGGCAACTGACTTGTCCTTTCTTACACGATGTGTTGATAAGCAGCCAACGGTCTTCTTTCCTTCGATCGTCGCGCTCGCATGAAAAACATAAATACGACAATCAGATTCTTCCCTTCAATTCAAATTATCATTGGCCGACGACAACGATCACACAGGGGCTCGCCGGGCAGCCCAGCATCTGATGCACTTACTGCATCACAAATATTAAAATTGAATTTTTTGTTTTTGATGTGAAATTATGTTTTTTCAATTCGTCTTACATCAGAGAAAATGTCACTAGAACCTTTTATTATCTAAATTAGTCCAGGATTCATCTATAATGATTTATGATTACAAGCTCTGTGCCACATGAATTTGACTGCATTATTTGACTAATCTTGATCCTAGAAGTCTCAAAAAATTTATAATAACATTCTTCTTTATTTAATTGTAGCAGATTATGGAATAAATTATTTATTCAATCTACTCTCAAAAACTGTTAATAAGCGTTGAAAAAAGCAATTTTTGAAATTTTTTGTATTTTAAAAAAAATGTCCCAACCTTTTCTTGATATTCTGTTCTTGAGTGGAGGAGAATGTTTTTAAAAAAATTTTAAGACTTCTAATATCAAGATTGATCAAATACTGCCTTTATAAATAAATCCGATATAGGGTTTGGGAATCATAAATTATTATAGATGAATCTTGCACTAATTTAGATAATAAAAGGTACAAGAAACAAGTTTTTGATAAAAAAAGGTTTGAAAAAACAAAATTTTACATCAAAAACAAATTCAATTTTAACATTTTATTTTCATGTTTTTTAATTCACAAGATTTAATACTGGTTTGTCCCCATAGTAAAGTTGATTCTTTGACTTGCAGTCATCAACTAAATAAATACAAAAATATCAACCTTCATCGAATTTAAGATAAGGAAATGAGTAGAAGATAAATATGAATTACTAGCAATTGTCTATAATTTTATCTATTAAAAGAAGTAATTAACTTTTTCTTCTCAAATGTGGGTATGAAGTGACTTCATAAAACTTGAGCGACGTATTGATAAATTTTTTGAGAGTTGTAAAAATAACTGTTTTCAAATATTTCATCGAAGGACTTTCATTCAAGATAATTTTTCGTACAAGAATACGGCGCAGATAAGCGCTTGATACGTCAGCACCAAGTATGATATAGTCTGGTTTTAACGCGTAAGAAGTGGTTTGTCGCACCCAGCAGGGGCAAATAAAATATCAACGGGGCTTGGAGTCACCGATCGGTAGCAGCACTCGAGAATTGGTAAAACGCGACAGACATCCCGTCGAGTGTACGTGGCGATATGTATGTCCTCGGAGTAGCTGTTATTGCGTGCAAAAACCTTGTTTAGCGTACCCCATGCTGTGATTTTATTCTTGTGATTTACTTATTGGATTTTACCTGATTATAATGGCCGAGTGATGCATACACGTAAACACACGTTATTTGCTTTTTAAAGATGATTTTTGTCAAGCCCATTTGGATACATGCATTGATCGACTATATAGGATGGTCATGATCAGAGTGTTATCTTATCCAACTTGCAAAAAAATAGTTAGCGAGTACTTTGACCTAAATTTTCACGCTTGCAAAGGCTCTTCTCAAATTGGATGTTTTTATTGATAATTTTCAGCGGTATATGAATATACACATATTTTGAAAACTATCAATTAAAAAAAAATTCAATAGTAACGAGCGGCTTCACATTTGGAATAACTCAATCAACCGAACTATCGTTTACAAATCAAAAATTATACATTTAAAATAATTTTTTTTAAAGGTGAAAATAGTTTCGATGCTCTTCAGGTTCAGTAGCGTGAAATATATGCTCAATGAATGATTTTTTACTAGACTATCGATAAATTTAAAAGAGATACATTTCTAGCAGTGTAGATATTTTCATTCTAAAATTTACATTAATTAATTGTGATCGTTAACGCAATATTAATTTGTAGCTCACTTCAGAATAGTAAAAATCCAAAATTCTAATTGTCTAAAATAAATAGAATTACTAAAAATACGCAGCTTTCAATGATAAAAAATCGGAAGTTTGAAATTTCTAATTCAGATAACTTCGTTTTGTATAAATCAGGTGCCATGGAATTTTCTATAATTTACTATTTTTAAGTTGAGTAAAATTCTATATGGCGAGCACGCGCTGAGATAATCAAGCTATAAAATCTTTCAGAAAAGCGTTTCATTTAACCAAAAATTTAAATGGCTATATACGTGAAACGAAAATTGTACGAACATTAAAACTGATTTCGTTAGTGATTATTTGTGCTTAACAAACGCTTGCGCGTATGCGAGGCTGCTCGACGCAAGTCCTTTCTAAAGGCATTAGCTGCCATTAATAATCGCTAAAGTGCGAAATCACTCATTTCCGCTTTGAAAGCCATTTCGCTTTACAATATCTACATGGCCGAATCAGTGAGCTGCTGTGTATGTACATATTTTCAACTAAAAAATTGTTATGTTGCAAGCGAGAACAATTCCTTTTTTCTTATTTTGGTTGCTAATTGTTTCAATTTATTACTAATTACCATTCAAGTTAAAATGGAAAATTAATAATGGTATGAAGGCGTTCAAGTTGTACCTAAAAGTAACAATCCTAACCTTCATCAGTTATCATTTTGTCTAAAACTATAATAATATTTATATATTGATTTCAAAAAAATGAATTTTTACAATCTAAAAAGCAAAAACGTACAACATGTTGCAGCCAGAGGTAAAAAAGTCTCGAACGATAATTAATTAAAGTAAATTTTGCACGCGTGAAAAAGGTAAGGATAGCGACGCATTATAAGACGCGTCCGCCAATATCGCATCCATGACACTTATTAATGATGTTCACGGAGTAAAAGGCATTATTTTATGTAAGCTTGTGCTTCACCGCGCATAGTCGGTATATTATACGCGAACATGAAAAGATTAGAGGACTAATTTGGCAGTGGCGACGAAACGATTACAATATTATTTGCAGCTAGTGCTTACGTTTGATTTTAATTACAAGACAAAGTTAGGAATTCATTCGCGAACAGCCTTCAAGTTTTAGCAAAAAACATTTTACTCGCTCTTGGTATCAGAATTGTACAGGTGTAATTCGAATAATTTCTTTGGATAGCGTCGCTTCCTGTTTGTCTTCTACTGAGCGCTGAACGCTGATTGATCGGTTTTTGCAATTATTCGTGAAAATATGACATATTAATGAAATAGTCAAACAGCACAGTTAATACGATAGATTGATGTAAAAATAAGTTTTTATTGCAAATGCTCAACAATTATAGATTAGCAGATATAATGAGGTGATTTAAGGTTGCATAGGCCAACCGCTGCAAGTGTACTCCATTTTTAACGATCGAGATAGCTGAATAGTATGTTACTGCCCTAGGCCGGGAAAAGCAGAAAAGTCCCAGGGCGCGTGAAATAAGCGACTGAGGCAAAGCCGAGCCAACAAATTTCTTTTATTGGTAAAGTTTATAATAAATCGAATTTCGACAAACTGCTCTATGACAACCTTCATTTTGTGGCTAAAAATCAGTAGTTAAAATTTCAGCCTAAACCACCGAATTAATTTTTCGGAAAACTATGGATCAATACCTTAGTAGAAATTTAACCTTTCAGAGCATCGATGAAACGTTTTTTGACCATTTATTGGACATTAAGTGACCAATAAGGCGAGTTGGCCAATAAATGGTCAAAGAAACTTTTCGTTTGTTAGAAAAATGTTCGATTTCTACCAAGGTAATTATGAGCCATATTTATTTTTTGTGCCACCCCAACCTAAAGTAACATTTCACTCCCGCTAAACAAAACCAAAATGTTACTTTAGGCTGGGGGATTCACAAAAAAATTGTATTTGCACCTATGTAGCGATAAAAGAAAGTCTCAGAGCACGCGATTATCAACCTCGGCTTCGCCTCGGATGATAAGTTACACGGGGAAATCTACCCCCTGTGGAATAAGCTGAAATTTTAGCTCATGGTTCTTAGCAATAAAATGAAGGTTACCATCGAACCATTTGTCAAAATTCGATTAACAAACAATTTGTAAATAAAAGAAATTTCGGATATCTCGGTCGATAAGATTGTGGAGTCTAGAATGCCTTTAAAGTTTTTTACAAAAAATTCCCATTCGAAAGTAATAATAAAAACATTACCTTCGATCATAAATACTTTCGATATGGAATTTTCATTTTCAAAAGATCCTGCTATTGCTTAAACAATTTTTTTTTAAAACTGTTACGTTTAAAAAAAGTTTCAATATCAGTATACCGATTCAAAAACAACTTCAAAACTCTAGGGAATAATGTTGGTAGTAATACGTGAGCAACCCTTTCTTTAGAGAAAAAGGAAACTTTTCTCGCACAACAGTGACCCTGAACCCCCTTATCTATGTCCATACAGAGTAACTCTTCGATTCATCTCTTTTCATCTCTAAATCATATTAAGTATATTAGACTCGAGTACAATTACTTAACGTTTTCACTGGCCATCGTGGTCTGTAATGTGAGACAACTTGGCCTGCTAGAAAAGGGGGCTGGACAGACAATTCGAGTCAAATCCAATTAACTTTACTGCTCCCGCCTTGTGCAAAACAGACACTAATACCTTTCATAGTTTGCCACGCCTCCGTAATTCACCAAGTCTTTGTTTAGTAGGGACGGCAGCTCATTTGTTATGTATGGCTTGCCATTTAGGTCGAATCAAGACTTTCAAAAACTGCTCATTTTGATAAATAAGCATACTTGAATAAATTATCAAATGAAATAGACTAAAGTATTCTCGATGTTTGCTTCAAACGAAATTAAACTTAAAAGTAAATATTAAACACTCTTTTATTTATTTACTTTATCTTATTTATTTTTTGATGAAGAAACCAATAGCGACCTTCGATTTAACTCATAACATAACCCGAAAGCTACGGTGATTTATTAAATAAAAACTCCATTTTTTATTGCAGATTCGAATTTGAAGAGCGGAAAATTTTACGTTCGAACATGCCTATCTTTCAAGGTCATTTTAAAGTTGGAACTGTCACAAAAAAGCCCTTATTTTTACTTACATTTTTTTTCAATTTTTCAAGGATCCTGAAAAAGCTGTCAGAAAGGTGAGAAAAATCCTTTTCAGACCAAAAATTAAAACTAAAATTAGAACTGTTGCATATTTTAAATAACCTGGAAAAAAACATAAGATGTACA
This sequence comes from Trichogramma pretiosum, assembly GCF_000599845.2. NCBI lineage: Eukaryota > Metazoa > Arthropoda > Insecta > Hymenoptera > Trichogrammatidae > Trichogramma > Trichogramma pretiosum. The sequence goes on from NW_019641686.1 coordinate 344,029, forward strand.
CTCAAACGTAAAATTTTCTTTCTTCGTTTCTATTTAAAAATCGATTTTTGGTGCACTGTAGCTGAACTAATTTGAAAAATGAAAAAGTTAAACCGAGTCTCATAACTTTCAGTAAAGCAATCATGAATTCAAGCATCAAAAGATACGAGTAAAACAAATGAACGGAGCAAAACCTCGAGTTCGGTTTTGCTTTGTTCAATCGCTCGAAAAGCAGAGTGCATCGTTTTCCGAGGAAGTGAAAGGAGCATCTGCAACGAGAATCTTACGAAATAAATATAACCCTTGCGAGGGAACGCTTTGGCGTGCTTACAGACACATAATAGAGCTGCAATCGCCAGTGTATGCCATATACACGTGCTGTCCCATGCTGAAAATATACTCGTGTGCATTACCGTGTCATTTCGAAAAGTTCTTCTTTTCATTTATAACGTATAATGCCGAGACTCCCTCGTCTAACGTATGATATTGCCCGTACGTGACCGTCGAGAACCAGCTTTTGATATAGCCTCTCATTCTCTCTTTCTATCTCTCCCCCTGATGTGGCTGCAAAATTAAATGACCAGCTCGTCAGTATATATCGTTATTAAATATGAACTGCGATCGACAATCATTGCACCACTCAACGTTCCTCGATATGTTGTAGCTCACGATTAATTAACTCTCCTTCTCTTTTGCGGCTGTTCGGCTGCACAAATGGTTTCTTACCTACACAAGCAGCTTGTATAATTCGTATAATAAGCGTAAATTCAAATACGTCGAATTTTGATTGTTACTTATGTGCATATGTACGGCGAGTATGGATTTTGAATACTGTTTTCGATACAAATAGATAGAGAGAAAGAGATACATCATTCGAGATATCACTGTTCAAAACGCTATAATTTTATTTAAAAGCGAGATAATGCATGCGATTGTACGTATGGATGGGCGATCGATACAAGACCCACAGCAATACGCCTTCAAGATGATTTTTTGCTATATTTTCAGCAGCACTAATATTAAAATTTGTCAGCTCAATGCACGAATGTATATAAGTAGACGACAAATTTCGCATTCATAGCTGTAAGGCAATTAATTCTCGATGCAGAGTCATTAGCGCGCTTGCGGGTCCATGCGCGCGTCTACACGTAATATCGACTTAGAATCTTGATGCAGGCATAAATCACACGAAATACAGTATGCAAGTGTACATAATATAAGCAAAAGTTTTGCCGTCGAGTCATTAACTTTCTCTCATTGGCGCGTTATTACTTATACACACGCGCGCGCAAATATGCACAACTTGCGTATTCATATACACTGTTATCGCTCAAAAAAAATATTTTCTCAATTATCAATGAAAACATTTTTCCTTGCTGTAAAATATTCTCGAGGTAAGACAATTATGAACGAGACTTTTGTAAAGAAGATGTTCAAAATCAAAAAACAATAATTGAAAAAATTATATGTGCATAAATTTCCAATATCAATACAGCTAATGATTCCTTTCTTATACAATATTGCGCGCGACAGTCGAGTAGGCAATATAGAGTCAAGATAAAAATGTTTTGATGGCGCATAACAAGCTATTTCAATTTTAAGCAACATCTGTCATTACTATAAAGTACGTGTTATAATAGAGCTCGGCACTTTTCAGTGTGATCTGCACACACATCGCTGCCAGAAAATGTCCACTAGCCCGAGTGGACTGACAAAACAGCTGGTCACAATAGCTCACACACAGTGTGACATAATTATACGAAGGACTTGACTCACGTACGAGCATCGTAATGAATTGCTTTTCGTTTCAGTTGCCCCGGAAAGTGTAATTCAACGTCAAGCTGGGTCGCGTGTTTGCCTATACACATACACAGAAACTCGCGTATATTGTGCGCCTAAATACTGCCTCTATACACACTATTAACCGACTCGATTATGAGTGAGCGTGACTCTGTGGTGACTATGTTGGTTATTTGTGGCAATCGAGGCTGTTGCTGCGATATTACATTAATAAATGTGCCAATGAGTAAAAAATCGTTTTTCGAAGCATGTAACTGAATATCACAACTTGGTGGCCTCTTCTCTCAGAGCTCATTGGACGAAGCAAAGTATTGAAAAACGATGTGAGCAACAACTGCACCCGAGCCATGCATTTGTGCTGGGCTCTTCCATCGAAACGGTACTCGTTTCGTGAAATTATTAAGTCAATTCCATATAAACATGCTTTGCTGTATAAGGCCAAGGATTCTTATATACATATAATACATCGCATGAAATACAGAGAGAGAAAGAAAGAAAGAAAGAAAGAGCGAACGAATGAATGAAAATAAATAGTATATCTCTTTCTCTCTGGTAATTCGTCTCTGTTGGCGAATGGAACGGTGCCCGGGCTCGCTCACGTGTATATTTTTTTTCAAACCTCTGTAATTTCGCACTAATCTTTGCGCTTGATCGAAAAGAGCAAAGAATATAATCATTGCGCGATTGGCCTATCTATTACGAGAAATGAAACGAATTGCGAGCTGCAGCGCGATCGTTTCGAGGTCTTCCGATTTTTTTCTTTAAAGCGAGATCATTGACAATAATAGACATTGCCCCGTGCGTGCGCTCGCGCATACGCGTTATACATCGTTCTCTCTTTTGAACAGCTCAAGAAATGCCTCGCCGAGGGTGTATTTGCGAAGAAATTCACGTGAGAACGTAAGGATCGAGATATATCGACGCGTACATTACTTTTATTTTGGCACATTAAAGTTGTACCGATTATTACAAAAGAATGTAGGACTATTCGTTGTATTAGAATGATAGTAACTGAATCCAATGCTTATTCTCATGGATCATTAGCCAAGATAGGCAGAATTATAACATATAGTTATCGATTATCGATTAATCCAGGTTTATACAATTTTATCTTATTCTCATGTATCAATGATAGTTTGTTAGTTTTCGATTTACGGAACAACATATGCGAACAATTATCTGGAAAACGTGAATGTAAATATTATGCATCGGCATAATATTGATTTCTAAAATATCTTGGTTAAAATACAATAATGAGACAACTCAAATTTATGTAAAATTCAACAATTTCAGAAAATGAAACCAGTTGATTATTTTTTCTGTTAGTGCGCAAGCATGTCGCATCTAACATAAATTACTTATAGTAACACGTTTGTTAACTCCTAATAAATTTTTTCGAGGTTTATTGCAAATGCGAAAGAGAGAAAAAGAGATCGATGCTATTTTCTAACTTTGTCGTACTCCATACTTCGCTTACTCTCTCGCTTACGACGATTTGTCGAAAGCGAAGCGAAGCGGTCTTCCTTTCAGCTCAGTGTTTTTTACCGTTTTTTGTGTCAACGATTTTTTAAAAACGGGTTGACTGATTATTATGAAAATTTCAGAAATTTTGCAGACTAGGCGGATGAATTTTTAATGCAAATTGCATTTTTTGGGGATTAAACGATGCGTGTCGAGCCCCCACCGGACAAAACGTGAACTCAAGAACCGCCTGTTACTTAGCAAAATAACACGGAACAAAATTTATTACAAAATTTTGAAGCATATCTATGGCATGAAATCCTTCTGAAATTGAAAGTTTATGTGATTAGTAATATAGGGCTTTTTCGAAGTCGTCAGTAACGGTCATAATCGATCAGCTGATTTGGCTGGAGGCAAAACAAACTGATTGGTCCTATACTTTACATGTTAAAGCGTCTTGACAAAAGTTCTTGTAAAAAGTTTACCGTTGCAGTTAAAAAAAAAATAAAAAATACCTGGGAGTAGTATAAAACCTCAAGATTACGCGTATATAATTTTTTGTCGGAAATTGTTTAAGCTTTGTCCAAAAAAAAAATTATAAAAATTGATAGATTTGTAGCTTTTTTCTTGCAACTGAGCAACTCACAAACCAAACCCGCGATATATAAATCTTGCGAAAATGAGTGAGTACGCGCGAAAATTGAGTAGTGATATGAGATTACGTTATTGTGACAAAGTGAAGTGCATTGGTGGCATTGATCCATACACGATTACTCCAAATATGTTTAGTGAGGAGAAAAGCTCATTGCCAAAAGTCCAAATTCTGGATATGATGTCTTATTTTGTATTTACACACAGTGTTTATACTACAAAGCAATTAAAAGCTTTAAAATCTCTCGAATCGCATAAATATTATACCGCCGGATTTGTACATAGTGTGAAGCACGTAAAAATCAACAATCATTTTGTTGTTCTTGCTAAAGTAAGATGTCACAATTTAAATTCATCGGAATTATTCATTGAATATTTTCATTAATAAACTTTTTATTTCAGGTAAAACATTCTCAAAAATTTAATGAGAAAGAATTACTCCCATGGGTAATTTTACTCGATGATGGGTCAGGGGCTTGTAGTCACATTGCGGCTACAGTATTTTATTTAATTTTCCAAAAGGATAATACTGTCTCGTGCACTGATAAATTATCCACGTGGAAAGCTCCAAAGACGGCCTCTAAAAAAGTGGAATTTAAACGTGTCAGAGACATGGATTGGAGCAAAAATTATGTCTCCTACGATGGTAATTATTAAAAATTTATTTATTATTATAAATATTGACTATTGATTAAAATTTATGTTAATCGAAACATTTTCCTGTGCAGCCAGTATCAGAAAGAATATAGTTCGATTGAAGAGGCCCAGCTTGGAAGCTTTTTTAAATGAAGTTCAAGAAGTTACTCCCAAAGCAGCTATTTTACGCGTCATCGAACCATTTTCCAGACAGTTCGCTGAAGCGGAAAAAACTGCTGTACTCCCGAAATCTTTGGGGAATTTGGTTTGTCAACCAGATATGTTGAAAATGTCGCTCGAGGATTTGAGACGAATTAAAATAAATTTTAACACGACTAAAAAACAGATTGATGACGTGTACGATGCTACAATTGATAGGTCTCATTTTAATATTTTATATGAGCAAGTAGCTGGAAGAATCTCCAATTCTACCTTCATGTGGGCATATGAGGATTCTGTAGACAAGCCATCGTTGACTCTTGTGAAGACCATCAGTTATCCTGCAAAAGCTTTCATGAAGCTACCTAATGCGCGCTACGAATTTTCAAGAAAAGAAAAAGCTCTAGCTTTGTATATACAGTACTATACTGAAGATCATGACAATTTCAAGACTTATAATTCAGGCCTAGTTATTTGTTTAAGGCACCCTTTCTTTGCAGCTTTCACAGACCTTTTGATAACGTGTGATTGTTGTGGAGGAGGTGGTTGCGTTGAGATCAAGTGCCCGTACGAGTTAAAGACTCTAAGCATAAAGGAATTTGCGAAGATGAATGACTCTTTCTTAGAATTATGTGGTGACAATTATGACTTGAAAAAATCGCACAAGTATTACTATCAAATTCAATTTCAAATGTATTGTATGGATATGCAATATTGTGATTTTGTTATCTGGTCAAAGAAAGAGTTTTTTGTCATTCAAATTGAAATTAATAGAGAGTTTTTAGAAATAAATCTATTAAATTAATCTATTAAGTACCGCGATCAAGTAATTGTACCAGAAATAATAGGAAAGTATTTGACGAGAGAAAACGATCCCAACAGGCCAGTAAAGTGGACACAATACAATTGAAATAATAATGTAAGATACATTTCTTTATAATTATAAGTTGAATAAATGTAAAAAAAAATAAAAAATCCGAAAATTTTGAAATTTATTTTCTAAGTGAATCCTTACATTGGCCAATTTCCTCGTCTCTTCTATGTCCAAAGGGGGCAGCTGGTTTACCCAAAAGTAACTAACTCACCTTGCGCTACCAGAAAGTGCGACTCATGACTCGGAAAAGGGGGCATAAATGTGAACTTAGCACAGTGCTATAAAATGTTGTACGATACTCGTGCCATGGGGACACTTTTCGGCCCAGCTATTAAGACCCTACACTACGCCGTGCCAAAAAGTGTTACTTATGGCACTTGTATCGTAAAGTACTAAAATGTTTCACAATAAAATACCTGAAATAAAGTGCTCTTGGCAAACTCTTTTATAACTTAATTCCTTTTCTGATAAAGGTCCTTGTTTGAGGTATCTAATCCAAGTTTCTTGACGCTTCAGAGATAGTTTTCTTAAATTATCATAATTTTTATGGGCCCTATTTTTCACCTTTGGAAATCTGAAGAAAAAAAAAACCTGGTTTGTTTTGGGCAGCATTAGTACATCCCACAACAGCACACGCCAAACCCATTTTTTTGTGATATAACACAAAATCAGATTTTTACTTGAACAATAATTTTATCACTAGAAACTTGTATGATGCATATGTCAGTCGCCCGAAAATAGCTACAAATCTATCAATTTTTATAATTTTTTTTTTTGGACAACAATCGCCGGAACGATTGCCTGGCTCAATCGCTGGCTGTTCGGCGATGATAGACGGAGACTCCCGCGTCGCTTTGGTCCAGCTCGCAAGCTGGAACTTGAGTCGACCTATTTTGTGAGATATTCGACTTTAAAGGTTTCCCGGCGACTTTCTCTGGAAAAATGAAAATTTGACCATACCATTGGAAAACTGAGACAATTTTCTATCGGAATGGTGGATTCATTAATTTTTTTAAGTGCGTTCAGGTACTTTTTCAGTGAGTTATAAATTTAGCGATTCTCTTTCTCTTTATACTTATAAAAAAGGGAACGGCCGAAAAGTGAAGCTGCGTAAAATGACCTCTGATTGGCTGACACTGACGACAACGCCCGATGCAAGCTGGCTCGATACCAGCGCCTGCGCTAACTGTCCTGCGTTTCAATCAAGATTCAAGAGGGCGTTTTCGTGCTTCTCGATTTGTCGCTTTTGTCGAATGCCAACTTTTTTAGATGAGACCTTGGAAAATGTTGTAAAATGTAAAAATTCACCAATCAATCAAATAACGAAAAAGAAAAGAAAAGTACATAGAGGGTTGCGAAAAATTCGTGCTAATTGTTCTTTGAGGGATTTGAAAATTGAAGTTTCATTAAATCTCGATCTACCTTCGGCTAGCCGTAGCAATGAAGATAAAAATATTTTTACTTTTTAAGATAAATTATCCAAAAACTCCTAAGGCTTATTATCTCAAACCATCAATTTACGACATTTATTCAAATTTTTACTTATTATTATAAAACTTTCAGTTTTTTTTCAATTTTTTTTTTTAATTTTGTCAAGGTTTGTATACTAATTAAATCTCTCACGGCCCGAGTCACTTACCTCGATTTTCTGGCGAAGATCCAACTACGTTTCTACGATGATCCAACGACGAACGCCACCGGGCCCCGTGAGTGGGATTTGAACCCGAATCTCTATATGTCTGGCCAGAACCATATAGAAACTCGAGCGTCATAACCACTTACCCACTTCAGGCCCTTCACTTATTCATGTGAAAAACTTCTACATATACAACGACTCAAGAAGCTACACGGCTGAATTACATTCAAGGCGAAAGGAAGAGGAAAGACGGTGATTTTGTCTGAGATTTCTACTTTATCGACAATAAATAGTTTTTTTTTATTTGATTCACTTAACTTTCTCTTTAAAAAAAAAAAAGCACGAATTTTAAGAGGAATCTTGAAAAATTGTTAGGTTACATTTTTCTTCTAGGTCCATTTTAGCACTTTTATAGCACTGCGTGGCATAAATTCATATTTATAGCACTGCGTGGCATAAGTTCACATTTATGACACGCTTTTTGGTGGCATAAGTCCCACATGAATGTGGCCTAGTAGGATGCCAGATCTGGCATCGCAGCGTTCGCAACACACTCGCATACGCTCGTGCGCTAACCCCACTTCGCGATACCAGTAAGTGCGACTTATGCATCGGAAAAGGGGGCATAAATACGAACTTAGTACAGTGCTATAAAATTTTGTACGGTACTCGTACATTAGGGACACTTTTCGGCCCAGCTATTACACCGAGAGAAGTTTCTGGTGGCAGCGCCGTAAAATAACAAAGATTTCTTTATAATGTGGAAAATCCTCTAAAAAATGGGCCCTAAGGCCCATGAGATCAAACTAAGCACAGGGAGCTTCAGTATTGGGTACCAAGAGACCGCAAAAAATTTTGGAGCAAATCCATGACCGGGAGCTGGAGTGGTCTCCTTGTAAGTAATTATTCGAATGTTTTTTATTGAATTTTATTTTAATACATATTATTATCATGAATCCGCAAAAATGTACCACATTTTGAGCAGTTCAACGGTCACATTTATTAGCTGGAAATGTTTATCATGAACGTTCAATTTCGTGACTAGACTGAAATGGAACCAATGCAAATTTCATATTATGAAGCCTGATTATTTTAACGTAATTTTCATGAAATTATCCAGATTATTACAGTTTATTTTAGTTATATGATAATAAGAAGTCAAATAATTAGCATGCTCGTTATGAAAATTGACTTGATGAATTCTAACAAAATTGTAAAATAACATTTTCAGTTCGAATTATCAAGAAAATAATTTATCAAAAAAATGCTCTACGAATTTTGATTTATTTCGTTATTGACTGATATTAGAACTGAAAATATTTAAGAATCGAAAAAATTTACCTTGTTGAATTTGATCATTTTTTAAATGATTAGTGAATAATTATTTTTTAATAATTATATTATTTTTCATTATAATAAAGTGTTAAGCAATTCTTAAGTTCATAAAAATTGTCGACTATTGGATTAATACTACTGTTATAAATTTAATAATATCTAGCAACCGATAATTTATTTGTTCATTTACATACATTTTTTTGTTTGTAAAAATATTTAGAAAGATTTAGTTGTAATATTGAAAAATATAGTCACAAGCTACGAATTGGAAAAATCCAAATCTACTGAAACAGAAAACTTGATTATTAAAAATTGAGAGTTAAGTGGTTTTGCCTCATAAGCAACGATACGTATTATAATGTGTTGAACAGACGAAGCGCGAAGGTGAAGGCGCGGTCATAAAGAGAGAACTAATGGAAGCCTCTTACGGCCGAGTTCCTTGGGTTCAATCTAGTGGAAACGATTCGTCGGACCTCCCACGTCAAGAGGTCCAAGAGGCTGCAGATTTCTGCGATCACAATGGCTAATTAAGCGTGTGCTCTAAGAGAGATGATACAGCTTCTATATAATATGCGGAGGACACGATGTCTAAAGTATCCTTCCTTCCGGAATTCAAGGCATTATATATCGCTCGAAAAGTCCTCGCGAGCGAACAAAGAGTATAGAGCTGCTTGCCAGGCATAATATATCGATCGCGCGAGCACGAAGGAATTCAATTTTCGCACTGCAGCACTGGTCAAAGTACGCGCGTGCACGCCGCTCGAGCAAATGTTCACACGCGTACTTTTTGCAGCGTACGCAAACGCAGTTCGGTTTGGGTGCGCGGCGAAAAATCGAGTCTGCAGCTCCTTTGTCGGCAGAAGAGCGAAATATTATTCAGTAGCAATCATATCGGTAATTCGCTCTCGGGCTCGTAGGAGAGGCAGTAGATGTGATTGTCCCTGACCGCAGGGAAACGCAGCGCATTACGCGCCGAGAGGTGCTGATGATGCGTAAATTCCATAGCTGTATAGGTAGGCGCGCGAGAAATGTGTATCTTAAAAAAAGTAAACATTTCAGTGCTGCGCGCACGAGGCGAATGTGTGCGTATGGAATAAACGATCCAATCAGTCGAGTAATTCCTTGCTGATTGCCACCAGTGAGCGAGAGAAGCTTTGCGGAGTATCTCGTAGCTGTGATGAGATATTCAAATAATATCTCCACACCTGGGCTACTGGTCATCCGTTGTTATGTATGCATACATGTATACATTCTGCGGTGCCTACATTATCGCTCCTCGCGCGGGATGATGCAGCGCGTCTTATTTTTTCTCAACGAGTATAATGCGGCGTTTGATACGCGTAAACTATATAGCAAAGTCGGAGCAGTATACGAGCAGCACGCGAAACAACTCCGTTTTATACGTAGCTCGTCGATCAATACTGATCGCGACTTTTGTCATTTGGCGCGAGAAAACCAAATGGAATTAGTTGATGACAATAGCCGATGCTCGAATCAAATGACCGCATCTCTGCACATGCGACATGTTCGCGCGTGAACAGAATATAGGATCGCTGCCTAGAGCGAAGAAGTCGACAAAAGACCTCAGTGCACCTATACATCGGGCTTGTGGCTATAATCGATGGATTAAAGCAGTGCATAGATAGCGGAGCCTATCGGGTGCGCTTGTTATCGTCAGCTGCTACTGTCATCACCTACCGCGAATAGGTATTAATGACAGAAAGTGAATGAGAAGAGGAAAAGAAATTTTGTCGGGTTTCCCGAGCGAGCCCGCGATGTACATGCCACGTATTTATGCCGTCGAGCCGGAATAAATGAAACGTTAACGGCCCTCTGCGTGTTGTTTATATCGAAGGAAACCAAGACTATAGCGGATCAATCGGGTTAAATAAAAGCAGGGCTTGAGCTGCTCTCTACGCCGCGCGTCAAGCTACCGATGCCATTGGGCGCGTTTAATGTTACGGCCAAACTGCGATCTGTGCGCTATCTATCCTTCAGCGTCGAGCACGACGATTCGATGTTAATTTTGAGTGAGCATTTTGCAAATTATGCGTGGATGCTTGTTTTTTTCTTATTTTTGGGCTTTCGCCGTTGATTCGAGTTAGCAGCAAAATAAGAAAAAAAGGGGATTACGCCAGAAGAGATGGAGAAGACAACGGATACTTTAATGTATCGCCATAATGCGAGCTTAAAGTCGTACGTGTATACCCGCGGAGATATTATAAAATGAGCTCGATGTTGAAAGTGTCGCCGAAATCTGCATTGCTGACGACGATCACATATTCCGCTTGAATTGAGACGCAACCAGGCGCAAAATCTCTCTCTTTCTCTCTCTCTTTCTTTCTCACTCGAGCTTGTATAGTGTAAAAGATGGAGGTAGCGAGTGTGCATATTATAACCGGCGTAACACGAGCCTTAATATTCAAAATATTATTAAACACGTATAGGGACGAGGGCATGAGAGACGAGATGACACACATATCGGTAGTCCATCGATCCAAGCAATTTTTTAACCACGAGAACTTTCAAAATAGCTTCGTTGTGAAATCACTTTTTTATATTTTGATTTTATTTAAAATTATAATGGAAATAAATGTCGGAAATTCAGAGTTTATAAATTATGAAAAGTAGGAAGACAAACGGTGAAAATGGCCAATAGAAGCTATTTGCGTTGTCACAGCGTCGAGTGCAAAATACGCGAATTGACTGGATTATTGAAGGCGCAGCGGAGCTCGGCAATATCGAAGGTCTGTCATCGCACGGCAGATTGAGCTCGTCGAGTGCCCGAGAGAGATGGAGAGAGACGAGAAGTGTCGATCAAGCTGGTACGGCTCGAACGCGCGTGCACGACGGCTTGCACACACACATACACACACGCGCAGAATAATGGTATTATTGCCTCGTCCAGCGAGGCCTAATGAGGGCGTTTGCCAAAGCCGCCAAAGAGATCCGCGCTCGGCGGGTGGCTTATATACACGTACAAACTGTGCATACGTATGTGTGTGTGTTGGTGTGCTGCGGACACAGACACGCGCGCGCAGCAGAGCATTTACATTTTGACACGGACTGATGACGCGATGAATCGCGCGCTGCATGCCAGGCCACGCGCGCTCGCGCCCATATACGTTGTTGCATGCAGCTGATCTGCCAGTCCTCGACAGCCACGCACATATACGTCCGTACAGTTTCACGTCCTTCTTTCTTTTTGCACCCAAGAGACACGAGATTTTCCCTCTATTTAATTTTTTTTCTTTCTTTTTTCTCGTAGCCCGCGCACACGGCCGGCACCGTCGACGGGATCCTCGTGCGTGCAAAAGAGAGAGAGAGATTAACGTAAGCGGCGTGAAGTTTCTCATTTGATGCGGACCGATCGCGCCAACAGTGCATATATGCATCAACTTGATGTTATGTATTTATATGCGAAGCTGCGCGACGTCGACTTCAAAAAACGCTTTTCTCGTGCGGGGCACGCGATCAAGCTGCGACGTCGTCCTCGTGCTTTTTACGCTAATGGCTGATTTGACCATTTTGATTCGCGCGCGTCTTATATTTTTTCGAGCGTGCACAGCTTATGGGATTACAACTGCTTGCAGGTGTTTGTGAGAAAAATTTCTTCTCAAATCTCTCGCAATATCTGCGAGATGTGTGAGAGAAAAAGGAGAAAAGGAAGAAGCTTCAAAATGTTCTTTTGACTTTTTTTGTATAAAATATAATAATATAATAATACGAGCGAAGCATTTAAAGAAATACGTTGAATATTTATCATCGCGCGTCGCACTATTCGTCTCAGATTTTCGTTCTAAATTTCAGCTTGCCGATTTTTTGCTTATTATGATCCCAGTAGTGTCTCGCAGCCAAAGTGCATTGACCCGGCGTTGTATACACACATAATAGCTACATAAGAGCGAAGCGCGCACAAACGAGCGAGGCGGCCTGTAGCGGCGAATGATTCGGCAGATTTGGGCAGTGCACGAGAGCTGCGATCGTCATCGTCGGAAGCTTAATATCGCTCGAGTACTTACGCCTCTAACGAGTTATCTTTGCGCGCCTCGGCGTCGCGGGTGCATCAAACTCTTGGCGGGGCTCTCGCGCACACAAAACTGCAATTCTCTCGGTCTTTCTCGCGCTGCGACTCGGCTATTATAATGTACACAGCTGCTATGTAGCAGCTCATTGTGCAACGATGAAATTTATAATTGCCTCTGATTGCGCGGCACCGAAAGCGCACTTTGCATCGCTAATATAAATGATTTCGATGCCCTTTTCAGCTGCCTCGATTCTTTCGCGCACGTACCATTATATATAGGCATATCTAGAGGCAGCAGCCACGGTGCATATAATGCAGTTTTGTGCATCTCTGCCATGTGTTTGTAGGCATGCACCTTCCGATCGATACGTGAAAGAATAATATACACAAAACGCATTACGTACGTACATGCTTTGTTGGTCGTTGATGATTATTACAATGCGTATGCATCCCAGTTGCGTATAGATGTTCACGAGCGTAATTTGTTTGCCAATCGAGCGGCTTTCATGTTTTATCTACATATATTGTACATGGGCTGTGCGGTGCGCTCGCGCAGTTTCGCGTGATTGATATTGCTGCCTCCTATACTGTGCGAATGGGCTCTCGCTCACGCGTGCAATGGACAAGCTGCGGCTTGCTGGCAGCCGATGATCGCGATGCGCGCCTCAACGCATAATTCCCCTAGGATAAAAATGCTAAATAGTCCGCTTAGCGATATACGGCATTCCTTCGATTATTTTCCGCTGCTCAGACTTTCCATTCAGCGTGAAACGAGCTCCGATATATAATATTGTATCTACTACTATGTACTACTATGTACTACTATGTACTGCAGCACGCGCCTGCTCGGCAGCTACAGTCGCTTAATGAAGATAATCGAGTTTTTCTCTGAGCACTTTTGCCACCGCCGCTGCAGCCGCCACCGCTGAAAATTAATGATTTATGCTTTACTTGTGCACGGTGTCGATAAGTAAGCGTCAGGCGGCATATATGTGCGCTGCGAGATGTTACACACAAATAGAACAGCAAAGAAGCGATCGTCCGGCTGTTGTACTCGAACGTAGCCAAAAAGGGGAAATGAAAAATTAGCCGCTTTTTGCGCCGAACGATTCGCTGCAGCCGCGCAGATACGACGACGACGACGACGACGAGGGCTACTATACGACGCCTCTCTCTACGTATCAAGTATATTACGGAGGAAGCAAACCTTCTGAATTCTTGATGATCGCGCGAATATCCATCATCCTTACACGCTTATATGCTGCGAGTGGATGTGTGAGTGCGCGCACCCCCGAATATATAAGGCGCGCGCGATTTTTACGAGGATGATTAATCGCGCAAGGAGAAGGATGTACGCTGCTGCTACAAAAAACAACGAGTCCAGTTGCGGGTGTGTCGCGAATACGTATGCGGAATATTGTTCTTTCATGCTGCACACGCGAGACCGAGAGAGCGAGAGAAAGAGAAGAAGCAATTATACAGGATGAACCAAAGTAGAGTGCTCGCGTTTTTCTTTTTCCTTTTTTTCACCTTTTTTTTCTCGTCTTCTACTCGAAGGATTTCTCCGACGCCCCTGAAACAGCGAATAGGTAGCTGCTGCCGCTTCTGCGCGCGCACGCGTAATTACCGCGCGCCAAGTGGAAAAGTGTTGGCCTGCACTTGTGTGCGTGTGTGAAGTTCGAGCGAGCCAGCTCGAATCATTAATTTTGCCGATAGGCAAAGCTTCATGGCTTTTTGGTGCGAAAACGCGTCGCGTTCGAGCTCCGTACGTATATATAATGCGTGATTTTTTTGTCTTTGTTGGCGACTCGAACGAGACCGAGCTCCGATGCCCGTGTGCGTATGTGTGTGTGTGTGTGTGCACCCATACACGCGCAGACACTGTGACTGATTGATTACTCTTTGTACGTACGCGACTATCGCTATAGCTTGTGCAGGTGCGAATACGCTATTAATTTCGAAAGCGAAAATAAAACGAATGCTCGTGTGTATCGCTAGACGATTTGAGTAAAATTTTCCGAAGAATCGTTAGCCGTGCGCGGAGAAGAGGCCGGAGGTTACAGGCTGACGGTTAAGCGCGTGAGAATTGATTTTAATCGATGCTTCGCGAATCGCCTGCAATAATAATATCGCATCGAGCCGAGCTTCTTTTTAAGTGCGTGAAATTTTTGTACAATGGTCGCTTCTCGATATGCATATCCTTTATTTTATACGCATGGTGCAGTCGCACACACATAGGCGCGAGAGGCTATTCGGCTTCTCTCGTGCGCGCACACACGGACACACGGGCTTCTGACCACAGACGGCTAACGTTCTCATATGTATCATATGTTACGCGGCGACCGCGCGCGTCCTGCGCGACTCGCTGCGCTCGTTGCGTACGTGCGGGTGACTGCGAATCTCTCTGCGTCCGCGTAAAAACATTTTATGAGGAAAATTCAATGGCCATTAATCGAATCGATCTGGATCGTTCGCTCCAGTTGACGGCCGGCGAGGACTCGACGATCGCGATCGATCCAACGTTTCTCGCGGGATATCGAATTTTCTTACATTGACCGTCTCGATGGTAAAACTTTTTGCTGCTCAAGACATATCCATGTTATGTACATGAGGTGCACGTGCGGACTCATCTGAATCAAACCAGGAGCTTCTTTGTCATGACCAACTTCTAAATAAGATTATTAAAGAAAACCAAAATCGCATCAACAAAGTTACTTTGTGCATCGTGACAGGGAATATTGTGAACAGGTTAAGCTACATATCGGTTCTCGCTAATCACGACACTTAAAAACTAACCATAACTCGAGTTCTCGCGTCCTTCTTACACATGGACACCGTATGTATCTATATCGCTCGAGTAGCCATGTAAAATCGACACTGTATACACCTACACGGCAAGTGAAACACACAATGTGCATGTAATGTGTATTTGCAGCGAGTGCGCGGATGCAATCGATCCGCAGAACGATGTAATGACGATTCTTGATCGATATTGACGTAATTCAATAGACGCTGTAGGCTACGCGTATGCTGCACTGCTGAGCTGTGAGCGTTCACAAGGCAGTTCATTTTATAATATGTGCGTCTGGTGCGTGTGCGAATTATCGTCACAGGGATCGATTGAAATCGCATCGTGTCCCACGCACCGTTTCTACCATGAGAGACAATGTAGACGCAGCGAGAATATAAGAGCGCGTAATGCACGAGCGAGCTATATATGAGAAACTCTGTAAAAAAATCATTACAATTATTCAAGGCTGAAATTGCGATTGGAACTTTTGTCACTTGACAAATGTAATGAACGTTACGTACGAGCGAATACAAAATATTATCCCTAGGAACTTGAGAAATACACTCGATTTTTGCTTCCTCATAGAGGAAGTTATGTGATAGGCTTGAAAATGAGATTTGGAACCAGACGTCGTAGGAAAATTTGGGTTACATATTTGGAAACTACATTGAATTACCAACAAATGTCTGTATGTATGTTTGTTTCCCGGCCTTTTTTTGTGTTTGTGTAATCATTTTAACAATTATTTTAGGAATCAACAAGTTTTATTTAACAAAAAAAATTTCATTTAAATTACATAGAAAATGTGCCAACATTAAATAACATCAAAATAAAATGGAACCTTACTAATAGCATATGTTAATTTTACATTTTTTTGGAGCTCTCTCCACGCTTCCTTCGCTCTGACATTCTACCATATTTGTTATTGAATTTGTACATCGATCTGTTTAATATTTCAAAAGTTGTAACGAATTTTCATATTTTTTTTTTACTAAATTTTTTTGAAAAATTTTTTTCCCGGTTATTTTAATGGTAGAAGTGTCTTTATAGCATTTTTGAGCATTAATTTTGAAAGATGAGCAGCCAATCTATAACTTAAGATCAAAAACGTTAGGATTCATCGATTATTTTAAAAATTACATCGTGAAGAAATTTTAGTTCTTTTTTTTTCACATGGTGTAATTTTGAGTTATTGCTTTATTAGCATTTATAAACAAAATAGGAACGATAATTTTTTATGAGGAAGCTCGTTGCCAATGAATTGGCAGCGGTTTTATTGATCCAAAATGTTCCCAAAAACTTTTCAAAATTTTTTACACGTATCTTTTGAAAGACTATAAACACTATAAATTGATAGAAATATCTTAAAAAAAATTACTACAGATAATTTTTATGAAGCTCGATATTTCTCAATGCGCTTCGCGTAACGTAAAATCATTTTTCAAAATCTCATTTTCTCGTAGTAATGAATCATTGACAGAAAAATGTTTTCTATTCATTATAGACACGAGATACACTGTCATTTCTTCAATGATACAATTAGTACAACTTAGTTTTGCTTCGTTTAAATTGATCATGATTGACTTCAAAATTTCACAGCATGATTTGTAAATATATTAATGTAAATGTTGAATCCAAATTCGTTGGAATTGTTCTTGGCAAGAAATGAGCATGATCATAGTCCAATGTATTTCAACGTTTCGTCCCATTGCCATCGGTGTAATAGTCGCTGCACCGCGACCTAATCGACGTACATAATTACCAACGCTACTTATACTTTTTTTCTCGACAATCGGTTAAAAGCGATCCTTAACGATCAGATTATGCGAATGAAGCAAGAAAAATAGATGATCGTGATGAATGAATTTTTCAAACGAATGCGCGCAATGGACAGTTGTAATGGTATATTCTCGAAATATTCATCGCTATTGCAATTACTCACCGTAAGTAATAATTAAACAAATCCATCATTAGCTCCGATGTTTCATGGACGTTTATATTTGCGACGTTAGGTCAAAAAATTACGTTTGTTTTTTTTTTCTTTCATTTGCAAAGTTTACTTGCTACGCTGAGAATGGTTTTAGAATGAAATTGCGAAATTCTACACCCTAAAAATTCGTTCAGCTATATCTCTAAGCTCATTAACGAACGCTTACCTTATCGCCGTACTTACGTGAGAGTGTATTATAAGCTCGAGAGTATAAATGACAATGATCAAAGTCGACGTGCCGTATAGCCGAGTCTGGCTAACTGCCTGCCTATAATAAAGTACAACATGTGCCATGGGCCGCTGCTCGTTGCGTGACACACAAATCGCTGTTTATTATGTGTATTATGCATGCGTTTATACAATCATCGATGCGATCCGCAAAATCGCGACGCACAAAAGCTGACAATCGTCGATAATACGGACTGTTACGTAAAAATCGGCTTTGAAATCGATCAATTCTCGCATACACAGCGTTGATTAAAAAAAAATTAACGCAATAATTGTGGAACGCAATAGTTGACGCACAGGCAATAATTATTAATGATCGTATAAGTTTTCCAGTGTAAAATCTGAAAAAATGTGTGTCATAGCATAGTCGATTACTAGTGTAATATAGGGGTTGCGAGCAATCGGAAAAATTTGACTCAATTGAGTCAAGTTTTTCTTCAACTTTTCTCAGTTTGAGTTCAGTGCTCAACTGTTTTCGAGTTTTGAAACTTTGTATCAGAAGGCCTACACAATGAAGAATGGAAGACAAGAAAAAAATCCATTCCCAACAATATTTGCTGCGCAAGATCAGGAAATAAATTAAAATGATATATCTGAAACTGTTTGTATGAGTCGCAATGCACACATGTACAATTTATTTCCTTCTGCTAACCTCGGCAGGAGTAGTTCCTTACCTAACTGGGGTAGGAGGTTGTCTATCTTGTAAGAGTGTCAGTTTATCGTGATGTTAATAAGCATATTTACAATATTTTTAATGCCTTCGTCATTTAAAGTTATTTATCATTTAAATAAATGAATTTGAAAAATCATATTCGATTTTGCTATTGGTAAACTTACAACTATTTTGATTTGTATATTCATTATTACGGCATTTCATCAGAGCCAAATTATTGAGGTATATACGAGACATATGTAGTTTTGCATCCTCATAATAACGATGATAAAATAAATAATAACCAATGTACCAAGTAATATAGGGTAAATGTACCCATTACCGTGGGTGTGCCTATTATCGCGGATATATTAAATTATCGCGTTTAATCAATTTTTAACGATAAATTATTCCCAAAATATTCCTGTTTGCTCTTTTGATGTAAATCTATTGAATGATCAAAAAAAATTTGGGTTTTTCGAAAGACTTTTCTATCTTTAATTAATTCAAAAATGTTCGGTCGGATTTCAGCCGAAAAAGTGCAAAAAGTTGTAAAATATGACTTTACGTTTAGACCTTATTTTAACTATTTTTGACAGAAAAGCTATCGCATAATAGTACTAGCAGGTAGTAGATACTTGAAATATTACATTACATTTGTCAAAAATCAAATATCCTACTGGAAATAATTTTAAATGCGGTCACGGTAATGCACACATGACTTTATGAGCAAGCGCCCATTACCGTGGGTCAAATGCAGTGTAAACATAACCTTTTTTTAAAGATTACCGCGGCGTTAGCTTTGACTGATGTGATTCTAGCCTACCTATTTATTGACTGATTAAAAGATGTAACAAGTCGATAACATGTCAAAAAAGGCAACTGGGAATAAAGAGAATAAAGTATTACGAAAAAACTATGTCCTGGAAGCACTCGAAGAGGCTGTAAACGCCTTTTCGATACCCACGATAATTCACACACGGTAATATGCACATCCGCGATAACACACGCACGATAATAGGTGCAGGCCCACGGAAATGCCCACATTTACCTTTTTTTTATAAATTGAGTTTTAGTTATTATTGTACATTAATAAATGAAATTTGAATGCATCATTGCATAAAGAAATGTTTATTCTTCAAGTGAAAAGTAAAAAACCTATAAGAAAGTCGTTTTTTTTTAATTTATGGCTTCGCTAACGCGGGTTGAAAATAAATCCACGGTAATGGGTACATTTACCCTATCATAAACACGTAGGGAAATTTGAAAACGCTACTCAATAATGTGACCCAAGAAACCGAAACTGGTGAAAGTATGCGAACAATTATAATAATAATTTTGTTACAAAGTAAACTGCATTCTCCATTTCATTTCTCATTTACGTTTTAAAAATTTATTTTTTAAAATGATTTCAAAGCAAAAAAAAAATTAAAAATCCTAAATTTAAAATCTTAATACCTTTAACACTGACATTGGTATACCATTTAAATAATAATTCAGTGTAATAAATAATTGATACAATAGTTTCATAAGTTGTATATGTTCAGTGCTCACGTTTAAATACTTTTGATATTTACAAACGCATTTTCCCGATGCACTCACTAAACTAAAAAGATCAGTCATCGCACGAATAACTCTGCATAATATAAGAGAAATAAATGCGAAAGTACATGATCGATACACACCAACGCAACGACGACGCACAAAGAAAGAAACAAATGCTGATATAGCTCCAGCAGCCGCAATGCAATCTTTGCTCTACCAATTTCGCGCGAGCCGCAATTTCTTCTCTATACATACATACATTGTACATGTATACAAATGTACGCGCGCGCTCAGAGCAAACAAAAAGTTTGCCTCGATCGACCGACGTGTCTGCTTTGTCGGTACGATACTCGCGCTTGAAAAATCATCCAGTAGCAATCGCATCGATATTATAATGCATCTCGATCTCACATTGTTTGTATGTATATGCGTTCGCGTAACTTATGAGAATGCCAACTTCCATGGAGCTATTACGATATAATAATCTCATGGCATCTGCGTTTTTGCAAGTTTTTCGTGAGATACATCATTGAGGTCTCAGCATGGTAATTTTCCGAGGGCACTTGGCGAATCGATAGTCAAGATGTCTATTCGAGAGTAATTTTTTCAATCGCTTTCGAGAATGTACAAAATAACAAAAAAATTATAAGCCAAGCCAGGTATTGAATGGAATTTTTTATCATACCCACGAGGTAGTGTATGGATGCAAATAATTGCGTCAGATTGATCGACGAGTCGTAAAAAGTTGCATCAATGATTGCATCGTTAATGTATCGTTTCTTTGTTTTTAAGAAAATCATCTAAACGATGTCGCGATCTTGTCCGAATATTTTGAAAGGCCAAGTCCGAGAGAATAATTTTTCATCGCGCACAGTGTGACAAGATTGTTATCCACATATTATAGAGCGAGAGAGAGGAAGTACTTAGCGATCGTTTTCAGATAGGCAGGAAAATTCGAAAATGACTCAAGCATTTTCTAAATTACGCTACTTCACACTCATTATGTTGTGGCGCGACTCGCTTGCACAC
Source organism: Trichogramma pretiosum (assembly GCF_000599845.2). NCBI lineage: Eukaryota > Metazoa > Arthropoda > Insecta > Hymenoptera > Trichogrammatidae > Trichogramma > Trichogramma pretiosum. The sequence continues at coordinate 364,822 of NW_019641686.1, forward strand.
GCTGGAATCGCTCGTTCTCTGATTCTCTCTCTTGGAGTTTATATACATGTATAGGGTGCTACATTAAATTGGCAAACACACACGCATACTCGCACAGACGTACATGCGCGCACACATGCACACGGCTATACGTGTTAGACATTTGATTAATGACATCGGAGTATTCATCGGTCACGCGCTCGCGAATAATAAAAGAGCGTTCACACGTATTAAAGCTGGACTCTCGATGTGCACGTTTCATGTATGGCACATCGCCACGTGTAACGAGGGAATGGCGTGCCGCGCACTGCGTTTTCAGCCAGCAAATTGCGCGACTATACCCGCGCTATGTATAATTGACTGTGCGCAGTCGATTGCTCCTCTCTTACGTTAGCCGACGTATCATGCCGGAATATTGTGTCGCGCGCGAGCAACGAGTAGCAAAAACTAGGAAAAAATAAACAAAATGTATGGATTACGGCAAGAAATTGGAGCAAGAGGGAAAATTTCTTTTTCTTTCACGCGCGCACAAAGATTTTCGTGCGAGATGTCGAACGACGAGGAAGTTGCGATGCGCGCGTATACACATTCATTTCTTACCTAATCAGCCAACTTTTTCTTCAAATTGATGTATTGTTTCGGAATAACATTTACGCCGCAGAGCCGTGTACTCCGCGGGGGTATGCATTATACGAGTTACGAGTTTTATCATCATCAATTGAGAGCAAGGAAATCGGCAGTGTGAGAGAGAAGATTTCGTAGCCGCAGCCAATGAGAGATTTTTACGAAATTCTTTATGCCCGGAATTTTACATTTTTATTGTACAGTAAATTTTTTTTACGAAACAACGAAATAAACGTGTATTACGATAGGAGCAAGGTTTGGAACCCTTTCACTTGCTCCCATTGCTCAATGATTATTGTACTTGGAATATGTAATTAATATACAAAATCCGCAAATTGAATGAGAAAACGCTGAGAAAAAACGTTGGGCTAATCAGTGTGTGACGATACCCGATCCGCTACCTTCGACTGCACCGATAATATTCAGTACAGTAGGTTCAATTATTATAACAGGTTGGCGCGTGATATAATCCAAAACGCGGATCACTCAATCGTGCAAAATCTAAAGCTATCCGATTTTGTCGATGATCGAGTCGACGACGTGACACACACGTACTGTAATATATCATTCGCATGTTATATCGAGCCAGAAACCATTTCAACGAGTTGCCATAAGAAAGATATGCAATTACACACGATTATTGACTGAAAATAGTCTCTCGTAAGATCGACTTACGCAGTTGGTGCATTGCACTGCACACTTACATACACTCGCGTAAGGTCTCGCGGGAAAAATATTTATATATAACATTGCACCAGGTGAGGCTTTAGCCTACCACAGCAACAACCGGCCGATCGTCAAGGAGAAACGTACGTGTATCCCAAGAGCAGCCCGATATTAAACGCTGCGCTAAAGTGTCTTGAGGTTTTTCTTTCTCGGGGGGTCCGCACAAGCGAGCAAGAGTCCAGCCACGATACGTCTCGCGCAGCTTTGTGGCATTATACAGGAATTTTGTTATTTTTCATCGCGTGAGCTCCCCGTGCATGTATGTTAATACGCATAGGTGTATGTGTGTGCCAAGCAAGAGAGAGAGAGAAAGAAAGAAGCCGCGAGAGAAACCATATTATATATCGCTTATACAGATGATGAGAAGAGTTATCGGATACATATAATGTGGCTTAAGCGGCCTGCAGTTTTTGATTTAATTCATCTTGACATTGGGTTAACTCTTGCTTGCAAAAGCCAAGCTTTACATATGAATATCAATATATAGACGCGTGCGCGACTTTTTTTTCTCACTTAAATTAATACCCATACGCTGCTAGTATATTTTTAGATAAGTCGGTTTGTTTTATGCGACAAATAGGTCATTTTAATCGCAGTATACCGAAGGTTCTCGATTCTATTATATGTCCGAATGTTTAAAAGCCGCGCGCGAACGCATACATGTTTGATAATAACTCTCGGCACGACGGCAGTCTCTTTTCTCCTTGACCGGGTGCATGTGTGCAATTCGTTTACAGCCGTACTTAGCGCGCACAGCAGAAGAAAGTATAATGTGCGCGTTTGTTTTCGAATATACGATGCCGCGCTTGCGCACGAGCTCGCGAAAATTGTTTAATTGCTCTCTCTCTATAGGAAGCCCTGCAATACGCAGTGCGCGGGGAGGAAATGCGTTTACGGCAGCCCAACAGTCTTATTGTACCTTTTTACACCTTGAATGTGCGCGCACGTATACCGTGACGTCGAAAATGCCCACGGCTCGGGCCGGAGACTCGATGTCGAAAATTGCGCGCGGTTGTATAAAAAAAGGAGCTGAAAAGACAGGATTGCTCGAGATCGAGGTTTTTTTCAAACGTACCGCGGGCCTGTTTACGACCGAATACAACAAAATACTTACATTTGATTCCGGCGCAATAATTTCCAACGCGCACGTCTAATAATGCTCAAGGCAACTTTTCCAATCTCGTCTGTATGTATAGTCTGTATGTATGTCCTATTACTTATATTCATAGAATCGAGAATTAACGGTTTAACAGGTCATATAATTTTTTCTTCTTTTTTTCTCCAGCAACGTATCAGAGCAGAGACTCATCTGTGACTAAAATACCGTTCATTTTTATAAAAGTCCCTTTACGGGCGCGAATATATTCATATCGAGGGCGAGAACGCAAAAGAGTCTAATTTTTTTTTCTTTTTTTGCTTCCTGCTTGCCTTCCTTTACGCAAGTATCGGAGAGAGAGAGCGAGATGAGTGGTTAAAAGAGTAGCAGTTCAAAGTCGTGGGGACAAATTACCGAGTGAGAGAGAGAGAGAGAGAAGTTTACCAATTCGAGCTGCTACTCTTTTTTCCATTTCTTTTTTTTATGCGCCTACAAAGTTCGTAATGTTGGATAAGAGGACTTTTTTAAATTGGCTTCTTTGACGAGCGCGTTATGGTAGGGTAAGAAACGTTGGGATGAGTTTTATCATCATCGCATCGGAATAATTTTACCAAGCCATGCGCATGCTCATTTAAATGCAATCAACGATGCGTTTGTTTTCTATCACTGATACTTCGATACAATTTATTTGGAAAACGTTAATAATGATGAAAGTAATATGAGCAACGAAATTTCAAATTTACCCCTTCAAATAATCTCATGGCTTATTTAATAATGGATGAACAAATGTATAAAAATATTTACTCTAATTAAAGAAACATTAATATCAATTAAATGTGGAAACTTACCATGGAAACTTACAATAGTTACGTAATTGATAAATAGTTAAAATGAATTTAATTGTAATCATTATGAAAGTTTTCTTTTAACTGAAAGCTTTTTTAACTTTATATTTGTTACATGAAAATTATATTACAGAAGCCATTTACAAAAACACTGAAAAGTTTAAAAACGATTATTTTTCCATTTTTTTTACAAGTGGAACTGATTAATGCGTAGTAATCAATTCGAAGTGCTCATGAGATTTTCTTTCTCATCGTTTCAGAGTCTTCTAATTTAAGTATTTGCTCCCGTTGAAGTATTCATCAATCAATTGATATTGCCTCTCTCTCTTTCGTTTTTATCTCTTTTACAATTTGCTTGTCCAACAAAGAGAAAGTTTTGCAAAAAGTAAGAGTCTTAGAGAAAGAAGCGTGAAAAACGCAACTATTAGATACATATTATGCTACATGTACAATTTTAGATCTTGTTTACTGTGATATGCATTCATCGCGAGCGTAGTAGGAAGTAATATTCGTGCTTGGTCTATTGTAAATACTCAACAACAAGAGATGAATTATATTGTTGATTTCGTAAACAAATTTCTCTATACATTAATAGTATATATTTTGCATCTAGGGAGTGAAAAATATACTATTAGATAAGCATCTAAATTCAATGCAATTCAAATTCCTTTTCAAGTTTGTGTAAAAATATGTGAAATAAAACGCATAATTTTTCCCTAATTATGAATTCACATACTCTATTCATAAATAAAATTAGAATATTAAAAGACTCTGAGTTGACTACGCTTGCAGCAATAGCAAAAAACCACAGCATCATTGCAAATACAATCAAGCGCGCAGGAAAGATAGATATAAAATTGATGCAGCTCGATCACGTGGTGAAAGCTCGCCCGCTAAGTATACGAGCGCATGATCCTCGCGATCGTGTACGGAGAGTTACAGCCTAAGCCACCTGCGCCGGTGTGGTTTTTGCACAACAATACACAATTGCTGTTTCGCTCGTTCCAGAACAATTAACCGATGGCAATTAAGACATCGAAATTAATTTGCACACGCGAGATTCAGCGTGAGGGAACATACGCGAACTATGTATATATAACTCGTCGAGTGCAACGGCAGCTGAGCGCCGCAGAGCTAGAGAGCGAGGAGAGAGAGAGGCCATAATATAATTGACTGAATTCTCATGCAGAATAGCGTAGTAGTCTAACGAGTAATGGCAACAATTACTCCATTTAGCTTCCCGCGCTGATGGCGGCAACGCGCATCAACGCAGCTACACGGCGAGCAACACCAAAAGCGCATGCGGGGCTAATTTCAATTCCCGAGCCCGCGCACCAGTTGCAATATAATATAATAATGTTATCAACGCAGCTGAATCTTGCGTTTAAGAAATCGTCTCGATGCGTATATAATCCTACGCTCGCGTACACACCGCGTATTTGCGTGATGAAAGCACATATAATGTACGTGCTATACATGTATTGGTTATGCGATGAGCTTTGATGTGTACGCTAGCAGGAGGAGAGAGAAAAGTACATCGCGAAATATATTAGATATACGAGTGGGATGAAACAATACCGATCTGATAATGCGAGCAGATTCGCGTAATTCGCGCAGGAGCACGTGCACACGCTCACGAGTAATACACTGCGGCTTAATTTTTCTGTCTTCGACCGAGTTCGAGAGACGGGATTGATAAGAATTTATAACGGCTTGTAATAACGAGAACAGGGCTAAGTAATGAAGATAAGGATTAACTTGAAAATTACAAGATCCCACTTTATTAACATATAACAGTGAATGTCTTACCGTCGTCCTTTCGTTATGAAAGTAGTATAGCACAGGCTCAAATCTTTCACCAATCAATTGCCGATCGATGAATAATTGGAACCCATTTTTTTACGAGGCATTAAATTCATTAGGTAAATACACATGTGCCTATAAGACACTTGTAGTTGTTTTTACTACCTCACTGAAAGGGAGGGTAATTTTTCAGATAACATTGATTAATCGCAAATCAATTTTCTTATCAAAGTATTTTTAGTAATGATCATAATCACCAGTTCTCTCACAATCTCACGCAATCTAAATCAGTATGAACTAGAATAAACGGCAAATGTAAATGAAATAAAGTTTATCGATACTCAAAAAATCAAATTAACAAATAATGTTTTGACTTTCAATTTTAAATTGGGTTTTTTGAAATTATTGGGCGAAGGTAACTTATCTTCATATTTTCAGGTCCATTATCTCAAGTAAAAGTAATTTTCATATAGAATTAACAATATTCCATCATTTACAGCGCGTAGGATGGACAATTTATATTGCACTTTTTTTAGCACCGCTCGTTTATTATATCATTTTCTAATAAGATGCGCTGCATAATTTGTGCCTCTATACACTTTCACAGTTATTAATAAGCCAGTTAAAAGCTTGAGCGAAACATCAATGACTTCCTACACGCGTAAATTACATTGCCGTCAAATGTTCCAGTCGTTCGCTGCGCGCAATTCATAATGCAAAATTCTCTAATGAATTTCCGTTTTTCGTTAAAAGCGCGTTAAGCCAAGCAAGCAGCGTAGAATAACACGAGCTGTACGCACGAGCGCAGAAAAAAGCAGCTCGCGCCGCACAGCTGATCATCTATTGTTAAATTTTCAATCTATTAGCTGTAATAAGACCCCTTGTTTCTCTGTTTGTGCATTACGCCTCTGCAGATGAAAACAATTTTTCATGCAAATATAGTCGGGGAAATCATAAAATTACAACTGCAAACTTGTGCGCTCATATGTATTTTGCACCGATACATAGTTTATATTATTATGTACCGAGCCGCCGCCGCTTCACTCTCACTTTTCACTGAGCTCTCATGTGTGTGTGTGTGTATGTGTCTGCTACTGCTCTCGTAGATGGGAAAGTTGGCGTTAATTATAATGGACGTTAGGTAATCGTATTCCCGCGCGCGATGTGGCACGATGAAAATCGCGTCTAATGTGCAGCTTTAACACCCGCCTGCGCTCACGTATAGGCGTACAAAAACATACACACGCTCACATACGCGCCCGACTCGGCAAGTTGGAGTAATTTATTAAGAGAGTGCGCGAATGTGCTCGCCTTAATGTTATAATCGCGATTAGAAATGTGTAGCGAATTTTCAATGATTTTTCATGCACCTTTTTTTTCTTCCTTTACGCGCACGCACACAAACAAGAGTTTACGGCTAATTTAAAGAATTCCGACGTTTTTTCGCGCCTGCCGTTAAGCTGAAAAAAAAGGAAAAAACTCGCGTCCATATACATATACTTAGTTTCATAATTACGGTCATGCAGATAGATAATCATTTCGTATTAAATAATTTGAACTCGAGGTGTATTATAATAATATGAATGGCCTGATAATGAAGGAAAAGAGCGAGTAATTTGCACGCTTTACGAGAGAAAAGATGAAACACAGGCCTGGCAAACTATAGACTTTTATGGAATAGTACTGCTGCTGCTGCTGCTGTGCACCGAGCATGTTATAGTATATACCCGCGGAACAGCTTATACAGTGTTATATAGATAATAAATTTTAATTGCAATTTGCAATATGATTTTAAATTGTGCAATTTCCGAGAAATCAACTGCTGTTGCATTCTGTACGTGTAACGTAATATTTACGAGTAAATGTATCTCGTACAATCGAAAGGAATACTTGCAATTTCAGTATCGATAAAGCTATTGGTCCATAAAAAGGAAACAAACAAAAAAACGGTAACTCGCGGCAATATCGAAATTTTAGTTGGTATTTGTGTGTATAGGGCAGCTATACCCACGATATTTTGATGTACGCTACTGCGCTTCCGGAGCCATCAAAGCTCTTGCATGGCCAAAATACCGCATTCACATATACGGACACGATTTTATAATTTAACGCAGTGGCTACACTGTGGACTGCATACGTTTCTGTGCATGAAGGTATATATCGCGAGCGAGCGCAGAAATCGATAAGCAGACGTGGCGGATTAACACGTCTCGGGCGTTAAGTAGCGCGTATTGCTTTGCGCGGATTATATCCTAGCTCTCATTCTCTTCTTTCTGTATTGCCCTGAGCATAACACTCGCACAAGCATATACACAAACGCAGTCCCGTACACACGAATGTGTGTGTATGAATAAATGTTACTGCTATTATTCTCGCGCACGCATACAGAGAGCACGAGGCAAAAAGGCGCTCTTCGTCTGCCTGTGTGTGCACGTGTGTGTGTGTATATATATGTAATGTATGTCTAACGAAGTGCAGCTTGGCGGCGGGCGGCTATGGCTTCTTCGCACGCGGCGGCAATAAAATGCCAACGAAACCCGGGGGCGCCTGTAAAATGCTAATTCGCCCCGCGAAGTGCTCGCTCGCGCGTTCGCCTTTCGCAAAACGGATTTCTTCTTCTCTCCGATGTTTCCGTTCTTTTCTTTGCTTCTCATTCTCTTTCTCCGTTTGCGCGTTTTGGCCCCCGCCTGCCTGCTGTATAACGTGCACTTGTGTGCTCAGCGCCGCCCCGCCGCAGCAGCTCGCAGCAATCGTTGTCGTTATATCGTTTGGCCCGCGTGCACGAGTCGCCGTCCGGCCTCGTTCTTAACTTCTCCTTTCGCGGCTTTTTAAACGAAATTTCAAAGATGTTGCGAGGTGAAAAAAAAAACAACGACAACAACAAAAAGTATCGTCCGAGTCTTTTTTGCACCCGACGAGTCGTTCGCTTAATTACAGGCGTGAAATCGATTCATAAGCGTGGCGTATACATCCCCGGAGCTTCGATAATAACAAACGATCTCGCGGTTCGAATATATCCAAGCGCTGCTCGGGATCACCTGGAATCCATTCGGGGGCATCTGCAACCTGTCGTGGCGGTTCAACAACTCGGCGCGTTCCATTGTTACGACCGATCATCGACGCCTTCAACAAAAGATATTACATCGAAAAGTATAAATGCGATAATGAAGAGTAAAAAGAGGAACGCGAGTCGTATATGAGAGAGAGATTGATCGATATGCCCTTCGTGATTAATAATCGTTTGACTCGATGGAGCAATTATACCGTACAATAGCCTAGCATTTTTTAAATCACCCATAGAATATATAAACATGCTTAATGTTGCACTTTATTTCGCAAAATGATTGTTTAACAAAACGTAAAAAGTCCTTTCGTCGCACTATTTTTCTTCATTTCGCTCCCAATTCGCATCTTTAAAAGCCCACTCTCGTCGCTCGCATACAATACATAATTCCATTCATCTCGAGGCTTCGCGACGCGGGCTCGGCTTGGCCTGACGCGGTAGCGCAGAAAGGAGCTGCACAATTAAATTAAATGAAACACATTTCTCTCTTTCTCGACGCCTGCGCGAGTCCTTGTATATACGTACCGCTTTCAGTTTGTGTATAATATGTATGAAGTTGCATTAGCTTGAGAAAAGGCACTTTTATTCTTGTACTTCAATGACTCGACTGCTACGTAATTTTCACGATTATGCTTTATTAGAACCTGAAATTAACATTTACAGCGTAATCAGAGAAAGTATCTATATCTTGACCACGAATAAAAGTTGTCGCAAATGAGATTGAACGAATCAACATCTTTTAGAAGCTTGCAAATTTTTGTATTATATTTAAACATTAATATGAACAATTAGGCAGAGAAAGGCTTTTTTAGAACGCGCAATTACAAATGGTTCGCACCTCCTCGTGGCATTATATGCGCCTGCAAAGTCTCTTTGTGCAATGTGCGCGCGACCGCCGATATCAATCATCACACCGCTGCGCAGCTCAACTCGCGCCCTCTTATATCAAGTTATGTATTGTAAGTTGAGAATATGACTCTCCGATTGTGCAAAATTTTTTCGCCTTTTCGCATGGACATTAGCCGGGCAAATAGTATGCAAGTATACACGGTACACAGTCTCTGGGCCGAGAATTGTGCGGACCACGCAGGCTCTCAGCTTTTCGTAATTACCATCGTCATCATTGCTCGTGGTTCTGCGGGACGGCGCGCAAAATGCTTTGTTCTTTCACTGATGCATTATGTACAGAGTGTTTGTGTGTATGTGTGTATGCACGCGAAATTAATTGCAATTTTTAGTCTGCGATTTGTCACGCGTGCATGCTGAAATTTTTCGTAAAAGCCCCGTGATATGTGGCGCGTATTCAATCATATTGAGCTTTTATGCTCATTATGCCATTAATTTCAAAAGTTTTTTAACGTTAGAATAATAAAGATGTTTACCTAGTAGGTTTGAATAATTACGTAGCTGCTTTTCAAAATGGTAAATTATGGTGGGCACGGGGGTAATTACGGCGTGGCGAGGCAATTTATGATATAAACAAATCGATTTAATAAATCATTTACCTAGTACGAGAATCTAAATAATTATTTTATAATTCAGAATAAAAATAAACATGATTATTAGTTTTTGGAAGATTTTTTGGTAAACATGGATGGATAAATAAAAGTTCATCAATAAATTATAGCTTCTTAAAATAAATATATATTTTACAAAACTAATAACTATTTACAAATAAATGTCCTTGGAACAAATTAACATTATTCTGATGTTTTCATGTTGAATTGTTTTCTCGGCCCTTTGTTGTTATTATGTCCCATGGAATCTGCAACAGATTTAAAAAGCCTATTTAGTGTCAAAATATAGATTTAATATTTAAAATTTCTTAAATAAAACCAAATCACTCGACTGTATAGTATTAACTGAGAAGTTTTTAATTATTTCAGAAATTTCAGACCATTTACTAAGAAATTAAACCTTAAAAATGAGATTCGGATCGTTGTATTTATATTAAGATTAATTGAATTCCAAAATCAATTTTTTTTTAATGATTCAAATTCTATATAATGCACAAGGAAAATATTTATATTGTTTTTCATAAATAAATTAACATGTTTATTTTATTTCTTAAAAATTTGCACATTTTTTTCACAATAATTGTATCTTGTTTTTTTTTGTTTTATTGATTAGGATTTCATTCATAAAAAAAAGTTCATGAAAAAATGTCTCGTAAGTACATATTGTTTACTTGATATGTAGAAGTATCTTTAGGAAATTCAATACTTAAAGTTGTTTTTCTGATCATTCTCATAATTAAAAATTCATGATCAGTAACGAAAAAATAAATTTGATTGTCGATAAAATCAAAGAAAAGGCCCTAAGCTTTGATATACAAATGGAATAGGACGTAAAAGCTAATTAAAAATATTACATATGCGCAAGTTGGAATCGCCCTCGTATGAAAAGCTAAAATAGCTCGATTAACCGAACTCGAGGTAGCAGTTCACAGATGTACGATTCCATTTCAACGCTTGCCCCGCGTGTGCAGTACACATACGCACTGCAGTCGCAACGGAACAAAACAACGGCACCGGCGCTGCAGCAGCATACGTGCGTGGTCCCTGATAAGGCATCGGAATAACAAATAGGCTTTCGACCGAAATTACTCACCCCAACGATATAAAAGCGACATTATGCATTAGGCCTATTAGTGCAGCCATCAGTAAGTGACCTCAGAGTATACACAACGCACGCGATAATACTCGTATACGTGAATGTGTTCAGTGCGTATTTATAAGAGAGATCTCGAGCGAAGTGTTGGCACGAGCACCTGCGTGCACCACCTGACACTCGTATGCCGTGTATGCAACGCGCCTCCGTGTGATAAAGGAAGAAATAAAACGTGGAATTTCGAAAGACAAAAAGATTCGAGGATGACTTTTTTTTTTCTTCTCATCCGAGTTCTTGCGGTTCGTCATCGGCACGTATCGATACGTGTATCGACGATCGCCGATATAATGCCAAACGAAATTCGATACTTGACAGAAGCTTATTAAATGCCAGAGAGTCGATGCGATGCACATGCGGAGAGAGAGACAATCCACGCGATGCCTACCGAGAATGGCGGTATCACTTTTTATCGCGAGAAAGAGAGAGAGAGAGAGAGAGAAACAGAGAACGAAGCACGAATGATTTAGATTATACTGGTTTGCGCGATCATTATATCATGTTACTCGCTTAACTATACAGTTTGTAACTAAGAGTATTATTCGCCAATAGTTTCAACGGAGTAGAGAAAAAACTAGCGCGAACTCAAATCAAATCTTTGCAATGAACATTTGTCCTTATCGGTGACTTGTACGCGTAGATGTGAAAATTTTAAAAGCGCTGAAAAAATTGGTATACAGTGGGCGCATGATCTGATTATCACACGCATATCTACGTATATGTATACAATATTGTTACAATGGATGTGCTGTATGCACAAAAACGAGTCGGCAGCCACGAGCGTACACAAAATCCCAAATCGCATTATCACACTCGAACGTAACTCAATCCCTGCGCGCTCGCCTATGTACCATGCATGTTTATATGCATTTCACACCAAAGCTCAATACGCATAGTACCACTCGAACTACTATAAATAATATATCGGAGCGGTCATTATTTATAGTCGGTGCCTATTTACTCGCTCTCGAATATATAATTCCCCTCTCTCGTCGCTACGGGTTCTGGCCGTCGTAATCGCACAGCAACAGCTGCTCATCTCTCGTGCATCGAGTTAGCACAACTCCAATGCATAAGCGCGTCACTTCATATATGTATACCTATGTATCATGTTCAGGATACGAGTGAATTGCGCTCGAAATTACAAGGTATATATGGAGGGGAGCAGCGCTCGGAGCTGCGAGTAAGTGAAAAGAGAGGAGGTAATCGCGAGCTCGGCCTCTCGGATTCATTGGACCGTCACCAAGCCGCCATAGCCCGCCTTTCGTCCATTAAAAACTTGCCGACGAACTCTCAGAGTGCCTTGTACAGCACATTATGTATCCTATATTCTCCACGAAGCACCAAATATACACAAACGCCCCACCATGCACCTATTATTAATAACACCAACTATGAGCTCCAGTATCAAAATATATATCGTACCTAAGCTTCGATAACTCATTCGCTTTTCTTATTTTTACTTTTGTTTGTAAGCATTTACACTAGCAACTAAAGGGCTGATTTTCATTCTGTACTGCTGACAAAATTGACGAAAAAAATGTACATTTACATAAACGTTATAAAGTGGAAAACCATAGCACATTTTTACAATACTAACACGAACTTATTCGTCTGAAATTAACTTAGAAGGAAAAGAGACAGACAAGTGAGTGCATTGGCAAAGAGCTTTCTTCTAAAAATTTGATCATTCCCATTTTTATTTATAAAGTACCTAACATAAAAAACAGTACCCTTTTTAATAAGAAATATCATCACTATGAATACTACGTGAATAGATATTATGAATAGACATATCATTACTATAATCACTATGAATATATTGCAAAAATTACTTGAACCCTAAGAAAATACCGATAAAACCAAAGTATTTCTAAAATCTATTTAAAAAATTGAAAATAAATTTTTTTCGATAAAAATAAGTTTTTCAGGCTTCATTTTTATAACAATAAATAATAAATACAATTTATGACGATAGGATTAATTCAATATAATTTACAAATGTATTAAAAAAATTATCCTAAACCTGATTCGAAAGCTCGCTCTCGGGCATATCAAAGAGGTTCCTTCGAGAGGAAACAAAAAATTATCCTATCGTCACGAGCAATGATCCCGAAATATGTTTTAGAGGTTTATTATTTGCGAAACGCGTTGAGCTCACGCTTGCATAGTATACATTTATGCCGCATCTATAACGGCAGCTTCTCCGCCTCTGCGACCCACCATCGCCTCCTCCTCCTTTTCCTCCTACTTGCTCCTATATACTATGCTCCTCCTATAATTCATTGCTTATACACGAGATGCAGCAATGCCAAGATGCGCGCACACGATCGCGGATAACAATCACGAATGATGACAAAAAAAAATAATAGAATAATGAAAGCAAAATTGCCGCTATATCGAAGGTTCGCTGAGGTGAGTGCCAGACGAGGTGCCCACACGATAGCCTCATCGATGAACGCGCGATGGATCAAGTGAGCGTGTTGTGCGTATGATATATTTACTACGTGAAAAAGGCAAAAATTATGCCTTCTTATAATGATCAACGATAAAAATAGAAAATCAAATGAATTCATGTTTAAAATACGTAAGAAGTAATACGTTTCTAAAAATTTCAATTGCTTATTTAAACTTGGTATGCAGGTAATATAATAGGATCGCAAGCTTGGCAACAACACACACACACACACACACACACACACGTACGCGCTTACACGCGCTATCAATCAATCAGAGCCAAGCTCCATGAGACGACAAAGCTCTCGTATCAAGACAGAGGAGAGAAAGACGTGATTCCGGCGATGAGCAAGGATATATAAACAGAAGCAGCCCTCCGAGGCATGCTCGAAAAGCGTAACAAGCTTCGCTCCGTACCTAACATCCATCCTTCTAGGCTAACTATCTCCGTCGAGTACAGTAGTCTAATGTATACGCCAAGGATGTGTGTGTGTGTGAGTGTGCGCTACCTGCCTACTACGTTATATACGCATAGCATCAAAATTGCACTCACCGCGTGCTTTAAGCAATGCGGAGGCAGAAGCTATCCGTCACCATCATCGTATCTGCAGAGACGCGCTGCGCATTCTACCTACGAGTCCTCCGTAATACGAGGCGCGTTTCTATATCTACACGTACGAGTCACGAATCTCTGCGACTCCGCTTGCACGTGTGTGTGTGTGTGTCTGCACATACATAATGCCAGTTTATGCAGCATCACCTTACCATCATAATATGCTGCCACCAGCTCCGTCGCTGCTGCTGCTCGAGTCGTATTGTTCATATAATCGCATATATGCGCGCTGCACGCGACGACGATGATGCCTCCCATCCCATGTATACCTAAAGCATCCCGATGCCCATGTGTCTGTGCGTACAGGACTATTAAGCGACCGCACTGCGCTTCCGGCGCAGTACACACAAATACAGCCAACATCGTACGGGTGTAGTACGAGTGCACGCAGGGACACCTGCAGCACTTCAAAATCGCAGACTCGCCCGCCAAGTATATTCGACCTCTGTGCAAAACGCGCGTATGTCATTGCTACCATTTCTACTAAACCGAAACATGCCATTAACTTTTAATATCGATGCCCACCTTATATATGCTACACGTATGTATACAGGGTACCTCATCCTCCCCTTCTTCTCTCTCTCTCTTTTTGTTTCAGGCTTCGAGTTCGCTTCGACTAGAGTGCATCATCGTCATTATCGCGGACGATGCGACTCGTTGCCAATGCCCGGCAACTATGCCCCAAAAAAAAAGAATTAAAGCCGGACAATCATTCCAAGTTTCGTACAGGCAGTGAGTTTCTTTAATGCGTACACATTCGTGTCATACGTGCTGCGTACTACCAAAAAAGAGGGAGCTGGCATAATGTGCGGATACGCACGGCATAAATATCGGGGCGATACTCCGATGGCCTCGCAGCGGCCTGCGGTTAATTTGAATTTTTCCGTACCGATGAACCTCTGCCGCGCGTCTGTCTCTCTCTCTCTCGCCCGATGCGGCAGGGTTTTAATACCGAATACGCCTTTCATGTTCAAATGTATGATTGTGATTTGATGCTTCTCGTTCACGTATTATGCACGTGTGCGTGACCCTTTGCGTTCTTTTACGTTGTTCCCTTTTTTTATGATCAACTGGTCGTTTTAAATTCGTAAAAACGGGCGGCTATTAATTCGTTGCCAATGTTCGCCAAACTGTATACCCAAATTAGTCCAGTTGTTTCAAGGTGTCCTTACATAAAATTACGCATATGCAGCTCGAGTTTCGTTTAATTTTTAATTACTTATCCGCTCGTCAAACCAAATAATAAATCCCGGGAGGAATTATAAAGTTATTATTTATATATTTTGCTGCAATTTTTTAATGCGATCGTCACAGTAATTTCCAAAACTTACCTCGTCTTTTGTTGTTGCCGTTTCTGTTGTTAGGTTTTTGATGTCTCTTGCGCTGATCTGTCTTTTTCTTGTCTTGGTCTTTTTTGGCAGCGCCGCCGATATCTCTCGGCGTTTCCCTCAGGGCAAAACTCTTGGCGAAATGACCGAGGTGGAGCTCCTTGCGATTGAAGACGCTGCGCATCTCGACCGGATAACTCGAGTAGAATCTCACCCATGACGTGTAAGCTGCGAAAAATACAAAACAAAAGAAAAAATAAGTATAAAGAAAGGAAAAGAGTAAAAAAATAAAAACATTGTATATGTGCGATGCATCGTACGTATACGAGAGTTCATTATTTATCCGACGTGCACCCGTGCGCGCGCGCGTTACGTGCAACACACGGCGGCATCGGCATCAGCAGCAGTACAGGTGAAATGAAAAATGCTTTTTATTATGAGAAACACAAGAGGTCGAGAGTGTTAATGGACGTCTGCGGAGCATCGCTCACTGCTTCGTTAACGTTTCAATTAAAATTTTAATAGGATTCGAGAGGGCTTCGACTCGTCATTTTTTTTTCTTTTCCATAAGTACCAGCATCGCACTTCTCGCTCACTTGTCCGAGCTCCTCTTTCGCCGAGCCCTGGTAGCCTAATGCTATTTTAATGTACTCTTCAAAATCGTATAAATTTCGAGAGACTAGAAATTTATCATCGCACCTCGTGCACAAGTGTACACGTATTTCTCGCTGCAATAGGAATTAATTCTCTCTCCCTCTCTCGAGCTCGCTCGCGAACGCGTTAAAATGATTCTGCGATACATGAACTATATTACAGTAATTTTCTCACAGCCATGCATCATTACTTCGCTCGTGCTCAAGTGTTTACGTGTACGTACGTACACACATGCACAAGCCACTAAATCACCAAAATACGCGTGGAAGAGTAGGGCGGCTACGCAGAGAGCCAAGCGCAAAGCGCAACAAACTCGTCACCGCAATAACACGGCCGCGTGCATATATAAACGAGCCGAGAGCGGAACAACCCTCATACTTCATTCATCGTCACGTGTCGCGCTATAGAGCATAGACACGGGGCGCCACTACTTCACTCGATAGTCATCGATATATTACACGTATATAATACACACGATCGGGCAGGCGCGTGTAAATCCTGCATACAAGTTTGCTATCATCTACGCCATTAGTAGTTCATTCCACCCGCGTAGCAGCATCAACAGCAGCAGCAGCAGCAGCAAAGGAGACAAGTGCCTGAGAAAGTTTTTAAGCTCATTGTGCGAAGCTCGTGCATGCGTGCGCGCGACATGCTACTATATGCTGATGCTGCAAAGCCGGAAGAGGCATCTATACGTGCTATAACATAGTGGCCTTGCTGCGTCGTGCGAAAGTTGACTGGGTCTATGTAGTAGCGAGGCACATATAGACAGTAGAAAAAATTAAGGCGTTAAGTGATGCTTTAAGTTGGCTTTAGGTTCGATGTGCTTTTATACTAGTTTCCCTCGAAGAAATTACGGGAGCGTCGCTTTATTAACGGCCCTAGAACATGTAAGCACTAGTCATCGAGCTTATACATCGATGGAAAATTTCCTCGACTCAGTATAGCTTCATGAATGTTATAAAGCGTGAAAAGTAGTACATTACGTAGGCCCGTGCGCTAGGGTGCGCGTATATAGTAATGTTTTTGATGTAAACGAATCGGCTCGAGCACTCGACGAGTAGTGTATCGAGCTTGTGAAATATTTATATCATTTATACACGTGCGACATTCGTCAAACGAAGCGTTAGCCAACGACTTGAATTACACGAAGCTCGAGCTACGATATGTGCTCCGTTGTGTTCTCGGGAAACATATTTTTATATAATACGTAGGTAGTCAACGACGTCGAAGAGTTGCCTACACAATACCAGTCTTCAATAGTTGAAAAAGCGAGCGCGAAACAGAGCATGCATCGAGCTTGGAAAAGAGAGCGAGAGGAGCGAAGCAAAAGAGAGCCCCAAGAATGTACAAGTGTAATAAAAAAAGCTCCGGCAAAGTACATGTATAATTCTCAACAAGTTTGGAGCGCTTCTAGCAACAGCTACTTGCAGTATAGCTAAAGCTCCGTGCTCTCTAGCAACACACGCTTATATACATTGAGAGTGCGCATTTCCGCGCAGCGCGAGGAAGAAAAGCTCTCGATTCCGCGAAGGAAAATCGCACCAACGCGCCTCCGAAGTACAAGTTTTACTTTGCGTCCGCCTCCCGCTGCTGCTGCTGCTGCTGCTGCTGATTTACCCAGCTGTATAGCGAGCACGATTGTTTGAGATAGAAAAAAGTCGGTGAGCTTTTGAAATTGAGCGGATATACGAGGAGGAGAGACCGGGGGAGAGAAATATTTTTCTCCATTTAGCACATAAATTCTATCGTTGTTGTTGCTTACGCGTGTAGATAAAAATATAAGGAAAAGTTCTTTGCTCTCGCTCGCCGCACGCTATTGTTCCTAATGTAATATAAGTGCAGCTTTATTTCTTATATATCTCGCATTGTACCGAGAGTCTGTGCCGTGTATATGAAACATCCCTCCCGCGTACACACACACACATACTGTAATGCCGCGCAGCATCGCTACCCTATTATATGTGCCATATACGTGGCGCAAAGCACAAAGCCTTAAGTTACTGCGCCTTTGGCGGAAGTCGCATTAAGTGGTTAGATTGTGCGGCAATGCCTCGTGCTATTGCCTTTCGCGTATGTGCGCGCGAGGCTTTATATACCGCCGGCGCTAATAGAAAGACGACAGTGTCTTGGCAGAAGGTCTTTGTTCCTTTTTTCTCTCTCTCTCTTTCTCTCGTCGAGCTGCACAAAAGAAGGAAAAGGCGAGAGCGCATTATCATTAATAACCGACGCGCTTCGACGCGTCGCCTGAACTATATACGGCTCACCTTTATACTAGCGCTCTCGTTGATAAATACGGAAAAATCATCGGCGGCTATGTCGCTGGGCATCCCTCCTTTATTTCCGCGTTAAGCGGAAGATTAATACATGCGCGGGCGCGCGTAAATTCATTCGCCCCATTATATTGTATAGCCGAGCTTGACCGCAGCGCAATCGTTGTGTGCGAGGCACATCCTACCCCGTACACGAAGCAGATCTAAATCGACGAATCATCGGCGCGTTTTAATCATTCAGTCCAGTGAGCTATTCTCTTTCTCTCGCTCTCTGAACGACAAATTCAGACGAGCCAACACGATACTAAGAGACTATACCAGATAAAGACAGAGAGAGAATAATCAAAGCAGTGGAGCGATGTCGAGGGTTCTCTCTCTTTCTGCGCGCCACTTGGTGGCGCCAAAGCGGATGAATCTCGGGCGTTATATTATGGTCGCTATAGTACACACACAATCATCGTGCCCCCCGTCGACGCATAAAGATACAGAAAGAGAGAGAAAGAGAGAGAATAAGAGCGTGTATAGCAGCTAGTGAAAGAAAGAGTATAGTCGAGTCGTTCGACTCCATCGGGGTGATAATGTAGCGAATTAGCGAGATTTCTACTTCCTCGGCCCTTTTATGTTGTCCCCACCCTCTCACCGTAGCTACGTACATATATTCAGCGGAGCACAAGTTGTATACAAGTTTTTTTAGAGCATGAGCTTTTCGGAAATATAGTCGTCGTCGGGAGCGGGACAATTAAATGAATCGTCCAACGAGTTTGAGAGAGTCAGAGAGAAAGAATCCAGAGGGTGTATCACTGCGGATAACTGTTATTGTCTTGGCAGTCGATCACGTATACAAAAGCCGCACCAAAGTCCCATATAAAAGAGTTGCGAGATGGTCGCGCAGAATTGCAAATCTGCACGGGGCTTAATGAGACGCGCGAAGGGCAAACAGCCGCAGCTTTCGAAATCGATATACCCTACGAGTCGGGGAAAAAATTTAAACAAATCCAGCATTGATAAATTAATCATGACGATTTTTCACGCCGAGGGAAAACTCGTGCTCGGCGGCAATCTGCAATAAATACACATGTACAGGGCGCGCTCGCTCACACATGCATTTCTAGCACACGACAATCGATTCATCAATCACTCGAAGCTTTGCAACGAATCGCGCGCTAAAAGAGAAAAAGAAAGAGAGAGAAACGTGGTCAAGTGGCTAGCTGTGTAGCGTCAGTCAAAAATCCTACAAGCGCAAAGTTTGCGGTGTCGATCAGCTCTATTCACACACATGCGCACGTACGTACGTGTATGGGCGTAAGCTAGCCCTCTCTTTTTCTCTCTCTTTCGCTCTCGGGCGATCGAAACAAGCACGATATAAGCCACACAGCGAGCGAACGAGGCAAGCGAAGAGCGAAACAACGATTCTAAGCCGCAGAAAACCTTTTAGAAAGATTTATGGCACGTCGGCGCTGCGCTCGTGTGTGACTGTATTTTATACGTGTGTGTGAGCTGCCAAGCTCCAACTCCCCTTTTTGGTTCCTCGCTGCCGCTGCCGCTGCAAGGCAAATAAACACTGAGAGCTGCACGCCGCGGCGCTGCGGTGGCGGGATACTTTAAATGATACACTCTGATTGATTTCGCTCGGCTATATATACACGTATGATGTATAACGATCGTGCTCGCGCTTCCATCCTATCTCATATGCGCAAGCACCAAAGACTGCAACGCGCCGCTAATAAGAAAAACGAATATAGTCCCGAGTATACGAGCGAGTCATAATCGCTAAATAATTGATAAGAATTTGCGAAGGCGCAAACTTTTTTCGAGCCACATGAATATTTGAGTGGCCGCTCGCCCGTGTGCGTATGTATAATATCTGCACTTGTACCGTTGTAAACTTTATATGCCGCGCGCTATTGATTCTGCTGCTGCCGCTGCCGCTCGTTTTATTTTAAACAGAGAACGAGAGAGAAAGACTCCGTGCGCGACTCGTGAAGGATAATACACACAGACAGTCGATCCCCCCGCCCGAGCTAAAACTTCCCCAAATCGGAGTGCGAATCTCTCTGCACTGGCAGCATGTACAGTAGCTCTTTTTATACACACGCACACCCAATATACATACATCTCGTATAACACGAGGGCGGCGCATCTTTAAGCTAACCCCTCCTCTGCGCGTGTGTGTGTGTGTGTACACACAGGATAAAACACATCCCCGTGATGTAGAGTACAGTAGTAGCATCGTAATGGATTTATTATTGCGCGAAATAAATTCTCTTTTCTCTGGCCGCACCCGCGCCCAAGCAGCGCCAGTGACTAGCGGGCACAACTAGTATATAGCTCGTCGCCTGTATGAGCACGTAATAACCCTAATAGAGCCTGTATACGCGAATACGTTGTGTGAGTGCGTCGGTTCGTGTGTATAGAGAACAAATAACATCATCCCCCGCTAGTCTATAGACTATGTAAATATCGAAGGGTAAAGTAGTTGCTGAACCGAGCTGCTCTGCACACCGTACACACTGCGGTGTAGCATCGGTGACGATGCTCAGCTTGTCGTCGTCGTCGTCACCCCCTACACATCATAGCATAATTCGAGGCTTGACTTTCTCTCTTCTTGTATACACACGCACATAATACACACAGAAACGCGAGTGAGTGGCTGGGTGATAGCTACTATTGGCATTATATACATAAATTATTATCAAAGTATCTGGGATATTGGCTTAATTTTTGCACGCAGCCGTGACTCTCATGCGTAGGAAGACGAGGAGCTTCGCCTCTATACGCATGGAGAGCTCGGCTCGTTCCTTCGCAATTATATGTATTGCACGGAGAGACAGACGCCTAACTCGCTTTATTATTCTCTGCTCCTTTGATTGATTCTAATTCGAAATAAATTGCAGGCCGACACAATTGGCTTTCGTCACTGTTCGTTAACTCGTTATAAAACGACGGCAGTGACTGCATATTATACAGGGACGCGACGTAGACAGCAACGTCGCTGAACGATGCGTGTTCGTTCTATGTGTAATATTGCATATCTAGCTTACGACGACGGCTTGATAGTTTGCGAGCATCCACGAGATACCATATCTACGACGATTCAATTTCTTCCTTTTTCGCTTAAGGGAAACATTCGCACCAATCTGTCAATATAACGATATAATTTTAAGCCGCAGAACTCACCGTTGAACGCCATAGTTTTGAATTCCTTATTCTCCAGTACCAAACTCTCGAACTTATTCTGCAGGTTGGTCGCGCCGGCCTTCCAGTCGTTTTGCTGCGTGAAGCGGCCAATGAGCTCCTTCAGGATCACTTCCACGTCCACGTCCTGCTTGATCCGTATGCGACGGCTCTCCAGGGACCGGACGAACTCCACCTCCGACGGCACGAGGAAGATCACGGCCGAGCCCAAGGCGCCGGCACGTCCCGCGCGTCCAGCTCGGTGCACGTAGTCGCTCAGCGACGTCGGACCCGTGTACTGGACGACGGTGTTGACTTCCCAATTGAGGCCGCGAGCTCCGACATCCTGAAAAGTGGAAATATTCACAATTAGTCATATGCGAGCGATTGTTTGACAATGATGCACTCGAGTTACGGTTTTTTCTTTTACGACCGTTACGTTTTGTTGACGATGTGGAATGCGAAATTATCAAGTACTGTTTACAGTACTTTAAATGGTTTTTTTATCGTGAAAGTATGCGCATTACACTGCATTAAGCAGCAGTCAAATATTATTGAGAGTTCAGCAACTTTGAAGTCATTATACTTTATCAAAAAATAAACATTACCGATTTTCAATTAATATTCCACTGACTGATTAATACTGTTTGTAACGTACAAAGTAAAATGAGTATGCGAAAAATATGGAATATCCAAAGCGATGATAAATCAAAAAGCCATTTTTCTGAAGCTAAATATTGTCATTGTATCGAAAGAATTTGTAACAATCATATATTTGGTAAAAAAAAGCATTAAAAATCAAGGCAACGCACGTTACTCTTTAATTTTTTTTCTAATTGAATAATTTGCAGCTGTGCATTGTATTTATTCAAATCTTGCGTCGGTTAAGTATAACTCGCAGAGTTCAAAAATTTAATAAGATAATCCAGTTTCGAAAATGTCGAAAAAGGAAGGAAAAAAGAAATCGTAGAAGTTAAAAAGAAGTCCAGGGTTGCTTAACAAATGTCTTACAAAAGGCTGTTTTACGGTGCAGCAAAGTCTGGCGGCGAAATTATAGCAGTGGCGCGTCCCCGCTGCGAAAACGAATCGCTCGCTTATAATATTTTTGTGGCCGCTCGAGCTCGTCGCTCGCCCGGCGAGACTTGTAATGTGCACGGTCGAGGTTGGACCCGCGCGGGTCCATCGTACGAGGCTGCACTTGGCTCTATGGGAGGGTCGTCTCCGAAATTCCTCCTAGCGCATGGTTTACTTCTATTTTCAAACCAATACGTAAACGCGTATATTTGTCGAAAGACCCGATAAAACCTTGAAATTCGCAGACTGCGTGCATACGATAAAAGAGAGAGAGATCGATATAACGAGTACATAAATATAAATTGCGTTATTAGGTACTCTCACTCGCGTGATCGCGATTCGCGTGCACTACGCGTATAGAAGCTCGCACACGCGCACAGAAAGATTGATTTTGCATGAACAATCGCGAGCAGCAACGCCGCCAAGTATATAAAGCGCATCGGTGCACGTAACTAGCTATGATTGTGTCATTTGACATTTACTCGTTATACTGCCACGAGAAAAGAGATGGAGAGAATAATCAAGGGTCTATTTCGTAATCGCGATGAAACGCATGTATGAACTCGTGTCGTATCGTCGCTGAAATTAATAAGTCAATCGGGGCAATTAATAGCTTTCGGATATGGAGCCAATTTGCAGTTGTGGAGTCGCGAGGAGTAAGAAGAAACGACGACGAAGAAGAAGAAGAAAAAGCCGAAGCCGGTCTTGCGTGAGTATTAAACATCGGAATTACGGTGTAGCTGCCACTGGATACATATAAGCTCGTCCGAGGCGCATACATAATATCCTTTGCTCGGCTCCAAAGTGGATCGTTTACTACCACGTGCATATAATAAGAACAAGTGCAGCCAGCGCGTATGCACACCGCTGAGCCGCCGAGATATGGAATATTATTATAAAGCGATCGGTGAAAAATGGCCACTCAGAACATCTCACTCGTGCCATAGATCAGGCTCTCGGCCGTTTAAAGTGCATATATATAAAATCCTGCGGCGCGCGAGTCTCTGCGCTACGGGTATCCTTGTTGTTGGCGGCGGTACCGCGCGGGCGGTGTCTTTTCGACCAGCCTCTTTGTTATTTTTCGAGTAGTTGCTTGCGCCCTGTGTTTACCACGGGATGATTAGTTTCCATATTCGTTTGCTTGTTTTGTTTCATTTATTTACTGTTTTTTTTACGGAGCATATGTTTAATAGTTACGTGCAAAGATCGCAAGGACCGCATTCCGAGCCGAGCGCTCTTTACGCACCGATCGAATACATATTTTATCGGCTACGCAGTAGAATAAGGATGAGAAAAAAAATTAAACAACTGCACAGAATTAGAAAAGCATAAAAAATTGATTAAATTTCTAATGACGCATCCGAGGAATTTACCTGTACTAATACAACGAGAAACGCGTGATGATCGACCGCAAGAAAAATCGGAGCTATATACCCATATCGCTTATTCATTCGCGCATATCTTTATAGTCGAAGATCTTTTGTTTTCGCCGGTCATTCGGATCTCGAATGCTAACGCACACGCACATATGCACGGATTGTAATAATAATAAGAATAAGAAGCAAGTATGCGCGCGAGCATTCAAGACAGAAGCTTGTAAAAGTACGAGGTACACATGCTGCATGATGGGCTCGTGTGGCAGTCTCACACGCGGACGAGTTTTGCCAAACCGCAATCACGTTCGAAGATGATCGAATGCGCGTTACGTTATGAACTGCCGCTGCTGCTACTTGGTAGTCTTGGTACCTATATAACTCGAAGCTCTCGACTCTTCATGCCTGCCTGACGCTCCCACGTTTCTCGCCGACGCACAAATTGCCACCGCCGCGTTCGTTTTTCTATCTGCATATCATATATATGCTATATAAATACATATAATGCCTTGGTGAGAAGGCTCTTCATGCGAAAATATGCCTATAACCCATTGCTGCCTCTCGAGCCAATGGAAAATGTCAAAATTAGAGAAAACAAGTGTGCCACTCACATTACGCGATGCCATAAGTTCTACATATAGTGCCGCTGTATACATGCATGAATAATAGTACCTACGGACTGCGCGTGAGAAGTAGAGATTTTTTTCCTCGAAAAATTTACGTACGTAAGTTGGTGTATGTTTAGAGAAAGTTCGATGCATGCGAATGAAAAAAAGAGTAAATTATCGAAAATGAGTTTCCCTCGCGGCTGTTTTCATTTGTGATTTGACTTGATTGTTTGCGCGTATACATGCACTGCAGAGAGTCTTACGAAACTGATTAGCTATTTATCTTGGATATATAATAGAGACTGCTCGGCAAAAGTCGGTCATTGTACATCTGTTGGACACGCGACAATCTGGAAATGATTGTTATTTTTTCCTTCGTCCCATTGCGAACTCAGTCGCGATGATCGTGCATACTTATATTGTGCAGACAGGCAATATGAAAAGATCATATTTCTCGTGGTATGACTGCTTGTCTTTATCGAAACAAACATAATGAGATTAAGTGTACACATATGTACATGCTACCTCGTCATTGACGTGATATATACCTAGTCTTTCTCTATCTCCGTCGCACTCGAACATTATTAGTTGGAATGATAGACGAGAAAAGCTGTTTAAAAATTAACGCGGCATGCGCCGTCACAGATACTGCAGCAGCAGCAGCAGAGATGCAGAGTAATTGCGCGCGATTACGTAGAAACTCCTTAAATTGCATCGCCAGAGATTAATTGAATCGACGCGATCCGAGAAAGAAAGCTAATTTGAAGCTCGATTCAATCGTTGCCTATACGTTGCAGCTCTCGGGTAATGCTTCTTTGCGCTGCTCATTCATCTGCGAAAGAGCACGAGTTATTATTATCGTTATCTCGAGGGCACTCAAGAGACGGGCTCGTTTTTTCAACAATATTTAATAAACTTGTGACTGAGACGAGCAAATCGCAATTATCACTACTAGAAGTAAACAAACAAACAAAGAGTTCGAGAGTTGGCAAACATTTTGACGAACTGCCAGATCGTTCGTAAGTGCACGCGCCCGCGCCCGCGCTTGCCGAGTCGAACAATTTTCCCAAAGAGGAACGCGTGTCTGCTCGACTGTATGTACATGCGTGCGTATGCAAAGTATACACAATTCGAGTCGTTATATTTGCACGGGACGGGGCAAAAAATGAAAAAGACGAGTAATAATGAGCTCGTTAAACAATGTAGGTGCATTAAGCTCCTATGCAGCACATGTCATTGGGAGCGCGCGACAGAAGAGGGAGGCAGCGGAGAATATGCGATTTTACAGTCCGATTCGAATACAACCCGCGAGCACAAGTGCACCGAGTACGCACATACGCGTACCTGTGCGAAATGTTTACTAATATCCATGGCCTGTTACTCTAATTACAGCTCTATAATACCAACTGCTGTATCCTACGTGTTGGCTTTTTTTTTGGCGAGAAGCTCGTATTTAATTTCGTTTTTAAGGCACAGAGAAAGAGAGAGAGAAAGACAGGAAAAGAGGATGTGCGCGCTGGTTAATTTACAGCTCCGGTTGCGCGCTTTTGTCTTTCTTCGCTCGCTCGTAATAAGCCCGCCACTCGTGTATATATGTAGGTAGAAAGAGAGAGAGATACTCCCTTTTTTGATTGTGAATGCGCCTCGAAAGAGAGAGATACACGCGGTACCGCAGTCAAAAAGGCCCTTTGTGTTTTTTGAGTTTTTTTGAGTTTAAGAGGTCATTTTGCAGTGTCGTTGCTATTGTTCCAGCGAGGATTTTAAGAGTTGTATTTTCGTGCAAGAAATTATAATAGCAATGGAATTTAACGAGAGCAATGAGAGAAAGAGAGAGGGGACAAAAAATTGGCCACCTTCGAGTCTCACAGAGAATTACAGTTGTGTAAAAACCTCTTTACAATGAAATTTTTTGCTCCAATTTGTCACACGAATAGCTTGCGACGAATAATTGTTTACGAAAAAAGAAAAAAAAAAAGAAGAAAAAATTCAATATTTGCGCACTTACGCAAAACAAACGCGCAAAATTTATCATTAGACACATAAACAGACGTTATTCAATAACTGATAAGAACCATAAAAACTTACCGTACTGAGAAGTACGCCACTTTCAGCTGCGCAAAAATCTTTAAATGTTTTGTCTCGGTCTTTTTGGGCCATGTCTCCGTGTAATTTGAAAAATTGCACGTTATCCAGAGTATTCAAACCTACTCCGTATTCCTCGTTGTCAGGTTCGCACAGAACTGTAGACAAAATTTCTGTATAGAACTCAACCATACCCCGCGTTGCCATGAATACCAACATCTTGTGACTTTTCTGTGACTGTAAAAATCCCAAATAAATATATTCATTGCTTGTTGTCAAAATAAATGGAGAAGTAAAAAACTAAATGAGTTTTTACCTGAAATTTGCTAGCAATAAAAGCGCTCAACGCTACCAATCTCAGCTTAGGAGGAGTTACAATATAACTCTGAGTTACAGTTTGTGGTACTACCCAGTCTTCATTCACTTCACTCATATCACCGTTTACTGCTTCTATGTTATCTTTAGCAGCATCAACAAATGTTGGATTTTTCATAGTTAACCCAGCAAGCTTGTCCACTTTTTGGGTTAATGTTGCAGATAAAAGAATTGTTTGTCTCCGGAATAAATTATCATTGGAGGGTGATACATCTGTTTCTTCAGATTTTTTATCATCAGTAACTGATTTCTTCTGAAGTTTGTCGCTTTCATCGTCTGATTCATCTTCACTGCCAGAGTGATATCGTTTTATAGCCTCTTCTATCTGCTTCTTTTTTTCAGAATCTTCGTCTTCATCTTCGTCTTCAACTTCACGTTTGTCTTCATTCTTTTTTCCGACAATGTCTTTGTCAACATCCTCTTTTTGTTCATCTGGATTGATATGCTGCTTGAGCAATTGCATAGGATTGTAATCAGAATTGTTGGATTCTGGTTCTGCCCCTTTGAGAGCTTCTACAATTCTGTAACATAAATTCATCATTCTCATTACCCAAATTCACTTTTAAATAAGTGTACAAAATTATTCACTTACGCTGATATATCTTTTTCATAACCCATATCAAACATTCTGTCAGCTTCATCTAACACTAATGTTTGAACAGAATCCAACGTTAAAGCTTTTGTGGATTTGATGTGATCTAATAACCTTCCAGGAGTAGCTACTAATACATTAATGCCTTTTCTTAGTTTATCTTTTTCTTTATGATTATTAGTTCCTCCAGCTACAATACCAGGAACTATCCAAACAAATGCCTAAAAATAAATAAATTAATTTAAAAGTATGTTTATGTAGTGAATGTAAATAAAATTTCTTCACCTACCTTGACTAATTTTAAAAAGCAATTGTATGTTTGCTGCGCTAATTCTCTTGTTGGTACGATTACTAATGCTTTAATACCGCACTTTCTGTGTAGCTTTGGTCTAACACTCTGTAATTTTTCAATAATGGGTAGGGCATAAGCAAGAGTTTTACCAGAACCTGTCTGAGATCTGATCAAAACATCTTTGCCAGACATAATTACTGGTATTGCTTTTTTCTGTACAGTCGTCATCTTAGTAATCTTAAAATTTTGTTCTAAATTTGCTACTGCATGAGGGTGAATATTAAGATCACTGAATTTTTCAGCAGTAAAAACTTTTTCATCAATAGGTCTTACAAAACGTTGACCTATGTGTGGAACAATAGGGTTATTTCCAAACAGAGAAGATATTTTACCACTTTTTGAATGAAGTTTTGAATTCTGGTCACTTGCATGTACGTCACTTCTTGTTTTGTCATTAAATTTTTCAAAAGGTCTTTTAGCACTATCTGTGCCAAATTTCCTTTTCTTATTAAGAGGAGCACCATCTGATTCTTGATTAACATTTAACATAAGACCAGTTTTGTTTTCTGGTGTCGAAAACTTTCTTTTAAGATCAGCTTGAACTTTATCGCCTGTATCCATTTTTTGAGAGCTTTCTTGTTTCTGTTGGGAATTTTGAGAAATACTCGTTGTTACTTGTTGTTTGGCAGATGATTCTTGCACTTTAGACACTATGGGTTTGGAGTTTGCAGTAACATGTGCATCAGGCTGCTGAGTACTTGATGTAGTGTTGACAGCTAGAATATAAGCACCAATTGATTTAAAACAATTTCGGGATTATAAAATATTATAACATATTTACAATATTTATCTTCACTGTGCCCCTCAATAATAATCAAAAAGTGACAAGTGGACATTACCAGCATTTTGAAAATAACAAACACATACTTTTTATACACCTATTATTACATAATAATGTTGTTGAATTATAAAATGTACTACGAAAAGAATCACTTACCATCGGAAATTTTTCTCTTTCTATTGACAATTGCCTTAATAGAATTGTTAGGAACAAATGCGTCTTCGGCGTCATTTCTCTGCCGAGAAAATTTTTTGCTTTTTGCCACTGCTGATTTTTTAAAATATGCAGCTGGCTTTACTTTCTTTTTTCTCTCTCCACTCACGACATTTAAACAAATATCCATTTTTAACGTGTTATGTATAAAAAATCCAAAGAACCTGTCAAAACTATACAAAAATACAGTGCACTTGTGTATAGATTAACCTAAAAAGCACGTGTTTACAATGTAGCAACTAGCAGCCGCCGCAGTAGGCTGAAGTTTCGATAGGCAGCAGGCAGCACCACGCGGTGGGCCGGTGGGCGGCGGGAGCGACGAAAGCGCCATCGAGTCACAAGCTCTGTTATTCCATCTTCTGCTATACATTCGGTTTATTTAATTAAGAACACATGCGTCGCCTGCTGCCGCTGAAAATTATCTCGTCTCGATTCTCGTTCATTCGTAAAAGCAAAACTTTTGCTTCGGTACACATTGCTC
Source organism: Trichogramma pretiosum (assembly GCF_000599845.2). Taxonomy (NCBI): domain Eukaryota; kingdom Metazoa; phylum Arthropoda; class Insecta; order Hymenoptera; family Trichogrammatidae; genus Trichogramma; species Trichogramma pretiosum. The sequence goes on from NW_019641686.1 coordinate 394,056, forward strand.
CGTACGTGTATGTACAGGTATATATGTTGTATTGGCACGAGCCTATTAATAATCTTATAAAGTCGGGCGCTTATCACGATAACGAGTCATTGAAAATCAAACGCTCGTCGCGACAATACAGGTGCAATGTAAAATTGGAGAATTCGCCTTGTGACATTAAAAAAAAAGCAACGCCGTGCATAAATTGATCGTCAGAGTTGATAGTCGCTGCAGCGTTTCTGTGATCTTTCGCATAAATAATAATACCGCATCGCCGCCTCATACCGTACCTAGAATGCCAAGTGGACCCGTCGCAACGCTCGGAACCACGTCTGGGCTGCTAGGCCAACAAATACGCCTCTTGCATCTCGAAGCGATAGATTTTTGTAAGACTAAAGTGATCATTTAGTGCTGTGGTCTACATCAAAACACGCAGGCAGGCGTGAGAGTGAAAGTTTTTTTTTTTGGAAAAAATTCAAGTGAATCGGCGGAACGCAGTCTGCAGCGTCGAGTTTCCCATGGTTTGGCGAGCAATATAAACAGAGAAGAACAAACATAGATATTTCCAACGGCTGTTTGCCTCGTTTTCGAGTATATATACAAGTTGCTCAAAGGACCGGATCATCGTCAGTATTCTGTTGCGGTCAGCGTTGAATCGGTGTTAGAGAGATCTCGGTGTGCCACGAACGCGGGACGCGTTAAATTCTCCGCAGTTTTTCCGCGAGAAAAAGGTGAAAAATTCTCAACCTTCCTTGGCAAAATGTCCGCGTTCTGCTGTGTAGATCGGGCATTGGCGGTCAAGCTGATCGGTACCTTTGGACTGGTGAGTACTTGGATTTGTACGACCCAAGTGGTGCGCACGTAACATGCATAATAAATAAGATTTTAAATGGAAACTTTTGATTATACATAAAGGTGCAAATCTATATTTGCATGTATATGTACGTAACACTTGTGGTGTCAGTCGACGCGCCTCGTTTATTTTCGTTGATAAATTTACAAATGTCATGCGATATTATATTTTCGAGACTCGCTGCGTCTCGCGGTTATCTTCCTCTCTCGTTCTCCAACTATGTAGGTATTGTTCTGTAAATTAGCGATAAGCGGCGCGCGAAATTTTTCATTGTTGATTCTCGCACTCGCGCGACGAAAGAAAAGAGAGATATCTGCGCGCGATTTAATTTTAATCATAATTAAAGATTGATATATGAGTTTATGTGCAATCACGAACTCGATTATAGTTTAGTTGCTCAATCGTAGGAACGATTTCAAATGATTACATGTTTTTATCTTTCGTTCGTTTCTATGGCAGTCCTTGTCGATCTTGATGATCAACATGCTGGTAAGCAACTTCTTCGCCCGGCCGGAAGAGGAGGACTTCATCCTTGCCATCGAGTCTTGGGTTTTGTTCGGCTTAAACTGGACCTTCGTAATGCGTAACCTGCAAGTGGTAGAAACTGGTGGGTTTGACTGTTTTTTATATGAGACTCGAAGTGCGTGCACGAATGAGCTTGATGAAAAAAATGTATTTTGTTTTTCAGCCCAAGCTTTGATGACGTGCGTGATCATCTACACGCTGATTTCGTTGTTTGCCAATGCGCTCTTAGCTTTGGGAGCTTTATTGGTAAGTTTCCATGCACATTTTCTATACGCCATCAATTTGAAATAAAATTCGCTCATGCGTGTGTATCGCCTGGGTCGTACTTATTGTATATTGACGAATTTATTACTCATACACGATTAAAAAAATCGTAATGTGTTGTAACAAACCTCTAAATTCAAAAAGTATAATTAAAACACCAATTCATAGATAATTAATTTATCAGACAATACCGCTTATGTGGGCAAATTTCCAGAATGTGGTCGCTTTAGATAATTTTGAAACTAAATTTTTAATTTGACGCGCAGCTCTGCAAATCTCTATATTTTTTGAATTATATTAAAAGAGATGAAAAAGCCTAGCTCGATTGAATTTCAACAAATGCTCAATAAGCAATACAGATCATTATAATTAATCCGTATTTATCCGTGATTAAATAAAATTTCAATAATTGACCGCTAATTCGATCGATCGCAACCAAATTAAAACTTTCAATACAAGTTACACTTTAAGATTATGTATGTATTTTCAATCGAGTGTGCAACATCGGGGTATCTCAAGGCGATCGCGTTTTGGAAATGTACTCATATTTCCCTGAATAATTAACGAATCGATCTTGTGCGCTAGTTAATTTTGCAAATATCAATTTCGACATGATACGAGACTAAAGATGATTTTTACTCTGCAGCGTAAACCATCCTACACTTTGCCATACATGTACATACAAATGATCAGCATCGCGGACCAGACTTTCGCTTTGATGATACAATTGGCTAAGAGCGGGGATAGTCAAAACTACGATAAATCGGGCTGGTATATTCCCGCCTGCAGCGCCTATCTTTGTAAGTCTATTTGGAAAATCACAAAAATATCCAATAGATGAATAAAAATTTATAAAAAATTGTTTTCTCTTTTTTTCCAGTACTTAGCGCCTACTTCTGGATGATCGTATCGGACGCGCGCCGCGAGTGGCTTGACAACGAAAGAACAAGCGAGATCGAAGCTGCATTGGCCGGAGTGAGCAGGCACTCTCAGCTCCAAGGCAATGCTATGGACTCAAATCTACCCAAGACTCCGTCCTACATCTCCACGGGCTTGTTCAGTTTCGACCGTAGCCCTTGCCCACCGTCGAGGCAAATTTTCACAATGGTTTGAAAAGGCCTGATCCATTAAATGAGCCATGTGTGCTATGTGATAATTTCTATTCGATAATTTAAAAAAATGTAAATATAGTTATGTAAGATGTATGAATGATTGTCTCAAAGTTTGTATGTATGCGTAAACAAGGATTGCTTTTCAATTGGCCATGCAATGAGCGATAAGCATTTAACATAGTTTATGTATAAAATAAGTTGAAATGCATGACTCCAGAGAATAAAGACTACAATGTGATATTTGACCAAATAAAAAAAAACATAAAAACGATGTGTCAAGTAAATTTTTTAAACTTACAGCGAGTGTTTTTATGCATCGGTTTAGTATCCTTCTACTTTTTCCGCCTGTGCCGCACATATCGAGCAAAAGTTCCAGTAAGCGAGAGCATCGATTTTACGTGCATATTTAAAGCGGGAGGAAAAGAACCTTTCATTCATTATTAAGGCTCAATGGCATGGAAGTCGTTGGATGTCGGTGTACGCTTACGTAAATCGGAAGAGAGTCGCGACGCGTGACGGCCACTTTGCTCGAGCATTTTTCATCGGAAAATGACTTGAAAACCCCTAAACTTCGTAAATGTCGCAACATCAATCGAGGGTTATATTTCTCTATCTCTCTTTGCTCGTCGATAAGCAATCTGTGCTTTTGGTTTTTTCTGCCTCAAACTGCCGCTTTCCTGTGAGATCCCCGACCCATCCATTATTTCTCTCTGCTTGGCTTTCATTTTATTAGGCTTCTTTTTTTGTCGAGGAAAATAGCCTGGATTGTAATCGTCGTTTTTATGAATAATACCTCATACAATAAATTTTGTAAAGTAGCAAATTTTTTTATAATGATCTGAAAACATTCATGCAGGGAGTAAAAAATAAACTTTTCGAGAAATGTACGCTGTACAGTTGGAAAAAAGGTAGAAGCACATAGCAGAGGTGGATGGAAGAAAAGAAGGAAAATTTGTCGGTCTCGAGTCGAGAGAATGTGATTTAGCACGCTTATATGTATGTGTGTGTAGGCTACTATACACGAAGCTCGAGTCGGGCAGAGTAGTTGAACTGCAGTTGCGTTGGTATATATAGGATAACGGGGGCGCGTCGTCGACTTACTCGCTGGAGAAAGAAGCAAGTTAGTTTTATTTCACAATCCATCGGCTGCTCTACTGCAGCGGCAGCAGATATATGTACAGTATCTCTCTCTCTCTCTCGCTCTTACATAGCTCGCTCGCTGTCAGTTGGCGTTTTAAAAGTTTGCGACAGCCTACAAATTGGCTCGGGCTTCTTTTTAAAAGCGCGCCAACCAAGCGCGTCCGTCGACGTCGTAGCTATACACCGAGAACTGTTATACGCTCCTTCTTCCCTTTTTTTTATTGCCCCTTCCGCTCTCGACTCTATATAGATTGACGTATTGCCGTGAAGGAGCAGCTTCGCGACGATATCGAGCTATGAATTTCCAAGTACTCGAAGGATGAGAGACGTATACACTCATATATATTATATAATACGCCGGCGCATGAATTTATGCGTATCGATGAGGCTGCACGAGCGCACGTATATATATTATCGGCGCGGGGTCATGATGCACTGCACCGCTCGACGTATCTTATATTAAACTCGATTTTGTATCAGTGTGTGAGAGAGAGAGAGAGAGCTGTACTTATATACGATGTCGCAGAGAATGAGATCGGAAGTTTGCGCCGCGAATAAACACCTTTAATGCTCGACGCGCCGTAAAGTCATCAATTTAAGTCGACGAGTTGGCTCGTGCAAGCTTCGACGGAGCCCTATAACTTTGCCAAGCTCCAGAGAAATAGAGGGCTTTAATTATTAATCGATAGCTGCGTATTAATTGTTTTCTCTCAGCGAAGCTTTAATGTATTATAGGTGGAGCGCGTGGCAGCTAAGTGAGATTTTGTGTTCCTCGAGCCGAGCGCGAGTTGCGCTGCCGAGTCGAGCGAGCTAGGCTTCGACGATTTCATGCGACCGAGATTAATTGGTCGGTATATACCAGCTGTAGCTCGAAAGCTGAATTACGAGCTCTGCACGAGTCAACTTTTGCCCACGTATATGTGCTATATTGGAATGCTTCGTCGTGAAACGTCGTGCGACACTGCACGACTTCTTTCTATTTAATTCCCCGTTTCGAATCGTGCAGTGCTTCGAAAACTTATTAGTTGCAGTCGAGCGTTTGAGCTTTCGCGGTCGAATGCGCCAAGACGAGATTAAACGTATACGAAAAAAGTACAAAGAAAAAAACCCTGATGCCAGGCAAACGAGGCCTCGACCTTTCAACATCACGAGCTTTTTCCGGGCAATTTTATCGATTTATCCTGGCTCCGTTTAGGCCTGCTGCTGCTGCAAATCGCTATGGTAAAACAAGCTCGCTCCACGTGGCTGAATCGTGCGGACGCTGTATATGATCGCGACAAAACGGGATGCGTACATGGCGGAGCCGAACGAAGCGAATGAACGAAGAGCGGAACTGAACGGACCATAAAGCTAACCCAATGCTGTATAAAATAACCTTTAGCGACTCACACAAACATCCGCACGCGTCTTCGTACGATACAATAAATACATTTGCTGCAGTTGCTGCTGCTGCTGCTGGTCGGATCGCTGAATAGCCGAGTTGCGTCTGTGGCACGAGCGACCATCCCCTCGCGAGCACATCGTGCAGGAAAGTATAACTGCAGCGAGCACACGAGCTGCCATCGGGGGGATACGATTGTATAAAGTAATTCGCGACATCGTGCACCGATCATTGTTAGCAAACTTCCCGAGGACTTATTAACAGTAATGATAAATCTCAATAATTACCATTTATCGATTGTTATTCCCGCATGATTTTGAGTAAGCTATTCTGAAAACCCCCTGAACATTTCAAATACATTTTATGAAATTCGATCATTTCAACTTTCATCGCAAAAACTGTATGAGTTGGTTAACTTAGTTAACGTAGATTTGAGGAACATATTAAATGGTGATAGGCAGCTGACTATCCGTGGCAGCGATATTCTTTTGGTTTTATAATTTAGGAATACATAATATGCTGCTGTTACAAATTTGAAAATGAGGAGGAACTTTTTTCCCGTGTACGCTTGTATATGTAGAAAAATAGACGCGCCGCAGTTGCGCATAAAACTGCCAGTAATGGTTGTCTAAAAGGTCACTGCGCTTCGACGTGTATCCTACATAGCTACATCGCACAGACGACCCACGCGTTGAATAAATGCACTCAAACTTCATAGGCGCGTGGGTAAACCGTGCACGATACATACCCTGCATAAAAAGCGCAATGAATTTCGAATTTTTATAGCCATGGCCCCTGTATGGGGCTCGTCCGCCGTATTATCTCGCATATAATACACCATAAATGTCCTGTCATCGCAGAATCGCCGAAGCTAATTGATACGATACAGCACGCGTTATCGTTCGAGACGCCGCTCGACCTGCACTAGGCTTCATGGGAATAAACTATTTCCAGCATGCTCGAGTGTATTAAAACATCGTTTAGCTCGATACTCTTGCGGCGATGATACGTAGATAATAGCTCGACGACGGGGGCTTTATAATGTTCATGAATCATTTTTTTTTCATTCACGAGCGTAGCGGAATGATCCACGGGTCCTTTTTGAATATATCATCCCACATTTAAATACATGACATTCCGCTCGGTGTTACATTATTCTAAACAAGAGGATCCGTATTATGATTTACATGCATGCAGTCGCTATGTATTAAATTTAAATTTAAAATTTTTCTAAATACGTGTAAGTCCTTTAGTTTTCTATGTGTATCGTTCGATATAATTATAGCAACCTTGATACTTTTTTGGAAATTTAATAATAATTATGTGATTTTTTAGGGTAGTTGACTTATTGCACCTGAATAATTTTTAAACCAAACCATTATGAAAAAAATAGTGAAACAATAAAAATACTATTTCTTCTGCTCGAAAAAAAAACAAATCTTTTATTAATTACAAGGACTGATTTACGTCTCTTTGAGAGATATTGTACATATTTCAAGTAGTCAAGTAGTTGACAAAACGTAGTGATCAATATAATGTTTGGTTAGCTAGAGAAAAAATGATGTAGTTTTTTGACAATTTTTTAATCAGTATTTTATTCTACGAGATCGATAAATTATTTCGATCAAGTTATTTCGCTTGTTCAGGAAAGTATAACGCGTGAATAAAAAATTGTGAATTCAGCATAAATCATAAAGATGGAACGCGCACAGTACATAAGTAAGTATACGCGATGATCGCCTCATGATTTCTCATTCATTCTAGTGAAAATTTGTACATCATAATATACATGCCATTGTGCGTTGAATATTTATCGTCGCCCAAGTAAACCGACGTTATGCGCTCGCCACGCTGATTAAAAAATATACACAGTACGATGGTGAGAGAAAAGAAGCCGCGATTTTTGTTACGCTGCTAATAAAATAATAACTGCACGCGTTAAGCCTAATGATATACGATGGGATCGTGGGCGATGATCGCGTAGTATCGGCCAGGCCGCACCGGCCCGACTTTCCATGCAGCCAACTGCGAAAAATTAAATACCTCGGATATAATAAATCCTGCTTAATACGCGCGAGTATAGATGTACGTATGCATACGGACTAAACGTGAAAAAAGCTTCCGGTCTACTTCGGTAGTTTTAATGTACGTTGCGCAAACGTGGCAAATGTAACAATCGAAATTAAAGGTCGATCGTAATTTTTTTCAATAATCGCACTGCTATGCACTAGGACTCGTTGCGAAAAGTATTAAATCCCCTCGTGCGCGTACATCATAATGCATAAGGAGCGATAATTTAGCTAGATTTCAAATCGTAAATCGCCGAGCGCAGCGCACGGCTGGAGATAGTTATAAATATGAAATAACGAGGCGCACGTCCGCAAGGAATTGTATACCTGCATGCACGAGCAAAAGTTTTCGAATCGATGATTATTTCCTTACGAAAGGAGCACGTAAGGCATACACGTGAATGCTATACGTACATCGCATACCACTGCGCACATCATTTTCAATCGCACGAGAATTATGAAATGTAGCCCACTGCGGGCCGCGTTTATAATCTCTACGTCGAGCTACATTCGAGCTGATTATATTTGCTTTCAGGGCGTGTGTGTGTGCCATTAGTCGGGTTGAAAAAAAGTAACAAAAATAATTCACGCGGAATTTCTCGAGCTTTTCTCACACTCGTATATGCGCGCGAGTGCGGGTGCGGGATGGTGTAATTAAACATCATCAGAATCAACGTTATACTGTACAGTAGAACACGCGCGACATTTGCAGTAGCGTTTCGAATTAAAACTAGCGCGTGCGGATTCATTAGCATCTCGTCAGCAATTTTTTTCTCTCTCTTGCTCTTTTTTTGTTGGCCTTCCCCTTCTCTCTCTCTCTCTCTCTCTCTCTCTCTCTCTCTCTCTCTCTTTCTATCTTTCTCTCAGTTGGGCAAGAACTAAATTCCAGTTGCAAAAAGATAAAAGTTGGACTAAAGGCGTACGTAACTCGGCTCACTCCTACATCTCTTATTAAAGTTGTATGTTTACAACTAGCGCAGTTGGCAGCTGCTGCTCTACATACAAACAGCCTCACACACTTGCATCAGCTACGTTTTATACACGTATACATCCAAGTCGCGCAACAAATTAGCTCGATGTTTTAAATCCAATCTTTCTAGCTGGCTCGCTCTCTGAAAGCACCGCCAGATATGTGTATAGCGCGCTGCAGCATCAAGATCTCTCGCTAGCTGCTTTACATTTCTGTCGCGCTCGCATTTGAGGTGTAAAATATTAAAGTCTCTCTTTTGCCTCTGTCGCGGCGGCGTCGGCGGCAGCTCGTCAGTTAAGCTTTTTTCACTCCTGCGTTATGCATATAAACATGCAGCTTGATGTATAAATACGGTTCAAAGCCTGCGCAGAGCCGTGTTTACATTTGTTCGTGGTGGTCTGAAAGCTTACTCGTCGCTAAAACTTGGATAATTGTTTTTTTTTCCGCAATTCGATGCCGATACGATTGCAATTCGACCCACATTGTGTACCTAATACATAACATTGATACGCAATAATCAACGCGCAGATCTTAATTTTCGTAAGTCTACAATGGCTTTTAAATACACATATTGGTAGGTCGCGATAAGATCCAAGTTGTCAATGGTTTTATGCGCGAAAGAGATGAAAAGGGCTATATAGTTTCAGCGACAAGATGTGTGCGATTTTCATCGACTCTACCACTCGCGTACACATGCACGCGAATAGATTCATCAGTGCGTTCGTACAACGGGGCATTTAATCCCCTGTAATACAAGACCTGCCTTGGCAAATGCTGCTCTTTTTTACTGCCGCTTTACACTTTTACTCGAGGCTTTGCGCGACTGCTCGCCGAGGACATCTCGTCGATTCGTTGCCAGTGCGGTCTCTATTCCAGAGAGATTCTTATCTTATCCGAGAGCTCTTTAAACTTCTACATATATACATACAAGTGTGTACGTACGTAGTAGTACTGGATATCGTAGTGGTCCATATGCTAGGCTAGCTACACTATACGTGCCAGGAGAACCCTAATAAGTAAGGAGCGAGCATCGAGTTTTTGGAGCGCGAACCGAGAGTACGGGACGCTTTTTTGCCGACCCCTAACGATATTACGTTAACTTGACTGCGCACTCGAGCAGCTGGTCAGAGAAAAACTACGAATACAAGCTTGGAGTCTCGCGCACAAAAATCATGACGCATAAGTATTAATTGAGTCAGCTCAGGAATATCGACTTTACATAGCGATTAATTAAAAATGTTGTTTGCTCGACCCATCGATTGGCTTTTGTTGTCTAATAAATATGCTATGAAATAGCGAAAAGATGTGTGCGTGCGTAATATTTGTGCTGTAAGCTGTTGTTGCAGTGCTATGCAGGATGGCTCAGCGAGAGCTCGACTCATGCCGCCGCTCCGCGAGCGTATATATAATTTATTCGGCCCGAGGTCGTTAAAGTTTCACAAGTCGAGCACGTAAAACGCGCGAGATTGCAAAGTCGGCCCCGGCTATAATATAACCTTTTCCCAAGCTCTTTCGTCGCTCGCTCGCAGTATATAAAGCGGCTGGGGATCCGAGAAAATTATGCAGATCTGTCGTCGTCGTAGAGCTCGCGACTGCGAAAGCTTTGATAAACACGCGCGCAGCTTTCGCAGCAGCAGCAGCTCTCGCTGCTCCGCATGTCGCTCTCTCTCTCTCTCTTTCTCTTTTTCTCTCTCGCTTTACATATATATACAAGTATATATGGCGCGTAGGCGCTTGCGATCGTTATGCAGATTCGTCTTCGTAAAATGGCGTTCGCAGTGTGTATCCCACCTCTCGACGGCAGCTCAGCCACCGCCGCCATCAGCGTAGCCACCACCTCCTCCACCACCGCCGCCACCACCACCACTACCACCGCTTCAACACTTTGCTATATAGCTACTTATTTTTCCCCAATGAAAGTTTGCACTCTCTGCTGGCGGCAGCGTCGCTTCGACGCTCCATCATGTCCTGTTGGCCACGAATTATCTCACGGGAAAAGAACGAGCGCACGATTATATGTGATATCTCCAGTATACTATATATGCTCGTCGAGTACTGGTATACGTTTCACACCCCTCGTCGGAGTGGAGCACGCTAGACGAGGCGCGTCGCCGCTCGCACCTAACGTGTTTACTTAGGCAATCGCTTCGCACGTACGTGCATTATACAGATTTGGCAGCTACTCGAATTACAGCTAGCTCGCAGCGCATGCTCCAGCTATCAATTTTATTCGGCTTTAGCGATCGCAAAATATTTGCCGTTTCTTCGTGCACAACGATCTGCACGGTATACCGAATGCATCGCTTTGAGAAATCCGAGAAGTCGATCGATCGATGCGATAATTACGCAGAAAAATGACGCTAGCTCCGTTCGAGGTAGAATAATAGATGCTTTGGCTGAGCTAAAGAGCAACTCGTTGTTCGTCTTAGAGCTGCACCACATACAGAAAACACTGCGCTGAGTAAATACCAAGGCTACAGCCCGTGTAGCGAGTGGCACAATCAAGGCGTTATTACGATATGTTTTATTCATGCCCAATCTTGACACGGAGCGCAAAAGTGACTCCGGAATATGTACACCTCCGAGGCGCGTACACGTATTCCGCACGCTTAACGCGCGACGCTTTTCGGAAAGCAGAGCGGGACTGCTCCTACGTATAATATAAACACACACACACACACACACTCGCATACGTAGGAGAGAAAGATACACGCGCGGAGATAATATTTAAGCAGGGCCGCGACACTTTTGCCTCCCTTTGCGCTTGCGTATGCTCTTGCTACACGCGTGAGGCTGAAATATTTCGACGCAGCCTGGTGTTTTCCCAGCTCAGGGCTAATTGCGCGCTACGTTTTACTCTCGTATATACACCTGCGCGTAATGTGCCTGCTGCTGTTCTTATAGCTTTATGTTCTTAAAAGAGGTGGAGTTGGAGAGAGAAAAAGCAAAGCAGAGAGCGTGTCAGGAATATATCCGTGTACATAGCGAACAAACGACGAACCACGACGCCATTATATGCGAATTTCTCCGCAAATGTCTTTCGCTCGTTCGCTGTTATGTGGTTCAAGCTTATTGAGCTTGCGACGTATGGGTGTTTATGATGCGCGTCAACGCAGCCGCGCGATCGTTAACGGCCTCGACAACAATGACCACATTCATATACCTACACTTGTACATTATATTTGATAATTGCAAGCTTTTCACTCAATGAAATTACCATTTGACCCGAAAGAGAAGTGGCTGCGTCTATTGGCTTGACTCTTCTAGAGCTGCTCCGAATCCACGCAGTAAGTATACGATGATACAAAGCAGATGTCTGAATCACGTGCGCAAGCTTCTATCGTTGGCAATTATCATTAATCAGGCGTAAAGTAAGCTTCGCGCGTTCGTGTCAATAATTGACGGATTCGATTCTGCACGTATACTCGGCGCGCCGTACTCCACCTAATGTCCACTCACATATATATCACATACAGCATACGAATGCGCAGATCGACGCTGACCCTCGCACATAATGCACGTGTATTATGTGTATACGTACGCGCGACGCCCGCTGAATTACACTTCCGTAGCTCCACGTCTATGTGTGTGCAATTTAACGTGTTGAAACGGTAAATGTATGTGTTTTGCATCGTACGTTGTCCTGAATCGACCCGCCTGTATTATTCCGAGTCTGAGCTGTCAGGGACCACCTACTACGAGTGTTTGTCATACGCAGCACGATATAGGCTTTAGTCTTTCACTAATTAGCTGCACTTATTCGCAATTTTTGCAAGAAACGGCCCTTTCGTAGCTTATATTTTCGTTTCAATTTAGTTTGTCGCGTACGATAATCGATCCGGCATAGTTAGAATCTCTACGCGATTATCATAGTCAAACTGTAAAAGACCCTATAGGAGGAGCTGCCTACATTATCATCACATCTCAACTAAATTCGTTTACCGAAACAATAATGTCTAGAGGTACCTGCACATTCAGTATGTAAACACAATTTAATTGTTTATTTGCTTTTTTTATGAGCCAATAAAACTAATAATTACCACACATCGATTACGACTCTTTTATTTAGCTCTCGAACGAATTGCCGCTTTATATTTGATTCATAAATTCTCGAGCACGCACGTTCAGTGCATAAATCGACCAAATGAAACGCCCTATAGCATCGTTGAATTTCATACATATAATAAGTATATTCGTATAATCTCTACCAGCCAAGTTTTAAGAGCTATTTCAAACTTTTTGTGCCGACAAGGCGATCAGAAACATTTTATTATTGAATGGGGACAAAAAGAAAATCAACGCGTCGAAATTGGCGCTTCGATTGGAGTCATACATTGTACTTAGGTGGCATTCATCGATGCACAAAACTCGTGTATACAGGCACATTACGTGTGACATTACGAATTCACTGGGTTACGAATCGTCGCGTACATAGTAATATAGTTGCCGCCTGCATTCAATTAAGTCCGACGTCATGACTTTGTATAATGTTTCGAGCTTCGCTGCCTCTCGACTTCTTTATGTTGTTGGACTGTTTTTTTTTCAGAGTGGCAGGGTAATTCAAAAGGGGATCGCGTCGATTTCCTAGCGCGCGGATTTCGAATATGGTCGCGCGTTTTATCGCATACTGCCCACAGGGCCTACTTGCAGCCTGAGCACATTTAGCGAACAACCTCGATCACGCGTGTTTCAGAATATTTTTTAGCAATATCGAATTTTGCCACGATATCCACAAGCTATTCCTATATTCATGGAAGTACATGCGAAAACGCATTAATCCAGTGAAAAAAAACATAATTTCACGTTGCGACGTGCTTTAGAATTGAAACTCTGTACGAATTGTGAGCGCGAGCAATGCACGCGTATTCAGACGCGATTTCAAGCGCATCGTAGTCAAACTCGTCGCTGCTTCTCCATCTCGTGTAATTAGTATTGCATTGCTCAAAAGCGCAGCGAGCCCCTGCAGCTCGCGTATAATAATATAATACGGGCATCGGCTGTGACAGCTTAAACTCTGCACGACAAAAACACAATGGCGATATGCATACTGTAAGCCACGAGTACGTTCGCTTCATTTTAACGTCGTTATATCCTGCATCTCCTTTTTTTTTCTCTCTCTCGTGCATACGCGATGGTAATGTCGGCAATTTGGAGTGAAAAAAAACAGGACATCGCGGACAGTTTAATGCCTCGCTTATAATTTGATCCAACGTTTGCTTGTACGCGAAGCAACAAAGACAGGAATTTCTAAAACGCACACACTCGTGCGTCAGTCACCGTTGAGAAAAGCTGCGATGGGCGTAGAACTAAAAAAAGTTAGTCTCCACGCGTATATCTGTTTATATTGCGAATATGCGCGAAAGCGATAGGCCAAAATATTAGCAAAGAGTTCTGAGGACTGCTGTTTTTTGCCCTTTTTTCTCTCTTTTTTTCTTGCAAGTTCGTCACTAGCATGCATAAATGCATGATGAAACAGTTTGTTATCGACTCGAGCGCGAGCTGCGACGATCATGAAACTTTTCTCTCGCTCTCGGTCTTTATAATACCTCGGAGTGCGCGAGAATATATCGTCGCGAAAGGGGTGTCGAATAATCGAATAATTCGATTGCTGCGCCCGAGAGAGAGAGAGAGAACGAGCTCTATATACATGGAGAGTCCTCGGCTTGTCCTCCTCCTCTTCCTCCGAGTCAGGAGCTTTATATATAGACTACTGCTGCTGCTGCTGGCACGAAGGAGCTGGCATGCAGCAGTCAATAAAGGAGACTCTCCCTTTAATCAGTTTTAGTTCGTTATCCCGTTAGGTAGCGACGAGCCGGCGACGCGATATCGCGCAGCGCGACTTGGAATATCAATTATAGTGATTAACTAAGACGCCCTCCTCCTCCTCCTCGATCTCCATGAAACACAAAACTTCTTCAGCTATCTTCTATTATAGATGTATATACAGCTTCGCAGAGGCTTGATAATGCCCCAGCGACGTATATATAGCACGAAGCAGCAGCAGCAGCAGCAGCAGTGGCGAGGCAGAGAAGCGCGAATAATACCTTTTGTCCGGGTGCTCCTGGAATTAGCCTTCGCTTACTTGCACCGCTTCTGCGGAGCTGCAGCAGTGTATAATACAGCATGTATAGGTGTCGAAGCCGGAGGTGTGTGCAAACACGAGCAGCATTTCAATCATTTGCCGCCGGATAGCGAGTTCTGGAGTCTCTCTAGGAACAGACTCGCGCGACGAGCTCGTGTATACGTATGGCTGCTCCACGAAATCGCAAGCTTATCAACGCTTTGGCAGAGCGGCATGACAAATTGAGGCTTTAGCGATACCTTCCTCCAATCTCTATTCATATGGCATGGGTTTAGAGTCTATTCGAGATTTACGCGTTTAAACTCTCTTAATTTCGTTGTTCTTTTGCACTTATTTATATTTATGGTAAAAATTCGAAAGGAAAAACGAGTTGTTAAAATTAATCGGTACATCGGGCACACGTATTATACGTGAACAGTGCGTAATGTAGAACTGGGCGTGCGCCGCGCACATGCATCGAACGTTATTAGGTATACATAAAGGCGATGCTGGAAGACACCTCGAGGCTATGTGCAAGCAGCTGGTGGACTATACGTGTTTACGGCCTGTAATACGCGCACCTATGTGTTTATAGCGAGCGCCCGGGCCATTGTTGGCAATTAACACTAACCAAGCGTTAAGCTCACGGCTCGACTCGCATGCGCAAATAATTGACAGATTCGATTCCACTAGCCCGTCGTCGACCCTATATAAGCAATTCGCAGCCTCGCATTATCCGAGTGCATGCGGCGCGTGCGGACCTATGTTGTCAATAAATGCGGAGGTTCCGTTACACTTATTGTGTCCGGACCCGAGCCAGGACCACCTACAGTGAGTACCGCAGAGTATGCCTAGTACTTATTTGACTAATCGTCAACTACGCTCCGATAGATTTCGCTTTTAGCCCAGAAGCGTTTCTTTTATTTTTTCCTTTATTTCAACTCTTTGTCTATGACTTTGTCTATTAGTGCGTGCGAGAACAATTTTCACTCTCGCGATCGCTGAATATTATTTTTTCGCTTCGCGCGTATATCCCAAAGTGGAAATATATCGGCTCAATATTCCGATTTATGCGTGGCGAAATATCCACGTTCAATATCCACGAGGGTGTCGCTCAGCCTACACTATATGTGTCACATGCTTACATTGTATACGAGTGAAAATGTCTAAATTGTATGCTTGGCACCCAGCGGACGAATTATGATTTTGTATTGATTCGGTGCCTTATAATGTACACGGTTATAAAGGCAAAAAAGCGTGCCGATCCAAGCAATAACGGGATTGATCGATATAAGTCACGAATAATGCTCCAAATTCAAACGATTTATAAAAAAAATCCCAAGCTAATAATCTGCTCCACACTTCGACACGGAGATTTTTGAAGGATAATTGAAATATCTATCCGGATATTACGCGAGCCCTCCGAGACGTAATCATCAATCCAAAATGGAAAGAAAAATAAACCGCAAACATCGCGAGCCGACGTTTTTCGCCCAACTTACACTTATATTCGGCCGAGTTTTAAAGTCGGAGAGCGGCAATGTCTCGTACCCCCCGGTTTATGAGCTTGAGCGGTCTTAAGTATACATTTATGTGAAAATACACGAGCAGTCACGACCGGTCCTGTAAATGATAATGCATTGCGTTTCGAATGCTTTGATTTATTGCCAGACCGGAGCAAGGGATGATAGTGCCACCGCCCGAATCTATACACGTAAGAAGCCGCACGCGCGTATCGAATCGCTATTGAATAGAGCAGTGTAACTAATACCCCTAAGTAAAGACCATTAGGAGCTTTCCAGACAAACCTACCTGCGTATGAATCAATCAAGTTTTTCTAAAAATACTGCATCAATTTTAAACTACTAATTTTATAAAAATTGTTCAAATTTTACAGAAAGTTACTTTCATAGCTCAATTGTTCATGCTCGATCGCATTGTAAATCGCTTCGGGCTATTATTTCAAACGTCATAGATAAAAAAAAATAAAAAAATAAATAAAAAAACCGCGACGTCAGAGCGTTGCTTGCACACGCGACTATATTAGGCCGATCCTTCGTTAATTTGAGTCTTCTTCGAATTTAAAGTTGAGAGGCTTATTTTTCTCCCTCGATATTTTTAGACGTATTGTACACAGGTGTTTAAACATGGCATTGAATTTTGGTCTCTCTCCTTCTCGGAGACAATGAGGACCGAGCATACGACTCGCGAGGATCTTAAAAACCGCAGCTCGAGCATTGTACGGTCTATTTGTTTTTTC
Source organism: Trichogramma pretiosum (assembly GCF_000599845.2). Classification (NCBI taxonomy): domain Eukaryota; kingdom Metazoa; phylum Arthropoda; class Insecta; order Hymenoptera; family Trichogrammatidae; genus Trichogramma; species Trichogramma pretiosum. Next base: position 410,670 of record NW_019641686.1, read on the forward strand.
GCTACTAAAAAAGAAAGTCGTGCATGCTCGCTTCGAGGCGTTTAGGACTTTGCGTGCGTAAACGAAATTTTTGGCCATAATTGACGATAATTGCAATGATAATTTCCGAGTAATTTTGGCTGTGTACTGAAAAAGACACTATTAAGTCGCTTAAAACGTCGCTTTAGTGTTGACATGAAAAATAAAACGATGAATAATGGAGTCTTTGGCGCAGTAGGATCAATTCGGAATGAAAGTGTGGAGTCTCATTGACGATATAATTTTTCAATGATAACCTTTCATTTAAATTTGTACATGGTACTTTTGTCTTTTCAAAATACTACAGTCAGGCAGGTTTGATGATTATTCTAATTGTCAACTTTATCATGCATTAAATTTTTTTATGCTCTAGATTATCGATGATTTAAGTAAAATGATAGCTTGTAGAAATAAATTTCTCTACCTAGTTTACAATTAAATATTACACGATGATCGAAATATCAAAAGTACAACAGTGTTATCGCTGCGATCAATTGCGATGGAGGTCTGAATCTGAAAGAAACGCACGATCTAATCTCTCAAACATAATATTCGATCGAATCTGATGTATTATGAATATATATCGAGAGCCAATTGCCAATGAATTGAATCGAGATAAAATGTCTCGTAGCGCGTATATTTCTATAAAACCCGGAATTTCTCCGTCTTCGTGCCTGAAGTGCAATGCGGAAAGAAAGAGGGTAGCTATACATGTATGTGGCGTTAGAGAAATAGCGAGCTCGAGCTCGTGATACACACCATTATACTGATATAGTCTACAGATATATATAGTCAGACTCGGATATTCTCTATAGGTATACGCGCCTATCGTGTGCGACGTGATACATGCAAAGACTGGTTAGTTAGCCTGCAAATACACGTATCAAAGGCAGAGTATATATACCTGCCTGTTACTGCGGAGAGATAGAGAAAGAGAGAGCTAGACTATAATAATATAAGCACAAAGCCTGAGAGAGCGAGACAGGAGAGTATTAGAGTTTTGCCAAGCGTGTCACGTACACGCGCGGAGCCTATATACGTACAGCGACGTCGCCACCACCACCATCGCCACCTTTATCTACGCAGCCCCGACTTTACGTGTGTAACATCCCTATAAGCACGAGCTCCGCTCGCAGATACTCCTGCATACGCTTTGGCTTTCAATTCTTCCCTTTCCTCGATGATCTCGAGAATATAACGATTTTCGAGCTTTTTTCTCGCTGATCGAACCTACTGTGTGCCACGATCGAGCTAACAAAATGTTCGATTGGCTCTGAGCCGGATGTTGTTTGTTTAAAAAAATGCCAGTTCTCACATTTTCTACGATTCCTAATAGTGGCATCCAAATCCTGTCCGTTTTAAAAAAAAGCCATTTTCAATCCGAAAAAGTCCGAAAATTTTCAAAAATTGTCCATTTTTTGTTTTTAATCATTGCTATTTTTCAACTCGAACTTAAGAGAACAAAATGCCAAAAAAGTTTTGGAACAAGTTGACTAATGGAAGTGGCCTTTTTTAAAATTGGCAGATTTAGCGACTACGGTTAGAGCAACAATTTTCTTCTTTTATAGTCCTAAGCTAATATTTGGAGATATAGCAGCGACGATGCGAACAACTCTATTAATAACAACCATCTGTTTGTACATAAATGGCATGTGATACAATTTACAAGTTTTTTTCAGTGATTTTAATAATGTATTTTGAAAATCTATGCATGTATCGTTATTATTACATAAATTATACATAAATATGAACATATAAAGAATTAGCATACCTATCTCATACAAATATACATATACTTACACATTTTTTTCTTGAATTAATTTATAAAATATTTTCTTTTAGATATTAAAATTTATTTTGTTTATAAAATCAAATAATAGCAGCATTACTTTGATACCTGACGTAGAAATCATTCGTCATGTCTTCTAGCAATAGGACTCATGGGAAACAACGAATGCATGGGCATGCTTACATTCTTGAGCTAACAATGAGCGATTTCAGAGTATGCTGCAGCACTGAAAATATTTTTTCCCTTTTCCTGATAATGGTATAATGTCACACGCATTTGCAAGTGGCTGAGTTTTTGCCTTAGACTCTACGTGCTTCCAATTCTCACTGTAGAACAAGCGTATGGCACTTTAATATTAATACATTACGATAGAACAATTTAAAAAGAAGTATAATACTTGAATATCAAGCTATGTCGATTGAGTAAACAATTTAATTGTACAATTTTTATACATTTTTTCGTAAAATGCATGATATTCGGGTTTTTAAGGAAATCTTAAGCCGAGAAGGAAATTTACAGTTTGATTGGTGTGAAAAGCTATAGAAATTGTTGCTCGGTCTTTATATTGGAGATTAAACGATAGTCAGAGCCCTTTGTAAGTTCGGCTGTCCCAAAAGAACCTTAGACCGCTTGTAACTTAGCTGAAACAATCGTTCAATCCCCAATACTTCTCGTAATTTTTTCCAAAATATTCGGTTGAACACTCGGAAAACACGTTTGAATTTATGTTTTTACTAAAACTCAATGTTCTTCGAAAATGTTCATACCTACATTATTATTACTGTAACCAAAAAGTGAATTTTATGGAGAAAATTTTTACTTAAATTCACGCGAAACTTAACTCTTAGATGAAGTTTGCAATGGTACACAGTAATTATAATATGCATTAATTTTGTTTACCTCACGTAATGCATAATCTGTTCATTATTCATGTAGTCCAATATTTTTTCGGAAATATTTTTTGGGATCTTCCAGAACCTCGTCATAAAATTCGCTCCCACCGAGATGCAGTAGCCTCTGACATAGGCCTTGAACACGTAACTCTTCACGAGTTCGCCGATCAGGGGCAAAGAGTCAGTTTTGCGGAAGAGCAAATCGGTATTAGCTGCCTGCAGTAACTTGAACGTCTGAAAGCTGTCGAATTGGCAAATATCGAGGAGCGTCTCGCCCTTGTCGTTGATCGGCGTCTTTGCCATTTCGTTGATCTCCAGCTTGTACGGATTCAGATCTACGCTTTTATCTCCAATGCCGAGTTCTTCACGCAAACTTTCCACCTTCAAAAGTATGAATTTTTTAATTGGGATGCCGTTGGCAGTATTCATTTTACCGATTTCCACGATGTTTTGATACTCGCAAAGGTCGAACAGCAGATTTTTGCGCATTTGGTGCTCGTCCTTTTCACTACTATCCTTGTATACTTTGTCGTAGGCGTTTTGGAATAGTTCTATTTCGCCTGTTACAAATAGTTGTTGTTCTTGATTTTTTACGACACGACGCTTCGATCGTAGAGTATTATGAGAAATGTAATTTATACTTACCGTATTGCAACGTCTTCGTTATGCGATTCCGTTGGCCGATGGAAACATGTTCGATAAAAGCCCGAATAATAATATAAATTTGAAGGAATTTCTCCCAGTCCATGTGGAATCCCGCCGATACCAGTACACGCACGGTGTTCCAGATGTCTCGGTACATCGACAGCGGCGATCTTTCAATTTTTTGAAAATTGAACTCCTGCCAGTGGAGTGTAACGAAGGCCGGGTCGGCGCCGTGACGAATAAGCAGCCTCGTCATATCCATATTAAGATTGTGCACTGCGACGTCGAGCGGCGTCTGTCCACCTGAATTTTTCACGTCGACGTCGAGCCGGAAATTCTCAAGCAACATCTTGGCCACGGCTACGTAGCTCTCGTTTTCCTCCGCTCTCTCGGCCAGAGCGTGCAAAATCGTCCGGCCGCTCCGGTCGAGCCTCGCAAAGTCGTCGAAGCCGTTGCGAACGCAATTGGCCACGGCTTCGCGCAGAAAATCCGTCGACTCGCGACACTCGAGGCAGATGTCGTAGATCGGATCGAAGCCCTCGCGCCGTTTGGCATAGTCCAGGAAGAACTCGATCGTGCCGAGCTTGGACTCGCGCCGAATGCCTAGAGGCCAGGCTTTGGTGCGCAGGACTATGGTCCAGGGGGTCTGGTCAGTCTCGGCCAGGGGCGAGAAAGGATCGGCGCCACGATTCACCAGCAGCTTCAGGATTTCCTTGTTAAAGCCACTGGCCGCGGCATGCACAGGCTGCCAAAAGTCGACGCCGCAACACAGATCGACTTGGAGTTCCCGATCGGCGAGGTAACGGCGAACCGCGTTGATGTTGCCAATGGCGCAGGCGATGTGGAGATGCGTCACGCCCGTGACGTCACCGTAATTCACCTCGTCGCAGTAATTGAGTAGAAGATCGGCGTTCTCGGGCACTTCCGTGTTGAAATACGCCTCGTGGACGAAAGTACGGCCCGAACTGTCGATAGGCCGGATTTTTATTCCCCATTTCAACAGCGTTTTGACGTAATCGAGGTTTTGCTGGTGCAGAGCCTTCGTCATTGCGACGTTCAAGGAGTAATCGTCGTCTTTGGAGCCAGTAAGGTAGTTTTCGAAGAGCTCATTCTCGACGCTGTCATCGTCCTCGATCTGCACCAATCTGTAGACTTTCGGAGGAACGATGTCCTTGCTTTCCGTCGATTCTCCTTCCAGTGGTGTTCGAGGTCGGTCTTGTCGTTTATCTTGACAATCAAGTATGTCCTTCTCATCGAATTCATTGTCATCGTCGTCTGCTTTCGCCTCGATAATTTTATAATTAGCGTTTAGGCCGTCCATCCTTACACTCAAAATTTTTCTCAACGCGGTTACAAGTTAATATTATTATATAGTAATAACGGCCTCACAACTCACTTTGACTACTCGAGTGTCTTGCAAACACTGGCTAGATTTCATATTTATTTTGATTTTCAACATTAGACACAGCAGACAGGGAGTGAACGAGAAGATAGTCAAATGTTCAAATTTTCTTGTCTTATAAGGATTATTGAAGACTGCATGAAAATTAATAGTGTGTAATATCTATTCTCGAGTTATCCACTTGATAATTTTCTAAAACTCTAGGTGGATGTCTAGAGAACAACAAAATTAACGATTCAAAACATTTAGTAAAAAACAATGTTTTCATAAGTCTAACTTGGCTTCAATACAAATTCGTTATTTTTGTCTCAGTATCTGTTTAATATTTAACGAATATATTAAATAAAAATAGTTCGTCAGCGCCTAGCTCGTCAAATATTCGATCAAATAATCTATTCCTATTCATTTCAGAGATAACATTGAACCAGTTTTTGGCTCTGTGTCCCAATGAAAATTTTTAATTTTTTTTAAAAAGTCCCACTTTTTGTGTTTATTAGTGTATTTGTGTTTATTAGATTAATTTACTTGTTCGCTAGAATTCTTTTTTTTGAGGGAAAAAGTTCGTTCTAGCTAGGTGATTTATTTTTTAGTAATTGTTTCTTCAAATATTAAGATCGAAGCATAACATAAAGTAATATTTATTATAATTTCACAGTGGAATAATATATCGGTAAATGTGTCAGAAAAAGCCAGCCGGTCTTGTAAGTGGTGCCATCTTTGCGAACCTCCGCGAATTTAATCTCACACATTTTATTGCACCAGCCAACAGTAAATAGCTACAAGTAGTGAACTTGAAACAACGCGAGCTCGACGTATTGGTCCACGTCTTGAACTACGTGTCGCACGATGTCATGTGCTTTGTAAAGAAATATGCCTACGGCTCATGACAATATATACTGTAGACAAGCCCCTATTTCGTAAATTGCAAAACCCCTGGCAATTATAACGTCTTAGATCACTAGTAAATGATCAAATCACAAGATCCGAAAGGTTTGAGATCGTTAAAGCCAGTGCATCAACCTAGCTTTGACTATAATCGCAAATAGATTTTTTCATTATTTTTGCCGATTTTTCGCAATTATAGATTTCACCGAATATTGAACATGGATTTTTTCCTTAGCATGAAGGTGCGAAACGAGGATATTCTTAAGGGTTATAAAAAAACAAAGAACTAATTTTCTCGCAAGCACCGCAACCGATGGCCGTCGCTGATCGACAAAAGGGCCAGGCCGAAATCGATCGTACCTCGAATGATGGCGATTTACTCGCTCCTGCAATCAGCAATGACAGTTCAAAGTCTGCGCTCTCGGCTTGGCACCTCGTCGTCGCGACTCACGAGGGCGTTCGCGTCGACTGTGCGTAGCGTATCGCAAAATATTCTGCCAGCCCATCGCCGACGTTGCACGAATGAAACATACAGTGCATCGCACCCACTGTTTCCTCGAACCTGCTTCTGTCCCATAAGTGCAGGCTGTGTGACGCGGGCATAGGTTAAAGCGCTATTCCATATTGCACGACATTTATTGTTTTTGTGTCAGTGACTGTGTTTACGTGGAAAAGAAGCGATCCTTATCCACAGGCTCGGTGTTTCAGCGCTGTCTCGATCAAAGTAATACACCTACATACTATTTTGCTTAATTCTAACAACTGTCCCGAGTTGCTCGGCTACTTACCGGTTTATATCTGTCATATGTGCAGCTTCGGCCCTTCGATAATCCAACATGAAGGTAAAAGAGCTTCATAAGAACGTCAACGTGGCCTGGTCACCGCAGGCCCACTACCCGTTACTTTTGGCAGCTGGTACTGCTGCCCAACAATTGGATGCCAGTTTCAGCACCAGTGCCAGTCTGGATCTTTATTCCCTCAATTTACAACAGCCTGGCTATGACATGCAACTTAGTGCTAGCGTACCAAGTGATGAAAGGTCTGTCATTTAACTATTAGAAACAATATTTTCATTTAATTGCATTAGGTATTGAATATTTATTGACAATGTTTAGATTCCACAAAATCGTATGGGGTGCTTATGGAAATGATCCAGCTGGTATCATTGTGGGAGGATGCGATCAAGGCAAAATTAAAATTTATTCTGCTGCTAAAGTGCTTGCCAAAGATAGCAATTCTTTACTCAGTAGTCCTGAAAGACATAAAGGATCTGTTAAAGCCATGGACTTGAACCCATTTCAGTCAAATTTATTAGCAACCGGAAGTACTGAAAGTGAAATTTTTATTTGGGATTTAAATAATTTAAATACACCAATGTCCCCTGGTCCCAAAAGTATGCCTGCTGAAGATGTTCAACATATTGCATGGAATGAACAAGGTAAATTAAAAAAAAATATTTATATTGCATCATAATGATTATTTTCATTTTATCATGTGTAATTTATCAATATTTATAATTATTTTGACAGTTGAACATATTCTTGCATCAACATTTTCTCAACGTTGTGTAATTTGGGACCTTAGAAAGAATGAAGCTATCATCAAATTGCATGATGCAAATTCAAGGGTAGGTTGCAATTGTATAGCTGCATCAAAATAAACAAATAAGATAATCGTTAATGTTGACATTTTCTTAGGTGAGGTGGAAATCAGTACAATGGCATCCTGATGTTGCAACTCAATTATGTTTAGCTTCTGAAGATGATCAAAGTCCTATTATTGAATTATGGGATTTACGATTTGCAACATCACCCCTTAAAACTTTGCATAACCACCAACGTGGTGTTCTTGCTATTGCTTGGAATCAGCAAGACTCAGATTTACTACTCAGCTGTGCAAAAGACAATAGAATACTTTGTTGGAATCCTAATTCAGATGCTCCTGTAAGTCATGAAAACTTGGTTTAAAAGCTGTAATTTATAAAATATTATTTTATTGCTAATTATTTCAGAATGGAGAAGTAGTTTGTGAATTAGCTCAAACTAGTCAATGGAACTTTGATGTTTTATGGTGTCCTCGACATCCAGATTTAGTAGTTGGTACAAGTTTTGATGGAGTTGCTACAGTTTATTCAATTCTTGGTGGACACAATCAACAATCAGCAGTGACATCAAATAAAATTGTAGAATCTTTCCCTGGAATGGACCCTTTTACTCAGCCACCACCATCAGCTGTCCATCACACAGATGAAGCTTCTATTCTCAAAAAAGCTCCAAAGTGGCTTAAAAAACCATTTGGTGCTTCATTTGGAGTGAGTATTGGATACAAATATCCTAATATTTAGCTTTATCTAAACATTTTTTTTTCTTCAGTTTGGTGGAAAACTTACAACTTTTGAAAATTTACCCGTTGATCCAAATATGCCAGCAAATACTAACAGAAGAGTTTATGTATCTCAAGTCATTACAAACCCAGATCTGATTCAAAGATCAAATGAACTTGAGGCTGCTGTCAAGACTGGTCAATTTAGTGATTTTTGTAAAGGAAAGGCAGATAATGCTAAAGATGAGCATACCAGAAAAGTGTGGAATTGTATTGGTGCTTATTTCGGTGAAAATGTTTCGCAGGAACTTTTGGAACTTTTAGGATTTGAGTTAGAAAGTATGAATAATAAATTGAATCAATTTGTGCCTCACCCAGAAATAGAAAATGTTACGAAAGGCATTGAAAATTTAAACAATGTAAGTTGAAATATTTTTTACTTCAATACAAAAATATCTACATTTTTGACTCTACATAGGGTATAAATGGCAATACTTTGGACGGAAGTGCAGCTTTTGACGCTATTGCAGAAAAGGAACAGAATAAATCAGTATCTTCTGCATTGACAAATAAGAAATTAGATGTTAATTTCAAGATAGACACATTAAATGGTAAAGTAATTTACGTGTAGTCACGATTTTTGAGTGCAAGTTAGTTTAAAATCCAAATCTCAAATGTATGTTACAGGAAATGAAGGACTTATCACACAAGCTATTTTATTAGGAAATATTGAAGCTGCTGTGGCATTATGTTTTGATAATAAAAAATATGCTGACGCTATCGTCTTGTCGATGGCCGGTGGTGCAGAATTATTAGCACAAACAAGAAAAAGATACTTTTCTGAACACAGTGGAACATTGAATTCTCTCATTAATTCATTGGTTAGCGAAAACTGGGAGGATGTCGCGAAAAATTGTGATATTGATTGCTGGAAGGAGGCACTGATCGGTATATTTACACATGTTAATACACAAAGACGTAGTGCATTGATTGGTAAGCTTGAAATAAATGAATGAATTTTTCTATTCCCAGAATATTTTCAATCTCACTTATGTTTTAGAAATTTTGGCCGATCGTCTTGCCGCAAGTGACAGTGAAAAACATCGAAAAGACGCTCAGATCTGCTATATATGCTCGGGCAACTTGAATAAAACCATCGAAGTCGCTAAAATGGATCTTCAAGAAACAGTGGAGATCGTCACTGTCATGCAAAGGGCTCTCGAATTCCATTTGATGCAAAAAATTGAGATCGAAGGCAATATTGCATCGGTACTTACGCGTTATGCTGAACTACTTGCAGCTGAGGGCGATCTCGAAGCAGCAATAAACTATTTAGGCAATAGTCAAGAACCCAGCATTGTTATGTTGAGAGATCGATTGCACAAATCACTTGGACTTGTGCAAATCGAACCTCAGCGTCCCAACAGAAATGCCCAATACACTGTAAGAAATTTGCTTATTAATTTTGATCTCTTCTTTTATCGAATAAATAAACTCTTAATTAATTGCAATTACAGACTGGATATGCACAAAATCAACCTTTGCAGCGTAAATCCATTCCTGGAATGCCTCAAGCTCAATCAAACATGTTCAATCCTATTCAGCCTCAAGCTCAATCAAACATGTTTAATCCTATTCAGCCTCCAGCTCAGTCGAACATGTTTAATCCTATCCAGCCGCCAAGTAATGCATCTTCCATGCCACCGCAACAGCCTTCCTGGAACACAGCTCCAACGAAACAATCCTTCAACAACTCTTCCATGAATTACCCTGGAGTAGCGAACAATCAATCTTATCCGTCGACACAACCAGCCACACCTTTCGTGCCATCGGTACCACAAGCACCTCCGTCGATGATGCAAGATCCCTACACGCCCCAGGCTCCATTGACTCCAGCCATACCACCTCCGCCACCTACGTCTGCAACGAATCTCAGCCAGTCTAGTGGTTCGAGGCCAGGAAGCGTCGGACCGCAATCGAAATCCAAGTACGTCGTCGACCCATCTGTAAAATCTGGATCAACTTATGGCCCCGGTGGGTACGGCTCGGCCAGTGGGTTCGGCCCCACCGGAGGCTATGGTTACGGTGGAATGCAACAACCTCAGCCGAGCTATCCGGCACCTAATGCAACACCCCAACAAGTACAGCAACCATCTCTGTATACACCAACTCCAGTAGCTGCGCAGACATTAGCTCCGTCTACTTACACTTATCCCAACGATACCCCATCGTATCAGTCTGGTAATCAATCTTCTGGGTGGAATGATCCACCTATTTACAGCAAATCAAACAAAGCTCAGGTAAATATTTTTGCAAGGCTGATTTAATTTTGGAAAAAGTAGCAACTATGCGCAATTTTCTATCTAATTTTTTATGACAGTCCAGGGAAAAAATTAATATTTTCAAATGCAACCTTAATTATTAGAATTGCAAGTATTTGAACATTTTGAAAACAATTTTTATTTATCAGATACTTCTGATATTCTTAGCCTATAATAAAAAAAATAGTTGAATCGTTGAAATTCTATACTATCGTTGTGTTTCTATAATCGGTTGTACACAGCCAGTAATGGCTTTAGTCGTCAAAAACGAAATGTGCGCCGAGCATGCCGGCAGCAGAAGATGGAAAGCGAAGCACACAAAGGGCGTTGATGCGAAGGTAGATAACGACCGAAACAAATAATCACGATTCACACTGACCCGAGTGATTATCCTCCTGCCATGTGTAAAAAAATGCATTTGCCGTGATTTTTATTGATAAATGAGATGTAATTTCGTTTTTTGCAGTAGCACCCGCATATGCTTATGTATTGCTAAAATAAAATTATTTTGTGTGATTATTTGATGCTAAACATCATTATAGACAATCATGCATCAATGAGTTGAGTTTTAATATTAGAATCATTTACTTTGTACTTTAAAGTTGTATGGAACATGTCTGAATACCCTCATCAATTAGAGTAGTATTGCTTGGACAGAAAGATATATGAATCATTTTACATTTGAAATAAATATTTGTGATTCATGTAGAACAGCTACCTTCTTATTAATGCTAATATGTCAGTTTTGTGTTCTTCGATTCACAAATAATATTGCATTACTGAATACTGCTAATCATCAATGAATGCATAGCATTTTTAGATAAATATATTAACATGAATGATTTTTTTATCCCATGCAGCCAAAAACAGAATTCCAGCAGCAAAATCCAATAATGCACCCTCTAGGAGGTGCTACTCATATGACAGAACCTACGGTTAGTATTTTTGTTATTCAAATTTACAAGACTCAGAAGCAATGGCATGAACGAAAATTTCTTTGAAATGTTTTTGAAATCTCTAGAATAATTTTCGCTAGTGAAAAAATGAAAATTCATTCAAATGAAAATAAAAATGTTGATTTTTTCACACTGGCTTTTAAGTTCTTCGGAGTTTAACTTTAAGCACGCTGATAATTTTTATCAGTTATAAAGTGATGTCGAAAAATTCTAATTCACGTAATATCTTATAATGTTTAATGTTGTAGGTTTACCAGCCTGATCCAAATTACCAACAACATCAACAGATGGGACCTCAAGGCACGTACAATCAGTTCAATTCTGCCCCAGGAATGCAATCTTACAATAGAGCCGCTGAACCACCAATTCAGCCGGCTCAAATAGTTAGAGTACCTGAGCCCGAAAAACCGAAAGCACCCATTCCAGAAGAGCATAAAAAGTTACAAAGTACCTTTAATGAATTGAAAGATAGATGCTTTGAAGTTGCTCGAAATCCTGTAAGGCTTTATTCTACAAACTTACTTATTACTAATAATCTTTTTAGAACTATTCTGACTAAATTTGAATATTTTTTGCAGCAACTGAAGAAAAAGATCGAGGACGTTTCGAGGAAATTAGAAGTTTTTTATGATTATCTTCGTGAGCAGAAAGTGAGTTTTTTTTTAATTTTCATGCAGCTATCGTTTTCGAAATTGTAACTAATATAAAACCATGATTCAGATCTCGCCGAGCACTTTACAAGGCCTTCATCAAATATGTGATACGGTACAAGCTGGAGACTATCAAGGGGGTCTGAGCATACATACTCAGTTGGTGTCCGGTCCAGATTTTAGTCAGATTGCTTCGTTCATGCCTGGAATTAAAGTATTACTTCAAACTGCTCTTCAACTTAACGTTTATCTCAGATAAATCAAGCGCATCGATTTTTATGTGAGATGTTTGAACTTCAAACGAAGATTAATTCACCTCATAAAAAAAATATATTTTGTACATATCGTTTATTTATCGTTGAAAGTACTGATTGCAATCTTTATTAATATTAATATATAATATAAAATTTACAAAGAAAAAACTGATTTAATAACGACATGCAAATACATAAATGTAGAAAGCTGTGTCAGTGGATTTTAATTTTTATAGAGTGCGCTCTATGTTCTGTGCGTCTTTATATATAAATATATTGTGCTATAAATAATAATTACTATATTTTATCTACACAATAAAATAGAAGGAAATGCATTTCTATACATTTACTTTTATTTCCAAGTCTTATTTTTTTTAATTGTAAACCGAACGTTGCAAAGAAAATTTTATCTTGATTTGAACTCTTAATGACTAATATTATTTTAAAATTTTTGTTTTAAAAAGCATATATTATAACACATTATCATACAAATTTTATTTTATGGTTATAGGATCTTTTTGTTTCCAAATTTAATTATTTGTTTCAAACAAAATTTAAAAAAAGATGAAATAAAAATGAAAAAAACAATTCTATTTTGTACGACTAGTGTTATAAATCATAGATTGTAATATAAAATCAAGGGGTGTGCGACAATTTAAATATCCAAACTTTGAAGTGAAGAACCAACAATATAGGTAAACTTGGTGTTTAGGCAAAAGAAATATTTATATTGTTGAAAATAGGAAGGAAAAGTTATTCATTATTGAACACTGGGTTGTTTGTGACGTATCATTGTTATTCATCAGTGTTATCTTTATGATACATAAAAGCTTACTATAAATATATATCACATAAGGCATTTTATACAATTTTGGAGCATGAAACTTTTATAATACAATTACTGTTACTTTCATTCATAATTTTGTACAAATTTAATTATGAAAATGTTAAAGCTTATAAATAGTGAATAAAAGATTAATAATATTTTCAGTTTATTGTTATTAGAAAATGATTTTATTTTACAAAATGTATGTTTGATGAACCTTTATCATCTTAATTTTAGCATATGCTGCAAGGTTGTTTTTTCATTGATAATAAATCTTTTCAGTACTTCGTCAATCGGTTCCAATTCATCTCTCGCAACCTGTTTTCGCATTATTTCTTTTATTTCATTGCGCACACCTTTATCTGCTCCTCGTGTACCAATTCTGCGGTCTAAAAATGTTAATAATAATATTTATTAGATTATAGCTTAAAAAAACAACTTTGCCGTGATAATATGCTTTTCGTCAAAACACCAAACTCGCATGACAAGTGCAGCAACGAAATTTTCCAAAAAAACATATTCAGACTCGTTGCTCAAAATATACCAAATCAAAAAACAAGTTACAACAAAATTTTAAGTTATAAACCTACTTGGTACGCTTTCAGTAGATCCACTAATATTTAAATGTACATTTCCTCCATGCTCTGTCCATAAATATGTAAGTTCTTCCAAAATATCTACATTGATAAGATAAGCCTGAAAAGCTGGATAATGAAATGACCTTTGATTTAAAATCTCTTTTGTGAAATAATGAAATAATGGTGCTTCTTGGGGCCAGTCCATTTGCATCAAAACAAATGCATGACCTATAGCCCAATCATGATTTCTTCCAGGCCAGGATAAACTTTCCTGTTAACCAACATGTTATATTAGTACTATTTTTTACTTGATTGCATAGATTCTAAACAGTTTTATACTTACTTTAATTGCGAATAAAAGAAGTTTACAGCAATACTGAAGTATAGGAATTTTTGTTAAAGACAAGTAATGTAAATGTCTGGACCCAATGACAGTTAGTTTAGAAGATAATTTACCTTCTACACTTGGTAATGCATCAACTACAGGTTTTATATACTCTAACATTGCCTGAAACACAAAAATGATACAAAATAAATGATTCAGTAGAGTGAAAAATTGTTTATAAATTTTGTAATCACCTTATAATCTTTTACAACAAAACACGAGCTTGCCATCCGTAAGTGAACACTTATATTGTTTGCTTCTTGAGGCAGCCTTAGTAAAAGATCCCGATGCAAATTTTTATACAATGACACATCATTTACAAATGATGTCAAGACCGCATTCAATCGTAGTTGTGCTATAAGCCTAACAAACTCTTTTTGAGATACTTCACTTGCATTCATAAGATCATATAATTTTACAGCTAAAATTAAAGCATCCCCATCATATTCTCCATCACAAGTAATGACAATATTATGCTGTTCTTCTTTTTTACGTTTCTTGATTTTTGGCTCTGACGGAACTATAAAATTAAATAAAGACAATGAATGAAATTATAAATAGTTTATGTCATGTATATGCTTAATCAATTTATTTAAAGAAAATATTTTCTTACTCGAAAGTGGTTCTTCTGCAAAAGCTTCAACAAGCACATAATTCTGAGATCCAAAAGAAGATGAATGTTCTTGAAGAGTTCTGATAAAAACCACCATGCAGCAAAGTATCAATTGTTTATTTGAATGTTCATCATTCAAATTAGATGCATTTGCATTAGCATATTGATGCAAATGGTCACAGTACATGAGTCGATTCCATGGAACAGCAAATAATTTGCTTAATTCCCACCCTAATTTATTTCCCATCAATTCTAATACTTGGAACAATTTGTCCCAGGGATTATCTATTTGAGTATCCTGAGGTTGTTGTAGATAAGCCAAATAAAATTCTACAGCTTTGGTCAATAGTCGTTGACTTGTTTTTGCAGGTAGTTCAATTTGTGCATTACTTAGCAGTGGAAGTACTTCACAAGTTAATAGTTTTCTAATTTCATTTACTGGTACACCATGCATTTCATGATTATGTTTTTCAGCTGTTGTTAGTGTTTCTACTAATTGATGCTATAAAAGGTAAAAATGAATTAGGAATTTACTCGAATATAAAAATTTTTTAGATTGATGAATGTTTTTTTACCCCATATGAAGAAATGGTTTGAGGAAATCTTTTAAACAATAGCAATAACAATTTGCAATGTTCAATAGTTTCTTCACTACGTTCAGCAGTTAGTAATAGTAAACGATGTTGAAGTTCTTGAGGTATAAACTGAAACATTTCACATAAGAATTCTGATTCATCTTCGATTTTCTCAGACCTTAATGATTTTGTTATTTTTTCTGTTTCCTTCCATATTTCAATATTATCTGGAAAACTCTGAAAACTGTCATGCAAATTAATATTTTATGAAACAAAAAATTATATTATTAGCTTACATTTCAGTAAAACATTCTGCTGCTCCTTGAGTATTTTTTGATAGTTTTTCAAAACGATAAGCTTCAAACTGTAATAGATTAAAAAGATCTGCTAGTAACAGCATATTTCTTAATATGAATTTTATTTATAATTAATAAATGATTCACCTGAACTTTTATACTGTGTGGGAATAGGGATTTGGCAGAAATTAACCATGATTTAGCTGAATGAATATCAACAGCCAAAGCATCATTAGCTTTCTTCAATAAGTACTCTTCTTTTGATGCTTGTACATCCATTATATTTTTCGTTCTTAACAAAGCAGATTGATGTATGATTTTTTTTTCAAAAAATAAACAAAATAATTATTCTAGTTCTTCTGGTGTTTGGATTATACACAGTATGCCGCGGTATGCGACATGCACTACCATGTAAACAACCTAAGTGAATGAGATAAAAAGATCTGCTATGTGCGGGAACTTATGACGAAATTCATTCGATTTTAATAAATCACTTAAAATTCTATAAATTATCAAAATAAATTCATTTTAAATAAAAGATAAAACAATCCAATTCCAATCAATAAAACGTTGAAATGTTATAATCTTAAAAATATTTAGAGTGAGCGAAATTATAAAATTTTAAGTATTTTCCTACGTTTTAGGCGTTACGATGCGCGCGCAACAAGTCGTCAGCTCATTCAACTCACAAGTCACAACTAACAACACATAGTCGTTCTCGTGCTTGTAACAGAAGCACGTGTTACCGCTTCAGTAAAGCAATCATTTGTTTAGTTTAATCCATTTATAAGGTATATTAATAAAATTTTCAAGGTTTAATTTTGCTCGCAAAAGCTAAAGACTATTTGACTGTAAGTTTTTAGTGAATCAAGCCGCATTGGTTTAACAGTTTGCTGTACAGCAAAACTTGCACGTGGTCGGTGTAATTTAGCCGGCAAGTCATCATTTCAAAAGAAATCCTTTAAGACTAAGAAATTTTTCATCATGGAAATGTTATCAGCTTACGAAGTAGCAAGACTTCAAAATGCTACAAAAAAGACTCAACCAATATCGCAAACTAGTAAATCCAAAAAATTGAAATTGAAAAAAAAACAACAAAATGGTGTGAGCAAAGCCAAAAATAAATCTCCAAAAGAAAATAAAGGTTTTGTGATAGTCAATACGAAAATTTCTCCACAACAAAATGCTAAAAATAAATCTGATAACCATGGTCAGTTACAAAATAATTCAAGTGAAACCAATAAAAAAGTGCCCTTCCAACAACAAAACGGTGCACGCGAGCAGTCAAAATGCAGTAATGCTATCACGAAAAAAACAGTGAAAAATACTAAAAATTTAACTATCCAGCCGAAAAAAGTTGTTAAAAAGAAGAAAAATACCAAAAAGCAAGAGGTCAATAACAAAAATCTAACTGAACTTCCTGCAGGTAAGACTACAACAAGTAACGGTAATGAAAGTGATTGTTCAGATGTACCAGAGCTTGTATATTTCCCAGAACATGGCAGTGAATCAATGTCAATTGAAAGTGATGAAGAATACTTTGAAGATCATGTTAATCCAATCGAAGCTAGTGAGGAAGCCTTTAACTGGTTGGTGTATCCCATTAAACCAGATACGTTTATGAAAGATATTTGGGAGCAAAAGCCTCTTCATGTGAGACGAAATAAACCAAAATATTTTTCTCCAATGATGTCAACCCCATTGTTGGATCAACTTCTAAGGGACAATTATATCATGTATTCCAAAAATTTAGATATAACATCTTACTCTGATGGTATCAGAGAAACTCATAACCCACCTGGAAGAGCCTTACCAAGTGTTGTGTGGGACTATTATCTCAATGGTTGTTCAGTACGCATGTTGAATCCTCAAACCTTTATTCCTATAGTGCATAAAATCAATTCTGCATTACAAGAGTATTTTGGATGTTTTGTTGGAGCCAATTCCTATTTAACTCCTCCCAATAGTCAAGGGTTTGCTCCCCATTATGATGACATTGAGGCTTTTATTTTACAAATTGAAGGTAAAAAGAGATGGAGATTATATAAATCAAGAAATAAAAAAGAGTTGCATCCTAGATACTCTTCTCCAAATTTTTCACAAGAAGAATTAGGGGAACCAATTTTCGATGATGTCATTCATGCTGGTGATCTATTGTACCTTCCAAGAGGTACCATACATCAAGGAGATACTTTTGGATCTGATGAACATAGTTTGCATATTACATTAAGTGTTTATCAAAATAATAGCTGGGCAGACTTTTTGGAAAAATTGCTCCCAAATGCATTGAAAAATGCCATTGAAAATGAACCAAAGTTTAGGCAAGGTTTACCATTACACTATTTAAAGCATGTCGGAGAAGTTTATAAAAATAAAAAAAACGATAATATGTTGAAAGAATTTGTAGATAAAACTAAATCTTTGGTTCAAACTGTCTTTGATAAATATTTAAATGTTCATGAGGCTGCTGATCAGATGGCCAAAAATCACATTCATGATTTCTTGCCACCAATGCTAGATGAAAGTGAAGCTATTTGCACAGTTCAAGAAGGAGGAGAAAAGATGATTGAAAATGGTGAAGTTGTCAATAGAGTGGAAATAGAGCCTGATAACATGGTAAGATTAATAAGACATCATTGCGCTAGATTAGTCCATGAAGAAGGAGTGCATAAATTATATTATTCTTCTGAAAATTCTAAAGAGTATCATGAATATGATATACAATTTGTAGAAGTAGACGAAGAATTTGTTCCTGCGATTAAAAAACTTATAACAGTGTATCCACAATTTATTAAGGTAGATCATCTGCCTATTAAAGATATTGTTAAAAAAGTTCAACTTGTAAGAGACTTATGGGAAAAAAATATTGTAATAACAGAGGTCCCTTTGCCAGCCTTAATGGATTAAGTTTTTATTTATAAAGAATGAACTTGTTAAGACACTTTTTTTTATGTATATAGTTAAGATAATGAATAAAAATATTGTTTTCAAACATAAAAACTTTGATTAAAATTATTCAAAAAACCATTAATTACTAATCAACCATATATCAAAATTATATCAATGTCAACTTCGACATAAAAAGATAGCAATTTATACAAATTTGAATTTATAATTTTGATGCTGGTTCAGATTGTTCAACTATACCATTCTTGATAAAATCTTCAATTTCACTAGGAGAATATTTGTATTCTCTTAATACATTCAAAGTGTGATCACCAGGTCTGATATTTCCATTTTTTGTGGCACAAGATTCTCCTGGAGTACGAGATAATCTTGGTGATGGATTTGGTACAATTATATTATCTTTGCCCATAGAAAAACTGTTCTGTGATACATTATGTACATGGGATGCAACATTTTCGAACGTAAGAACGGGTGTAACACATGCATCAGTACCATCAAATATTTCACACCATTGTGCTTGAGTTTTGCTTTTGAATATATTTGTTAATTTCCTGCGATTTTCTTCATAATCATCATATTGTGGTAGTTCATCTTCAGTCAAGTCAAGTTTACTCAACAATTCTGCATAAAACTGAGGCTCTAAAGCTCCTACAGCCATAAATAAACCATCTTTAGTTTCATATGTATCATAAAAATGAGTTCCTGTGTCAAGTCTGGAAATATTTATTATTTAATATTCATTTATTATTTAATATTAATAAATAGCTCAATTGAATATCAAACGTACACATTTTTTCCTCTAGGCTGTCCCCACAATCCAGGAATACTTATTGATCTATAAAACCAACTTCCTAAATAAGCAGTACCCTCTACCATTGAAGTATCTATTATTTGCCCTTTCTTACTCTGGTTTCGCTCATGTAAAGCCATAACAATTCCAAAAGCACACATTAAACCACCACCACCAAAGTCAGCTGCCAAGTTTACAGGTGGTGTAGGTTTTTCATGTTGACGACCAAATATAGATAGTAACCCTGAGAGATAATGAAACTGTGAAATTACTTTCAAATGTAAAAATTTTTTAATATTTTTACCTGATAATCCAACATAATTTATGTCATGACCAGCCATTTCAGCGTAAGGACCATCTTGACCAAATCCAGTTAATCTTGCATAAATTAATTTTTTATTCTGACTCATGAGGTCTGCTGGTCCTAGATTTAGTTTTTCCATGACACCTAATGAAAGTCATTTAGATATATGAAAAGAATGAAATTTATCTACCAAAGATGAAAAATTACCTTTTCTGTAAGGATCAATAATAACATCACAGCTTTTACAGAGTCTTTTGAAAATATCAATACCTTTTTTTGTCTTGAGATTCAAGGCAATTGATCTTTTTCCATTTCCTAAAGAATCCAAGTGTGGGGCTCCTATCTAAAAAGCATATCAATTTTAACAATGCATAATAATTGAGCATTTAATAGCTTAGAAAAAAATTTACTTTACTTTATCGATTCTTATTACAGAAGCTCCAAAATCCGCAAGAAGCATTCCGCAAAATGGAGCTGGAGCCAAACCTGCTAACTCTAAAATTTTAATGCCTTTTAAGGCCATTTTCAATTGTGTTGCGTTACTGAAAATGAAAAATGTATCAGAAAAATTAATCGAAACTTTTCGTAATCGTAATTATTTAATATAAATGTTAATAACATTCTATTGATAATATTCATATAACGAATAATTGTTTTATTGACAGACTTTCAATGCCACGATAATGCGTCAAGTCATGATAAATCGTATTCCAACTCCAAATTCTGCAGTTTAAATGCAAATCGCTAACGATAATGAAATCTTCGATAATTCTCCTTCTCTTTGCAAGCGTCTTTCGATCGCTAGCTGCCACTTCTCATGTTCTATGCCGTTCATTTTCATTGGAATGAAAAAGAAAAAAATAAATAAACGTGAATTAAAGAGGGACGAAAAAAAAGCTATTTTTAAAAATACTAGATTTTATCAAACTTTTCTTCGATCGGAACGATCGGTATTATTTTCAAAGATTCATTGGTTGCTTCATCTTCGTCATAGTTAAAAATTTGATTATAATTCTGATAAATAATGTTAGTCATTGAAACTGTGTTCTACAAAAATTAGAGTTCTAAGTAATTGGCATCGCAATACAGCAGAGTGTCAATTTGCACAAGCCGATTCATCGACTATTTCGTTGATATTTTTTTCTATTTTATAAGACGAAAAAAATCAGTGTACTCCTTGAATTAAATTTATTCGTACACCTAAAGTAATAGTCATTGATACAAAAATCTCATGTGATGCAATCGAGACTCACTGGAATGCTCATTGGTCGACGTGTTTTCAATACACGAAAATTGAGTTCTTTTAAAAATGCATATTGTAGTTATAATGATAGCTTTAAATAACGACGCCATCAAAAGTTGTGAAGCAGCTGCCGACTGCCGAGTGCTGAGTGTCGGCCGTCATAACCTCGAATAACATATTACTTCGTTATTGTGGTCTGTAGATGGTGCTGACCTTAATCTTCGTTTTGAAATGCTATAATTTTTGTTAGATTATAATTCTGCCCGCTCTCATATCGACACGTTTCTCGCGCTGCAAATGTAAAGAACGAATTGGTCTTATCATCTGGCTCGACGCGATTCTTGATAAGTCAATGCAAAAATATCGCGATCGTTGGCGTTTTTTAGTTGGCGGTCAGACGACAGACGCTATCAAAACTGTGCCGCGGTGAATTTTCGCGGGTGTCGCTACTGGCAAGCCAAGGCAAAGTCTTCAATAAAACGTAGGTTTCTGCGACGGAACTTGGCTGATTTCGCGGCAGCACATCGAAATAGCTGATCGTCGAGTCAGTTACTACAAAACATACTTATACTCAGGAAGGTTGGTCGAAGATATATATAGTCCCTCTCATTATCTCTCTCTGTCTATCTCGAAAGTCGAAGCCAGAGCAGCTCTCGGGGACTTTGAAGTGGAATGCCGTAAGGGGCGTCATACACGTTGTGTGCGCTCATCTCTCTTTTTCTGTACTAGCACACGGCTCGAGTGCGAAAGCCACTGGGAACCCGCAAAATATTATAGCGAGCGACGACGGGGCAGCGCGACAGGCAGCAATTGTCGTTCGTTTGGCAACACGATCAGAAATTTTATAAACGGTCCAATTCGCAACTGTCGCGCCCGCAGAGTATACAGGCGCGCACATACACTGAAGCCTGTAATATATTACAGTCGGAGTCGAAGAGAGTCAGTTCACGCACGCACGCGTACGTAACGCACGGTCGCACATCAGCGCAAGAGAAGACTGTCGAAAGGAGAATACAACACGGATCTTCGGAGCGAAAATCGATTCGACTTTTGTTCCGTCACTTGTAATAAATAAAAAGCAGCCAAGCTGGATAACACAGGAAGGATGGCGTCCGACATGATCAACAAGAATCGGATGATGGTCTTCAAGAACAAGGGCAAGGACCAAGATGTAAGTTGCTCATTCAGAGACATTCATTGCCTTAATCGTCCATCTTAAGCCTATCTGTTTTGCGACGCATATGTGTATGAATACCAGTAGTGCCATGTGTCGTGCGCCAAATTTACTTATAGATATACCTTTTTACATGTCAAGTTGGGAAATGAGCCGCGCGACGCGACCAATTTCGCCGTCGTCTTGCCTCCGTGCTCCTATAATTAAATCGTCCATTGTGTAGTAGAAGCTACCCTTTGCAGGGCAGCTTATGTTTCACCGAGTTATTCTTCGCTGGCATGATTATTATTATCGGCCGTTATAGGGCGACGCGCGCTTCACTCTTCGGAATTACGAGGCAATACGAAGGAAAGAAATGGCGATTCGCTTCGCGCACACAATGCGGCATGTTGCTCGTGTGTAAAAGAATCTATGAATTTGCTACATTTTGACTGAGAGACTTTGTAGGATATTATAAAAGTAGATAGGTCCCCTCGCGCTCGCACGAATGTATGCGTGTGCAAAAATGTCTGCAATGATGAATGCGATGAATATCCAACTGTTCTGGATTCGTGATGTATGTTGATAATTTCGAGTAAATGTATCAGTGACTCTCACAAGTACACATTCATGTTTGCAATCATTTCCTATGCCCTAGAGACACGTTTATTACATTACACGAGTGTAAAAGAGCAGTTTTGCATGTCCTTATGATGTAGAAAGGTGAAAAAGCGAAAGAGGAAGAGAGACAGACTGAGCAGGTGGAAGTTCATACATTTCCTTTGAATTTTACATATATATACACACATCGCCGACTCTCGTGGCCTTGGGCGCTCGATATATGCGCAACTAATCGAAGTGAAAAAATTCATTTTCACGAGCTCGCCTCTATTGCTTGAAGAAACTGACGCATTCCTCTTGGCTTGCTCAATAAATTGTTATATCGAATTGTTTGCTGGGTTTCAGAGATTTTCTCTCTCTTTCTCTCTCTTTTACGTTCTCGCTCTTTCTTGCTCTGTCTGTCTTTCGCATTTGCTAGCGCGCGTGTGCAAAACCGGATACATCGATGTGTCTGTGTATCTGATAGCCTCACACAAATTGTATATAACACACCTTTATAAACATGTATATATTAAATATGTGTGTAAAAGATATGTATAAGTGAGCACACATAGTCATACAGGCCCGAATTATTCACAATTTTTGGATTAAATAAACATCACTGAGAATAATTGTGATGATTATTTTATTATCATCATGTATAATAGATGTTGGGTGATATTGTGAGCTATGATGATTGCTGGTTGGAATTTGAGGATGAATTATGATATTGAGTTGGTGCTTGAAAACCATGAATCATTTGAGAATGATGCTTACATGATAATTACATGAATTTTTACACATCTTTTTCTTTTGAATAACATGTGTTTATTATATGTATACATAATTTTTCTTTAGTTATTGAAACATTAAGATTGGTGAAGTAATTTTTAAAGGTTGTAGAAAAATGAGTTGAGTAAAGATGTCTTTAATGAATGCATCTGGTTTTGATGATAACTTATCATGTGGCTTGAATCTTAACTTTTTTTTGTTCTGGTTCGATGATATGAGTGATGGTGGATTAACTCCTTGAGTGTGGATGGCGTGCGGACGGTGCGTCATGATGAGCAGAAGTGAGCTTGCAAAGAATTTGTGGATATGCAAAAGTTGATGATGTGCAAGTTTAAAGAAAATCCATTGAAACGCTATTGTTTTATACTCATTTTTCAGCCGACATAGCTAACTTTGCTCCCACACCCAAGGAGTTAATCAGACGTACAGTCTTATGAGAAAGATTAGCTTGATTAGCTAATTCTAACATAAACAATGAGACTTCAAACATGAGTAAGAATTTCAATTATATAATTAACATTATTTAAGAATTTGAATTTATTTAAATATGTATCAAAATTTTATGTGTGCAAAAATTTACACTCAAAATTTTGTTGATCAATTAAATTTCACAGTATCACTAGAGAAGAACTAGTGCATGATCAATTATCTTAAAATATACTTTTTAAGTTTCATTAAATGCTCTATAGCACAAGATCCTGAAAATAACAATTGAATTATGATTTTAGGGGAAAGATCAATTAAACTATATATTGGATTTCAAAAAATATTTTGCACATATCTAATATTTACTTGTTTATTTATTAATTTTATGATTTATCTGTTTATTATTATTATTTTTTTTTTTCTAATAATTGATTGTTGTAATCCAATTAATGATTTTCAACAGGAAATGAGAAGACGGAGAAATGAAGTTACAGTGGAGCTCAGAAAAAATAAAAGAGAGGAAACTCTTCAAAAGAAAAGAAATGTTCCTATTTTGGATTCAACTGGTAAAGGATTATTTACACTTACTGATCAATTCATCATAATATTTACTAATTACGATTTTATTGCTTTTTCAATATTTTGATAGATGAGGAAGATATTGATAAGCAGTTGGCAAAAACTAACTTGGAAGAGCTGGTTTTGAAAGCTGATAGCGCAGACCCTGCTGAACAGTTACAAGCTGTTCAAGCAGCTAGAAAATTACTCTCATCGGATCGCAATCCACCTATAGATCCTCTAATCGATAGTGGTATTTTGCCTATTTTAGTTAGGTGTTTGGAAAAACATGATAAGTAAGTTACACATTTTAATATCATCTAATACTTTATTTTTAAACTTATTTTTAAATCATATATATTAATTTTTATATTTTTAGTCCCTCTCTACAATTTGAGGCTGCATGGGCACTAACAAATATTGCCAGTGGAACATCAGCCCAAACAAATGCAGTTGTAAATGCAGGAGCAGTTCCACTATTTCTTCAATTATTGCTTTCCAGTCAACAAAATGTTTGTGAACAAGCTGTTTGGGCTCTAGGTTAGAATCTCATCATTACTATGATACAAAATAAAAATAAATGTATTTTTCAACAAAATATCTAAATGTTGATTTTTTTTATAGGTAATATTATTGGTGATGGTCCAGCATTGAGAGATTATGTTATTCAACTAGGTGTTGTTGGCCCACTTTTACAATTTATCAAGCCAGATATCCCACTCACATTCCTACGTAATGTAACGTGGGTCATTGTTAATTTATGTAGAAACAAAGACGTCCCTCCACCTATTCTAACAATCAAAGAGATTTTACCTGCTTTGAATGTTTTAATTCATCACATGGATATTAATGTAAGACACAAACTTCTATAATTTTTTCTTCACATTTATTGATTCAGGAAAATGTATATTGATTTATGAATTATTTTTATAGATTCTTGTTGATACTGTTTGGGCTCTGAGTTATTTAACAGATGGAGGTAATGAGCAAATTCAAATGGTCATTGATAGCGGGGTTGTCCCACGACTTATTCCGCTTCTATCACACAAAGAAGTTAAAGTTCAAACAGCTGCTCTAAGAGCTGTAGGAAATATTGTCACAGGCACAGATGAGCAAACGCAGATTGTTCTAAACAGTGATGCGTTATCTCACTTCCCATCATTACTTACTCATCCCAAGGAAAAAATTTGCAAGGAAGCAGTATGGTTCTTATCAAATATCACAGCTGGTAATCAATCACAAGTACAAGCTGTTATAGATGCTAAGTTAGTACCACTAATTATCCGAAATCTCTCGAAAGTAAGTTGAATTAATCAATTTATTATAATTTTGCATCTTGCTGTAACTGATAGTCAAATTTTTTGTTATACTTAGGGTGAATTCCAAACTCAGAAAGAAGCTGCTTGGGCGATCAGTAATTTAACGATAAGTGGTAATAAAGAACAAGTAATGGAATTGATCAAAGAAGGTGTTGTAGCTCCTTTCTGTGAGTTGTTATCATGTAAAGATAATCAAGTCGTACAAGTTGTTCTTGATGGTATTCATAATATGCTAAAAATGGCTGGACCAAATGTTGAAATGTTGGCTGGTATGATTGAAGAGTGCGGTGGGTTAGACAAAATTGAAGCGTTACAAGGTCACATGAATGGGGAAATCTATAAACTTGCTTATGACATCATTGAGCAATATTTCTCGGAAGTAAGTTAATCATATTTCATTTCAAAGCTCGTAAAAATTAGATTTTCTGTAATACTTGATTCAATTTTATTTTCAGACGGATGATGTCAATCTTGGTCAGCCAATCAACGAAGAAACGTTTGAATTTGACCCTTCCGCGGCCATCCCAAATGAAGGGTTCAAATTCTGAGAGGTTCTTTTCTCTGTTTCCGCTCCCCGATTGTGCCGTCCCCCCTCGAATAACTTGAGTCTAGAGCCGCTCGGCTTTTCCTTGCCTTTATCCTTTTTTCACAATTCCATATTACATCTGTCAAAGTGCGGCTAACACGTTTTTATGCGCCATTATTTAAAAAATTCTAATGAGAACAAAAGGGCCCAAAGATGAAAGATTATGCAAAACTACTGCAGCGAATTGAATGCCGATTGCCTTTATAGGCATTATAACTAGGAATAGAAGAATTAATTACAAGAAAAGGCCATTCGACTTTTGACGATCTATGAGAACGAAATGACCGGAGAAAAAGTCAACGACTTCTCGAATCGACTGTTTTTTTCGTTCGTTATAATTTTTACAATAATTGATTTACTATTTGTAACGTTTACATCGTGAAACAAGTCTAATCAAGATGCTGGTTCAGTCATAAAAGCTCACTAACGTCAAGTGATTATTATTTTTTAATATTTTTTAATAGGAAATTGAATATTTATTTATGAAGTGAAATGTGTAGTTATCAAAATTTTTCCATTTGATAGAAATGAAGAAATAATGTTGCTTTTGATTCTAAAGCATTTGATAAACGACCGACACGTCTTCTCATGTGAATTGTTTAAAATAATGTTGATATAATTCATTTCTTGCTTAAATCGTGCAAAGTTTGAGCAGGAGATTTTTTAATGCTGCAGCACTTGTATAGACTACATTAAGCTTTCGTTTGTGTCACAATTTTAATTACCTCTATGTATATATTAGGCATGTTAAATAAATTGCAGTCACGAATTTTCAAAAAATTATGTAATTAAACTTCGTTAGAGTAATCGATAATTAAAAGCATTATGTTAGGAAAAAGAAAACAGCATGAATAGTAATGTAGCTTACATTAGAGACAGTGGCTGTAACGATCAAGTTTCTTATTTCTATCTGAAATTAGCAATGTATATTTTTTCTTCAAATACATTGACAAACTAAATAACCTGAACTTTTACTCAATCAACCCTTTTCCCTCATTATAAATAATATAGTTATGTAGTTAAATAAATAAGAATCTTAATTGTGTAACAAAGTTTTATTTTTGATCTCTTATAATACTACTTATAATTATTCTTCATCTTCTGTAAACATAATAGTTGGGTCATTGAAATTGTGAAGATCATCAACCATTAATTCTTCTGGTAGCTCTTCATCTCTACCTGGGTAATATGTTGGAAAGTACGGAGTTTGTTTAAGGTATTTACAATTTTTCAGAGGTAAAACTGTATCAAATATTTGCACACATGAATTGCACTCTCCTGGTGAAGCACTTCCAAGAACCCATAAAACATTATATTTTGTATTAATTCTGACAATCTATAACAATAATTAAGTTTATTTTAATCGTTTGTAATATGATTATAACTGATTTAAAATAAGAACTCACTCTTTGAGCTTTCAACACTCGATATCTATTACCCATGTGACCAGGCATTTTTGTACCTGGCATAACACGAGCTTTTTTACCACCAGATCCAATATTTCCTGGTCTTCTGTGTGTTTTGGTAACACCATGACTAGCAGGCATACCATGAAAACCCCACCTTTTCATTACTCCTTGAAATCCTCTATTTATGCTGTTAAACCAATGATTAATTAAATTTATATTTTAAAATAAAGCAATATAAAATAAAAAATTATTGAATTACTAACGTTTTACCCCTTATGTCTACATACTGTCCAACTTTAAAATGAGAGGCTAATAATGGTGTACCAGGTTGTAATGCAGCTTCAGGGGAAACATGAAATCTAGCTAATAATCTTTTGGGCATGACTCCAGATTCTTCAAAAAGACCGCAATATTCTTTTGTGAACTTGGGATAAAAAACATAATTTTAGATGAATTTAAATATTTGATCCTTTGTAATAAATTATTGTTACATACCAATTGTGGATCTACACTGTCTGCTCCTATTATAAGACTTCCTTTTGAAGGTGGAAGTGAAGTTTTTCTTTTTGTTATCATAGGTTTGTATGTTTCTGGAGGTTGATACTTAATTACATGATTATCAGCCACCTATTGAAATTAATTTTAGTCATTATTTTGTTTAATAAATAAAACAATCAATTTGTACATACTTGAAACAATGTGGTAAGAACCTTTCTTCCATCCTTCATCCACATTGGGTAAACACCAATTTTTCTGGCTATTAAACCAGCTCTTTGGTAACTAGGACTCCATTCGACAGCTGATTCAACAATATTTAAATTGAGAGGAGAGTAAGATCCGTAACCACTCTCTGGTCGAGGATACTTTTCTTGGACCAATTGTTTGAGAAAAGTTTTATTTTCTGAAGTCAATTCATCTTCATAACGCTAAAAAAATATTTAAACATTATTGTATAGTTCTAAGCAACAAATTTATTTTATGTTCGCTTCAAGTTCATTGACATGATGACATAATAAAAATTAAAAAATTCTTACTGTGCTTCTTGTGCTTTTAATAAGCCAGGGAGGAAACCTTTTCTTTGGTTTAGGCAGTATTCGATGTTTTGAACGACATGTTATTTCAAGGAAGTCTGGTCTAAAAGACAAAAAGACAATTAATTATAATTGTTTATAATATTTTCTAAGTATCTTCGAATAACATTAAATGTCACAAAATGGAACACTCACTTTGGTGTTAAAAAACTCTTTAATGGATTAAATCCATTGAGTACTTTTAACAAGGTTGTCATTTTTGAATGTCAATGTTTACAACATGTGAAAATTTAATACATTTAATGTTAAAAATGTTCACTACAATACATTGGCAGGTTATAATTCGACGATGTCATGAGTAAGTAGTAACAGCGAGTTGCCAGACGACTAGCGGGCGACTCTAAAGCCGGCCGCTACGTTACCCCATGAGTCAAATCTGTTTTATCCTCAAGACTGTTGAACGTTATATTATAAAATTCGCAGCGACCGGTGTTTCTACTCTCTAGCAAAATATATAAGTACGCAGCGCTTGCAAAGGAGCTTTGAGTAACGATTGGCTATTGTTTAAATTATTGCGCAGTTTTCTTAGACTTTGCTCGATGATACAGTCGATAATTAGTTTCAGTTGTAACGGATTTTGGAACATGATTCTTTGAAAGTAACGTATTCCGATTTGCGAACGGATAATCATAGCTCTCCTTTCTCAAAAGTTTACAGTCGTAGTTAGTTTATCTCAGGTTGTATGAAAATACGTTGAGATAACCCTGAAAACTTGCTATAAATTGTTGACCTGACGACAATTATCAATAATTGCAATTGAGTAGTTGTATGATACGACGAAACGTACGCACCAAGTGATCTTCGAAGCAATTAAGTATGGCGAATAGCCGCGTTCATCGTACGGTGTTTCATCGAGTGGGATAATGACTCATTCGAAAAATCTACACGTATCAGGTCAGTACGGATTACTCTTGGGTGAAATTATTAAAGTATTATTATCATGAAACAATAAAATAGTTAATAATAAATCTCGCCGGGCTTGTGGTACATGGTATAAATTATAACCGTCAATTATAAGAAATACAGTCAATTCTCGCTCGAAAACGTTAACCTTCCGCCAAAGAGAACTTCATTGCTAAAATAAAATTCTGATTGCTATTATCATAGACAGACATTTCAGTAGGACTTTTCATGTTTAGAAACCGTGTCGACATAAAGTATCGCCGTTGAATCGAGATGCATCTTTTTTCCGTTGTTCGCGCCTCGTATTTCGTAGTTGTATTCCCCTCGACGCACCGACTCCACAGGATCGACAGTTAGTCGTGCAAGGGTCGCGTACCGAGCGAGCAGCAGGTCTTGCTACGTTCTCTTGCCTTTTCGCACGCGATACAATGTTACGTTTAAACACACACATATTCGCATAAAATGACGCGGGTATTATATCTGCGTCACACTTGTTCTCTCTCTTACTAGTCGGTGCTCGCGTGGGTGGGTGCACATAACGCTGCCAATGTCCAGTTCCATTTCCCCGAGGGAAATCCACTTCATGATGGGAATCCCATTATTTTTCCAGCTACATATACGTGTAAGCGTGTGCGTAGAACACCTAGACGTCGCGCGCAAAAGTACACAGCCCGAAAAGCAATAGAAGGAAATGCGGACGACTGTTTCGCTCGCATCGCGTCGTGCCAGCAGCGCGCACAGTTTTCGACCTTTTTCTTTTCTCTTTCTCTCTATTCTGGCTGGTCAGACAGTGCGAGAGAGAGAGAGTCCCCTATTTTTATATACTTTTGTGCCTTGCTTCCAATGTATATACACTGCACACTTGTGCGGGTGTGAGACGGTTCTATGTATGGCGTTACGTTAAGAAACGCAGCTGACCCTTTACAACGTATATCCTACAACAATACTTATTTATAAGTGTTCGTCCGTCCGGATAATGCTGCCTGTAACTGCATGCCTTTTGCTACATCTTTATTCAATTGATGATTCATTATTTTATTAATATTTTTTATTTTGTCCTTATAGTAATTATATAATGTGTAAGTCAAAAACAATGACATCGTATTATTCAGTAGCTCTTAGAGAGAAAAAATCGGACTTTAGTAAAAGTACCACATTCATAAGCTCTTACTCACAGTAGCGGTAAAAAGCTATATTCGAATAAATGTGAAAAACGAATTTTCTTTTCGCTTTCGTTGTCGTTCACGCGCAGGGTGTGCGTCGGGGGTCTCTCTCGTTTTACACGCCAGTCTATATGGTACAATAAAATAGACGCGCAATTCAGTGTATAAAGCAAATGAGTGTGCCGTTGCCCACGTGAATGTATGCTCGCTTCTTTCTCTCGTGTCCTTCCTATATAACGTGTATTATGATTATCCGAGCTATTCTTCGTTTTACTGAGCGCACGTGCTCGTCACCGACTGTACTCGCTCTTTTTATCTTAAAAAAGCTCCACGAGATAGAACACTCGCGCGCGTTTGGTCAAAAAGAATGAAACATAAATATAACGGCTAAAAGAGCTGCCTCTATGTATAATATATTTTTATTCCCCATCGACTCGCGGCGATTTGGCTCGTTTGAAAAAAAAACTTGCGTACGAATAAGAAGGAATAAATTTTGATCATGGTTAAATAGGAGAAATAATAAATGATCGAAAAGCTCGCTTGCTGACTTTATTGCAGCTGCATAATTCAGGAATAAATTTCAATTTCATTGGATTTTGACTCGGAATGAAATAGATTTGTTCACGCGTTTAGAGTAAAAAAAGTCCCATGCACACTTGGAAAGCTTACCGATGGTGGCAATGCGTTCCGCAAGCACGATTTTACTCAGCTACGGATAATACAAGCGAGAAAACGCTGGTCATACAGCCCGTGTGTGAGTAATGTGAAAAAAAGACAAGCGAGGTTCACGGACACGCACGCGAGAGTCGAAAAGCGCACCCCTTCGAAGAAGAGAGAAAGAGAGCAGAAAAAAGAGTCTGTCTCGGAGATCAATGGATACACATTCGTCCCTCTCTCGGACAAGAAAGAAAGAGAGAGCGAGAGAGAGACGCCCTGTCCTTCTCCTTCTCTCATACCTCCCTTTCTAGAGGATGACCAATAACAAACACTGCCAAGGGGTGGTTCGTACTTTTCTCTATATACCGTGCTACGCTCGCTCGCTTTTTTCTCTCCTTCACTCTAATGGAGTTTTTACCGATAAAAAATTTACTAGTTTTTCTCTGCGACGATTCTCCCTCTCTCTTTCTCTCATGCCTCCTCTCTTTACTTTGCCCTCTTCAACTCTTTTTTTACGATTTTTCTATTTACGCGCGTGCTATATGGATACATACATAAATATACGCGTATACGAGCGCGTTTTAACTGTTCCTCTTCTCTTTTTCTCTATTCGTTTGTCCCTGGTGGCAGCGTGTATACTCCGGAGCAAGTTTCTGCGCAATATTCTCTCATACCATTTACAGAAGTGGACGGTGCGCGCGCCTATATATACGTTGTACTTTATCCGCATGTGGAACGGACATTAAAGGACTCTACACGCTCAGAGAAGATGAGAGCTAGAGGGTAGTCGGAAGCCATACACGGCCCTGGTTAGAGAAACGTAAAACACTTTCTTGTTGAGACAATAGGATAATATGTATATCGCTCGGCCGAGGGAAGATTGTTTCCGCTCTCGAACCCCGCCGCGGCGTGGCTATACACGTTCCTCGTATCGAAAGTTGTTTTGCTCCGTGCGCTTGCAAAGGGGTGAAAGTGTGCGGAATTCGATGTTGGATATACACATATATACAGCAACTTCTTTTTTCTCCTGGGGTCTTGGGCTTTCATGTTTGGGTTTTTACTTTGAAAACAAATCAATTTTTGCAAAGAGTCAATTGAAATTCTTGAATATTTCATCGAAGAATCGTGCGTATACGGTACATGTACAATCACTTCAAAAGTGGCACACGTTGCTATAGACCGCTACAACTTGGGCGTAATTTGAACAAAGTGTTGGACGCATCGGTTCTATATGCATATACACGTGCAGTCGATCGAAGCAGCAGCAGCAGGCAACGCGTAATCCTTTCGGAATTTATGCAGCAGGTTCTGTACCGTTTGCTACTACTACTACTACTACCGCTAGCATTGCTGCTATGCGCGCCGCGTGTCCGTAGAAGAGAAAGCGCGTTTGAGCTTGCGGTCATCCAACACCATATATAGGTGCAGCGCTACGCACGCACAAAGCGAAACGCGCCGCTTACAGTTTGCTGAATAAGAAGGGAGGGGCAGCGAGCGGGAGAGAGATAGATAAAGCGCGGAGGTTACTACCCTCCCCCTGCTCTCGCGTTGGCTATCCTATTCAAGAGCTGCGCGCTTGTGAGAGAGAAAATACATATATATATACATATGGAGATGGAGAGCGAGAGAGAGAGAGAGAGAGAGAGAGAGAAGGGTTGTGATGCGGTTGCGATGCGCCTCTAGCGCGTTCGCGTGAGTATCGATTGTTCCGCTATATAATGCTATACGCGTGTATGACTTTGCCCATCTTGTACGCATATAACCCCTCTCGTCGCCCGACAATGCCACCTTTCACTTCTATCTCACTGTGCTTAACGGGGGTGTGCATGTATTTTAGCATAGCTGTACGAGATAGCGCCTGCACATGCACAGCCAGTTTTGATTTTACACGAGAAAATTTAAGGTTCCAATATTGTGCCCGATGAATTAAAATTTCGTGCTTCATTCTTATGAAATTGAAGAATTTTAATCTAAAAATATTTTAAAATTAAAATTGTCAAAGGGAAAGAATTCATTTTCGTGAATTATATGAAGTCATTTTAATATTAGCGATTTATATCATTTTATCGCTTTTATAAACTACTGATTTACATTATAGTTTTTGTAAATTTATTTACTGCGGCGATTATTTCGAATGTCTTGAATTCGTCCCATGAAATTGTCATCAAAGAAACTGCCTTAAAGATAGAGCAGAATATTTTGAACACTATAATGTCGTTGTACATGGAAGGGCGTAAGAAATTCGTCGAATGTCCAGAGAAACGAGCTGTGTAGGGAACTGTGCATGTATACGTCGACGCCGCCCCACGAAAGCGAGAGAGAAAGAGAGAGAGAGAGAGAGAGGAAGAAACGGAGGAAAAACGACAAGTAGAATATATACGCTCGGTATAGCTCGCGAGGCCAGAGAACGTGGAGAAGGCGCGCGCGCGCGTATTGATCCTCATAATTCCGGAGAAGTAACGCGGGGGCGCGCATACAACTCGTCGGCGCGGTAGGGGTAGTAGTTGCCTCTCGCGAGCGACCCAGAAGGAGAAGAACGTGTGGTGTACTGAGAGTAAGAGAGAGAAGCTTCGGCTCTCCCGCAAGTCAGCATCAAAAGGGGACACACACACGTACTCGCCCAGACGCGTACATGTGAGAGAGAAAGAGTATCGAAGCCGTGCAGCAGTTGAGGAGCCCCGACCAATAATAAAGCCTCGCGTTTTATGATAATATCATATCCATATAGAGTCCGCCATTGGCCGGATAGTTGGACCAATGGCGAAAAGCTCGTGCAGCGTAAGCTTGCACAAGTGGGGTGTGTTGCGCGCTCGCAGCATATTCATATAGTCATATTGCGCAACTCGATTCTCTCCGTTGTATTATATGACGAGAGCCAGCGATGCTCGAGGAAATTTTCAACTATGGGAGAATGCTGATTCAATTCTAGCAGCACATAGCAATTTAGACTTGTACGTTTGAACAAATCGAATTATATCAATAAATATTAATTTATTACAGCATACGTTTTTTGGTTTTCGTAAAACTGATTTGCATAATATTTCATTGCAAATCATAATTTTTTAAACTTTCGTTACGTCGAACAAATTTTGAATTGCTATTGATGTAAAGGAATCATACAGAATCAATGATGACCAATCGATAATGCAGGTACTGACCATCTTATTTAATCTTTGATCGTGCGTAATTTGTATCGTCATAAAATGAAAAATTTTTTGTCGAAAGAATTTTCGAAGTATTAGGGGTGTTTTGGACTTAAAAAAATTAATACATTTTTATAAACCTTCTGAAATCAGTTCAATTTCATTAATAAAGCTTCGTAGCAAACAAAACTGCAGCGAGCAGTACGCACAGTGACGCGATTTCGCTCAATCGAGCTTTTCTTCGGCGTTGTCAAGTCCAGCACATATCCGGGGTGAGCGTACGCCTCGCTATTTTCTCCTCCATATTTGCCATCTATCTGTTTCTCTCCTTTGGTCAGCAAGTGTATGCGCGCGCGTATATGTCTGTGAGCGTTTCACGAGAGAGTTTCACAGAGAGAGTGCGCGCTCGGAAGAAGAACCAGAAGAAGAAGAAGGGAGGAAAGCTCCTCTGGTATATATTGTATACACTTACTGGACACTGGTCTTTCTCTCTCTCTCTCTTACTCTCAGCTTCTCCTGCAGCCGATTCCCCTTGACAATATACATTTGTGTATATATATTTACGTGTGTACGTATATACACACAGGATCCCCATTGAGATGGAAAGAAGTAGTGGGTGCGAATGTGCGCGCGCAACGAGCTTTTCTCTATCGTGCGCTGTTGTGCTATGCTCCCTCGCGTCATACATTTTACCCTCCGCGTATATCGATACGTATGAACGCTTATATCTATAGATATGTAGCTCCATATGTACTTTTATAGCAACAATTGCCGTGGAGCTATTCGTAAAGTTTCAACAAATTCAACTAAATATACGAGAAGTCTATTGTAGGCTGTGTTTTTGTTTCAATTCATGATCGTTAGATTTGATCGATTGATGAAATAATAAACTTGAAAATATGATTTTCTCGTCGTATTTATAATTATTTGTCTTGGAATTGTAACGATTGCTGAAAATTGAAAGTTGCATTATGTATTACTAGTACTCGTACACATTAATACTAAAAAATTATAAATAAATTGAACAATTTCCACGCTCATTGTTTTGTAACTCGAGTGGCTACCAATAACGTAGCTCAAGTTGCAACCGAGCTTGCAAAGCCCAAATGCCCCTGAGAAAAATTCAATATTAATATAACTCGTAAAAGCTCACTCGAAGTTCTTGCTGTGCACTACTTGCTCACTTACATCCACACGTACATATAATAGGTATATGAAAGAGGGGCGAAGTTTACGAGGGGTTTTCTCGCACCGTAGCTGCTGCAGTGCGTGCATCGCGAGATGCCTCGTACTCCTCGGGCCAATGGGGTCGCGAGATGGATATGATGGATTTATGGATCTAATAAAAGCAGTAGCGCTGATTGGCTAGGTAGGATTATGACGGGCGGGGCCCCGACCCCCCGTGCCGAGGAGCGCGAGGAGGGGTTATATCAGCGATCTTACTGCTGCTGCACACTCCTCTCCTCCACGGAATCTCGCCACCGCCGCTGTTGCTTTTCTCCTTATCTTGTCTCGCGTGCACCTCTTGCAGCGCTGCGACCGGGCGTGGATGGTAGGGAGCCTCCAAGCTCGCCGAGGAGAAGCGATACAGGTGCAGCGCTGGTATATACCAGTCTAGAGAAAGTTACTATAAGTTTTCTTTGTACACATATTCTCCGACTGCTGCTATTTTTTTAACGGTCCTTTTTTTTCAAGCCCCCATTTTGCCTTCCCTCTTTTTATTTTTATTTTTAGTTCTATATCTTCTTTCTTCAAGGATTTTTTTGTTTTATTTTTTAATGGAGCTCTTGGACCACCACTGAACTGACACTATGCAGCGCAGTGGTTACTGGAACAGGTAGTCATCTTATTTGCACTGCTTCAGCTTGTTCAAAGCTATAAATTTATAACTTTTGATTTCTTTTAATCTTCAGTTTTTAAAGTTTTGCTCTGTAAAGTCTACAGGAAAGATGAAGTCTCTTTGTCTTTTGTAAAAAATATGCTGCACACTTTTTTGTAAAGTTAAAAAAAATTTGAAATTCATTCATTTTTATAAAAAATTACCGAGATAAAATGTGTTTTGGTTGCAAGATCTGACATAAAAGCACAACTGACTTTATCGCTATCCCATCAAAATAGATTTTATATAATACCCATACCAATGCATAGCCCACACATATGTATACAGTTAAGCAGCAATAATTTCTACCCGCTATGCGGATTAAGTTCTCTAGTGTACGGTAGTGGTAAACGCGCGGCTCTCTCTCTCTCTCTCGTTCTCTCTTTCTCTTTCTGTCGGTGCTCTGCGGTGCCTCGGAATCGCGCGCGAAGCATATCTTGATCGAGGGCCAAATCCCGTGCTCGCTTCGCATTATACGAAATAACCCTCCCGAAGCTATATATATTTAGCTGTTCGCATGAGGCCATATACACACACAGATTCTATGTATGTGTAATTGTAAATGTTTATCAGTTTATGGGCTATGGTTTATAGCCTACGACTCCGTCGAATCTATGAATCTCGATTATTGTGCAGTGCGTGAGTTCGTGTCGATACCTCCATGTTCAGACTACACTGATACCAGTAAATACGTATGCCTCGTAGACGAAAGAAGTCAAATTCAGGAGCTTTTTTAATTAATAAAAGAAATTACAAATTTTTTTTCGCAAGCGATCTTTATGATTACACAAAATTTCAAGGATTACACGCAAAAGGTGTTTCCTGTAACCTTGAAAGTCCTTGTTTTTTTTCTTCAAAACCGTTGAGTTTTGTGTATCGTTGATCGATGTATAAGTGTATATACGTATGTACGCAGACGCTCCCTTTGTCTGATCCAACCAGCAGCAGCCAGCATGTAGCAGTAGTAGTAGCAGCAGCAGTGGAGGCAAACGTTTTGGTCAGTGAACAACTTCGAGAGAGGAGAGAAAATTCTCTTTCATCTCGTGGACGACGACGACTACCCTTAATCTTTTTCTTTACTTTTTGTCCTTGCAAGGAAGGGACGAACAATTCCTATTTTTTCAAATACACTGGATTTATGTAGGCTTAAAATCGAGAGAAATTTAAAAACAACAGCTATTTGAAATACATAACGCTTCGTGAAAATATCAAGTCGATTTATCTTGTAAGAAGCGTATAGTGTACGGTAAGCATTGGCAAAAGACCCAATGAGCACGGGGATATATCATGCGTCTCTGCAAGATTTAGGGAGTGAAAAACATTCGTTGGAAGAGGGTCGCTTTATACATATAAAGTCAGCTTAAGCTGGCTATATTATTCTAATTAATCATTTGTCTCGAGCATGGATTCTTTCGTGTAATTCATCCTTGAGCGACTGCGCGGGAGCTACGTTCTGTTGTTTCATTGTCGTATTTAATCACTGTGTCGTGTTGTCGGCGTCATATAGAAAAATTTTAATAAAAGAGAAAACAATTTAAAACCAAGAGAGAAGAGAAAGAGATGGAGAGAGAGAAAGAAGCAGATCGATCGAACGGAGCAGGGGTTGGCGCGTACAATTCTAATTTGGCGTCCTCGTACGTATATAGTCGGGGTGTATATACGATACACAGCTTAACAGCATTTATTTCAGAAGCAAGCAAGACGTATGGCATAGCGAGTACGAGTGCGAGCGCGCGGGCGAAATCGGAGATCGCCCATTTTCTCTCTTTTCGTGTAGGTATATGTACGGCAGAGCGAGAGCCCAGGCCTCACTCCACCAACTTCGCACTTTCTCGCATTAAATCTTTTAAAAACGCCAGCTCGGGAGGCATAAGTCAGCTCTAT
Organism: Trichogramma pretiosum; assembly: GCF_000599845.2. Lineage (NCBI taxonomy): Eukaryota > Metazoa > Arthropoda > Insecta > Hymenoptera > Trichogrammatidae > Trichogramma > Trichogramma pretiosum. Next base: position 448,885 of record NW_019641686.1, read on the forward strand.
CTGAAAGTACATAGGTTATACGAACGCGCTCGCTCTCGCTCTCTCTTTCTTTGCTCCTTTTAAAAGTAAACTGTTTATCCTCGATACTGCCTGCTAGCTGCTACTGATGCTGCCGACGAAGTAGGGATGTAGCGAACGCACACCGGCGTTATCTCGACGAACTCCGGCCGCTCGTGCCGCTGCTGAATGTTGTACGCTGCAATGGAGTTTTCACGTGCGAGCGTGCTTGCCTCGAGAAAGGGGTCGAGGGGATACCAGCCAAAGCTCGGATGCTCTATTCGAGACTTGGCTGCGTGTGTCTGTGCATGTGCTATACGTAGGCATGAACAAAAAGAGGGCTGCATTGCCGCTTGCGCGCGAGCAAGAAGTCACGACTGTTTATTATTCGAAATACCACGCGGTGGTGGTGGCGGCGGTGGCGACGACGGCAGCGGGGCAATTTAGCCACTTTGCACTGCTTGGTCCTCTTTACCTCTTGTCCTTTATCACCGAGTGGCGATCGACTTCTTATATATTTGCGTTCACGTTATGGCTTTATTTTTTTTACGCCGACTTTTAAAAATCCTCGCGGTAATTCGAGATTCGCGCGGACGAGTCGAGCCGTATTGGGCTAGGCTATACATTTTATTGCTGTTGCTGATACCGCTGCTGTGTACATGAACTATATAAGTTCATAAGCTCGACGAAACGTGCAACAGAAGACAGAGAGTAGAGCCCGGTGCGATCGCGCGAGTGCCCCGGAAGATGGATAGATAAAGAAACTCGCCGATGGACGGAGACGAAGCTCTCATGCACGTATATATGTATACAATATGTGTGGGTGTGTGCGCGCGTCTACGTTGGTGGCAGCGTTGGTATATACGACAAAGTAGCAGCAGCAGCGCACAGCTCTTTAATGGCCGGATCTCGGAAATTGTGCACGCCATATATCTGCTGGCAGATTTATGAAAGTGCTTTTCTTCTCGAAGTGGGGAAAGCTTCTCTTTCTCTGCTGTTGCTGCTGATGCCGCCGCCGCCGCCGCCGCCGCTGCCCGGAAAATCCTGTAGAGGTATAGCTGCGCTGCTGTGTGTATGGAGGGTAGGAGAGGGGTGAGAGAGAAAGAGAAAGAGAGAAATATATACGACTCTTGCGCAGCTCTCCTTCGTTTTTCCTCCACTTCTCGCTCTCTATCTGGCATTGCTGTAATTTTCCAACCGGAGATTTATACGACATTAAGGTGCGCGCGTTTGCCTATATACATGTACATATATGTGTGTGTGTGTGTGTGCGTGTATGTGCTGCGTATATACGCGTGTTTATATATACATGCGATGTGTCGTCTCTCTACCTACGTACTGTACGTACGGCAGAGCTCGCGCGCGCGACGTGATGTGCGAGCGTGCAGAGTTGAGTGTCGTTCTTTTATATCACGCGACACTTTTCTATACGTGACTGGCTGCGATTTATTTATATGCGCGAGCTTCCGCAGCAGCAGCGAAATATTTGTCATGCTCGGAGCGCTTGGCGGCGGCCTCGGCAAGAGATTCATACACCTACATAAAGCACTACAACGACTTTGCTGACTTGGCGCGTTTTGTTTTATTTTCTTCGAGCTAGTTTTCTATGTATATGAGATTCGTCGCGTGCAGCGGCAAAATTTTTCAATTGTTGGATAAATGAAGCGCATTAATCTGGAAGAGCCAAGTGCGCGCGATATAACTGAATTAATCGATTCAATTTAAACTTTAAAATTCTTATGAATGTATCAATCCGCTCTTTTTCTATCCTGCCTTTTTTTAGTCAAAAGCTTTTTATTTTTGTCCCCAAAAAGACTAATTTACGAAATGAAAGCTTGTCTGCTCACGTCCCGACTGGTTCAATAATGTCAATACAAAAATTCGCAATAAACGTCTCGTCAAGACTGGCGGGAATCACGATATTCGACGTGCATATACTATATAAATTCAATGAAAAATAAAAAAAAATCAAATGAAACATCGCGCGACGTCGGATAAAATGCAGAATTTAAAGGAATGAATAATTTAAGTTCCATTCCGATTAGCCACGCCAGAGCTGCTGTTCAGCTCGCTCGTTTGAGCATATATAGATATCCAGATGAGTAAACAGCATAAATTCAGCGGAACGAGCTTCGCAAAAAAGTTGAGGTACCCTAACGCGTATACTTTGGTTCTTTCTCTCTCTCTCTCTCTCTCTCTCTCTCTCTCTATCTCTCTCTCTTTCTCTCCTGTATGAATGTGTCGCAAATATGCGCGTACGTGTATTTCCGTTGATAAATCTCACTTTGAAGCAGCTCGGCCGATATCCGCTGCTCTGCGGTGCGAATTAAAATCGAGCATTCAAGAGGCCATACGCACGAGCACGCGCAAAAGCCAAAACCCAAACCACGGGAAAAGCAAAAAAGTCTACGAACACCGGAGAGGGTGAACTCGTGCGCGCACTGCTGTCTATCTTATGGTTGGAAATGACGCGTACACTATGCAGGTGAAAGTGAAATGCCAAAGAGGGAGGGAAAAGTTGCAAATAAAAATAACGATTGCAATTTGATTTCGTTATGGTGATACGCGCACCTCCAGTGTATACCTGCAGCAATATACATATATCACAGGCGCGAGGCAGAAAAGTCTATATAAATATAAAAGCGACTCGCGCATAAACAGCCCGTCGTTTATCCCGAGTCCCTCGTTCTTTATTTGATTATCCGCAGCTCGACTCGGCTGCTGCTGCTGACTCTTGGAGTATAAATTGATATGCTGGCTAAACTGCGGCGTCTCGTCCCAGCTCTGCGCGCGTCGCGCTTTTCTATCTTTTTATTCCATGTTATTCCCTCGAAACGGATGAATACTCCCAATGCGCGTTTTGTTTTGGTGCTCCATTCGTGCCAACTAAGTTTTTCTATTCTTTTTGTCGGTTTTATCGCCTATATACCTCTCTCCCCTTTTTTTTTTATAAAATAGAGAACTTGGTGGAAGACATTTTTCATGTGCTATACGCGCGATCTTGCCATTGAAACTGCTGTTAGCTACTGTATGAATGAGAGTCGTCGTTATATGGATTCGAGCTGATATAACGTGTGCGCCGCGAGCAAACGGCCTCGAGCTTTATGGATGCCTATACGTGCAGGACGTGGCGTGATTTTTTCTCCTTGGTACCGCGAAACTGCTGCCCTGGGAGAAATGGATGTCGGGCCTGGGTGATTCTTTTTTGTCTGCATCGTTTACGTGCTCTGATTTTTTCTCTCGCTCTTCGCTGAACTAGCTCTCTCTCTCTCGTGCGCGCGCGCGGTCTGCTCCAGTCGTGTGCCATTTTATGGCGACGATGAGATTTGAAAGTTTATACACGCTCACGCAGTGATGAAATGCAGTTTCACGCTCGTTTCCTGACAAAGTTTTTCCAATTTTTTATGGAATAAAGTTTCGCGAAGTTATATCGTTTGTGTGAGGATGATCGAAGTCTCCTCTCGTTGTATACTCACTGAACTCACGCGTCTGACCTTAATAAGGCATTACTACTTTTTTCATTTTGTTCCAGTTTCTACAAAGTCTAATTTGTTTGGAAAAAAATTAAGCGAAATTCGCATCTTTTTATGGCAGACATTAAGATCATTCTGAAAAAGAGCAAAAAAGAGAGATGGAAAGAGAAAGCCAACGAAGCAGTAACTGGTCTGCGTGTTTCTGACAGTCGAGCACAGGGAAAGAACGCACACGCCGCAAATGCCGCTGGCGCTCCGCGTACCTTTATTTTAACGCTCGAGCGTTGCACTTGACGGCCGCAATCTCGCCGCGACAGATGATTCGTCTGCTCGAAATTATAAGCGAAATCCGACAGACGACTCCAAGATGTTTTTAGTCCATTTTCCGAAGATAATTGAAAAATTCAAACGGAAAATGAAAACTTCTAGAAGTGATCTCGCGTCGCGCATATCGCAGCCATAATGTCGCCAGTAAATATCATCCATTGTACACTTTTCCCTCGTCCGCATCCCCTTATACATATACGTTTTTGGTTATCATCACACACAGAGTTATGAAACGAGGAGGACGCGTATGAAATCAAGGGCGATTGGCTGTTGCAACTTGGTCCAACCCCTCTGATATCTTTGGCTCGCGTGCGCGTGTGTATGATATTTCATAGTCAAAGCGACGCCGCCCTTGATCCCCCGCAAAATAATATCTAGCTCCACCCTGCGTAAAAAAGTCAGCCAGACCACCCACTGTATTTCTTTATTTATAGTCCGAGTATCGTAAAGTACTGTTGTCGTATATGGTGCTGTTTTTTGAAATGCAGAATAAAATTTGATAGACGTATTTTCGAGACTAGCGTTATTTAGCAACTTCCACAATTTCTTATACTTGGCAAATAACCCGTGAAAATTTCCGAAATACTTGACTGCGTAGCCGTGGCGAGTCTTGGAAAATTAGGCGCCTTTCATCCTCAAATTTGTCCTGTGCATATATATACTCGCACACGCTAGATTTGCTTGCTTTCCTGCAAGAGACGTAAGAAGTACTGCGGTATAATGGTATATATATGTAGACGAAGTAACGCAGTAGCTCGCGGCAGTGAAGTAAAACTGAGATGCGAGGTAAGAGCAGCAGCAGCAGCAAAAGCTCGCCACCGTGCGGCAAGAATGGAATCTTAGAGGAAAGGAATGCCAACCCTTCGCTCTCATTAACTTGCCCTATCGCGTGCGCACACGATTAACTTATATACTTTCTTCGCGCAGATAAAAGTCTTAACATGCGCGTCTTCATCTTTGAGAAAATAACTTCTTGATAGGAAATGTATCTTCACACATTCGTTTCTTTGTATGTTTATTCTAATTTGTTGTCGCGAAAAAATAAATGCCGCTGTGAATAAATATACATTAGCTTTTTCGCACAAAAAGAACGAAAGATTGATGGTTCGGAAGGAGATGTTTTTTTTCTTCATGTAAGACTATAATCGTCGGCGTTGTCTACTATCATTCAAGATTGGCTTAATTAATCGTGAAAATAATCGAGAGGATGACTTGCTTATTCAGAATCCTGTCGAATTAGTCGTGTCGAGCAAGGATCCTCGGTATACACGCCGAGATGAAAATTGACGAGGGGTCGTCATGCTGCGCCGAAAGAAAAAGAGAAAAAGCTGGGGAGAAAGCATCGTCTGTTTTTGATGCTGCCATTCGAGGGGTCGAGAATTTTTATGAATTAAGAGGGGCAAAATACCGTTTGTGTTGTACGGCTCCTGACCTCATCCTCCTCTACATTTTTTAATTCCTTCGATGGAGAACGACAGGGTCTATATATATTTTTTCTGTGCTTTATCTACTTCTGTATTGTTATGTAAATTAGGCAGATTATGTCGAAAGACAGAAAACGAGTCAGATATTTTTTTACGTGGCACTTTTTCCACCCCCTCCAAGAGTTTATTCATTATTCGTGCATTAGCCTAAAATATCATAGAGATAAGAAAAGCATCGAAATTGTAATAGAAAAAAAGGAGAGAAGAAGGAATTTGGGAGTATACGGTGCGAAAACATCTCGGCTTAACTGGGTGTTTGCTACGGCTGCTCACGAGTCGATTGAGCAGTCAGTACAGGAGCAGCAACAGCATTTGCCGTTATCCAAGAATCTGCATTCGTGCATGCTCAAACAGTTTTACAAAGTGAACGCGGCTGAACAGAGAAACGCTTATACTCCTATCCACCACTGCTCACTTTACTTTCGTTCGTCCTGACTCCATTCACGGCTTCGAGTGAGAGTGTCCTACGACTACTCCTAGCTGATGTGTCAAAAAAGATCCGCAACTTGACCATAAAATGGTATTAAAAGTAAAAAAGCTTTTTTTTAATTGCATTTAAACTTTTTTTTTTGAGAATTTGGCATGCTTATGTGATTTTTGAGCGGTTGGTCTTTAGTTAAAAAATATTATTTCCTTTTTTACGATCACATCTTGCGGAGGCTAACTTATTCTCCATTTGGCATTAACACCGGTTCTCCATCTCTGTGAGCAAGAAAGAAAGAGATAGAAAAACAAAAGAAAGAATAATTGCGTTACTACCCTCCCAGCGCGACATATATATAAAAGAAAGAAAAGTTAAAAAGAAATGGAAAAATGGGAGAATGGCAAAAGAACAACGATGAATCCTGAGCTTTTCTCGACGACGACGAATCTTCTTTGTCATCCCGCATAATTTATTTCTCCTGCTCCGTTGTGTCGTTATTCCGTTCTTTCGTCGCAAATTATGCAACGCTCCCTTTCACTTTATGCGGAGACGTTTTTTATGTCCGTACAGCACCTCAAGACGACTTTCTTAATTTAACTCGGAGAGTTGGGATGGGCTGCAAGAAAAAATAAAATAAAATAAAATAAAAGATCTGCAGGGTTACGCGAACGAAATGGATTCGTTTTCTTTTTAATTCACTTTGATTTCATAGATTTTTTCCCCTTTCCTCGTGTATAGTAAGGCAGCTTTGTCATCTCAGTGTTGTATGTTTAAAACAAAATGTACACTGTTGAGCTGCTTTTTACAAAGGCGAATGAAAAAATGTTCAGTAATCGATATTTTTAGAGTTCATGGCGAAATTGAAAAGACTACACGATACATGAGTCGAAGCTACAATGGAAGACGACGGCTCTTTTCATCTGTACGAAGTTTGTTGTGCAATGCGTGTGTGTAGAAGCGGTCTTGGACTGCTTTTCTCTTCACTTTCCAGTCAAACAATGAAAATCCATCATCTTGACAAGATCGAAAGCTCATTTTCGATAGTTTGACGTACGACAGTTTCTTTGTGTTCCATATCTTCTTCTTTAGAGCTCTAAAAATCGTCAAATGGATTGGTTAATACTTTTTGAGAAGATTTGATGGCTCTGGAGATGTTATCTTCACGATGACTTATCGTGATTAATAATAGAAGAAACCGAGACATACGGCTCAGATGCCAGATCGTTCAGCGATCGAAACAGAACTTCGTTATAATGCATTTTCTTTTTACTATCATTTGATTAGCCCTCGTAACGTGCGGTATTGTGTTCTCTAAGAGAGAAAGAAAAAAAAGTAGCTCGAGATATGTCTGATACGTTCATGGACGGTGTATTGAGACCAAGTCTTGCAGAAAGAGAAGAAAGTTCTAACTAGCCATGAACCTTCATTATGTTATAGATCTATATATAGATGTATCCTTGGCCCATTTGGTCGTCCAGTATTAATGCCCGTCGCGGTAACTGACCTAACGGTTTCCTTCGCTAAATTAAAGGAGCTGAATGGACGTAAGATGACCACCGTCGTTCCATGAACTTTGTATAAGGAAGATAGGGTGAGCAGCAAAGACTTGGCAGTACAGCAGCAACTTTAATTATATCAAAAGTTGTAGTGGTTTTGCTGGCTGCCTGCTGCTGTGGTTGCGCGTGAAATTTCTTCCCCATTTTCCTTCTCAAGCTCGTCGCGCGCACTACGCTGGATGAAATTTGCTGATCAAACGACTTTTTTTTCTAACACTCAATCGTTTCTCACTTCACGTACATCGAAATTTTTTATTTTCATCATTCATATTTACGATGAATAAGTCACGCGTTAATTCGACCCTAGAATGTGTGAAGCAGTATGTCGAAGAAGACAAAAGAAGACGCAATTTTATGTATACAAGGGCCAAGTGCCAAAGGCAATTACATTGTATTGGCTTAATTGCCAGCCATCCTTTCAGAATCAAGTCTGCCGAAGAGCGCCACCGTGAGCCACAACGGCTGCTCGAGAGAATAACAACCACCGAGCACTTTTCTCTCTCTCTCTCCTCGTTTTTCTCTGTTTCTCGCATAAGGATAATATTGTATTGCTTTTTACGAGCATTAAATTTCAAAATTGTTTCAAGTATTGTTGTTCCATACTCGCCGACAAAAATCTCCCACCCTCTGCTGCGTATACGTACTCTACTCGTAAATTACACTTTCAAGAAGGCGAAAATATATATGTGCAATGAGAAAGAGAGAAAGTGGTGCTTTCGAAAATACGGGTGTATGTACATTGACTGTATATATTGCAAGCAGAGGCATAAAAGCAAATAAGAAATATGGCGTACACATTCTTACTACAATGTAAGGTATTTATTTATTGAGCCTGTAGTGTGGTTTTTGGATTCAAGAACGCTAGGTACTTTGTTAGGACTCTGGGGAGCTAGATCATTAGCAAGATAATGCTCGATTTATTCTAATGAGCTTTTTATCTGTTTTTCTCCAAATAAAAACTGGTAAAATATTGTTGGGAAATTTAAACGTTTCTCTTTACATACTCTCATTTACGCAGCTATTCAGTATCTAATTTTTTGAAGTAATAGATTTTCATTGTGTCATTTGACCAGTTTTTTAAGCAATGTGATCTCAGAAAATAAGTCGAAAATTTAAAAAATCTATCATTATGTTATTTTTTTACTGAAACGGTTTATTTATAAATTTGCTATTATCTTTCATGCGATGAAAATACCCTGAAAATTTTACCTTGATCGATTCAATAGTTTTTGGGAATTTGTCTTTTTTCATGTTTATGTAGTAATAAAATTCGCTTTAGGAAAAATTGTTTAAAAAACGTACGAGAGATTACAATTGCATCCCTTGTGATAAAAAAGGATTAGAACTATTTTAAAATGAGATAGAATTTCGAATTAAAGGCACATTAAATACAAATGATTAACTTCCAAATATAAGATATACCAGCACCTACATACACCCAGTAGCTCTCAAAAGGACGCGAGGATGGACGCAGAAAAGAAATTGCGCGTGCGCGCCAACCCCTTAGCAGCGGGCGCGTTGACTCAGGTTGCTGTATTGACGCGCGCGCACCGCTGGTCAGACGCGAGCTGACCAGAGTCCAGCGGCAGCAGCAGATTATCAAGTATATATAATGTTATATGTACGCTGGGGAGACATGGAGAGGGAGAAGAGGACGTGCGAGTGCGTCTTATGTTAGGGGTGGTGCGACGCGACTCCCTCAGCCCCCTTTTTGCCGGCAGATATACTGTATTTCACTAAAGCATCGACCCCTGAGGAGAAAGAGAGGTAGACCTGCGTCTCAAGGGTTCATGCACTCGAGCTCACATATGTACATGTATGAAATGGCGGAAATAGACGATGAAATACCTACGTACAATTTTTAATTTTTAAACTACTGTACATCTAATTAATCATAACTGTCGCATTTGAATTACATAAAAAATTCAATCAATTCAATCGAGCTAAATTTTCGAATAATTTTTTTTAATAATAGCGAACAATGGAGTAATTGTCCCTGGCCTTTTCCTTTATCTAATGTTATAGAATTAAATTCATAAAATGATATTGGTCAAGTAGCTGGTATTAAAAAGCAATTATCCAGATATTTGAAAAGACCCTTGAGAAGGAACTTTAACATCGAAACATAAGATTCCAGAGTTGAAAATAGCCGAATGCAATGCCTATCTCCGGAGTGTCAAGTGAGCGAGCCGACCATCCAATAAGCCGCATACTGTCCAGTCGTGGCCAACCCGTAGCTCACCAGATTCCCTCTTTCTTCTTGAAAGAGAGAGAAAGAGAGAGTGCTGAAGAGTGGGCGCAGCAACTTGCCCTTCTTCAAGCTAGAGCTCATACTTCTCGGCCCGGGCAGAGCACAAGTATATAGCAATGTACACACATACATATACACGGAAAGTGAGAGAAAGAGAGAGAAAGAAAGAAGACAGCGCGCAAAGCTTCCCGCATCTCGGTGAACCGAGTTATTGAGGCCTGCCGAGGAGGAGCGACTCGTACAACCGCCCGGCTCGCTCGCTTGCTCGCCCCTTTTCCTCTTCTTCTCATCCTTTTTTTCATCTTTTTTTATTGCCGCGCGTTCTGATGGTCTGCAGAGATGTGCGTGTCTCGAGTTTAATGGTTGTATACTCGGCTTATTGCTTCCTCCAATATGTGCTCACCAGAATTTTCCTGAAAAAGAGTTTTTATTGTCTCTTCCTCCAGCTACTTGCTGAAATATTCCTGTACGTTGATTAAACTTTTCAACTGCAAAAAATGTCTATCGATCGTTTGAAGAGTTTCGATAGAATTCAAAGTAAATAATAATTAAAAGTTAAGTTCCATAAAAAATGAAAAGTTCGTCCGTAATATAAATTCATACTTCGCTCGTGTGGATATTGGATATCGATACGGTCTCGAATCGTGACATTATTTATTACATTGGAAATGCAATCAGTCGCAGCAGTATTCCCTGCAATATATTTACGTAGATAGAGAGAATGAGAGAGAGAGAGAGACATGCACAAATGATACATACCTACTATAAAGTTGTGTGTATAGATATATACGTGCGCGTGCAAATATACGATTGGAAAGAAAGAGAGAGATAGACAGAGATGGACATTCGGACAGAACGCGCGAGAGAGTGAGGGTGGCGAGGCATTGATCAATATACGAAGATAGAATACTATGTCCATCGTCCAGCAGCAATAGCAGAAGCAGTAGCAGCTTCCCCTTTTGTCTGCGTGCGTGCGGATACGTGTATACCCCTCTCGCCGGTATATATGTAGCGATCTATACTTCTACCCTGCGCAAACGGTAGGCAGTTGGGCCTTCTGTATACTTATGCATAGCTGTCTTAGTTCAGTATATACGGTGTATCCTACACATGCCCACATTTACACAAGAACCTGATTATCTGAAAGCATCATCGACTGATGTTTAATCTACTCGTTACTTTTCTTTCGTTATAAAAACTTGAATTCAATTTTTTGGTTATACCGTTCCGAGTCATTTAAAATGTTATATTTAAAGTATAGTAATCGTATTTTTTTTGGGAAATTTTTTTTAACAAAAAACAGAAAATTTTAAATGATATCATTACAATAGTCGAAATAATAAAATACAATTAATAACTATGTTTTTTTAACATTCATAGCTTTCTTCAAATACATTTTTCAAGCAATATGATAATTGATTCTGAAAGTTCATAAAATTTGACGGGAAATTGTTTATTATTACATTAATTATATATTTTTTTTCTATGCCAGCGGCCCGAAAGTGACTACTTCTCGGTCGCTGCGCAAAACGAGAAGAGCTATTTTCGGGCCACTGTTTATGAAAATTAGTATACAGGCCTGTGCCGCGAAAAAAAAGCTCCAGAGCATGTGTTTATCGGACTCGGATTCGCCTCGGTCACTAATTACACGTACTCTGGGACTTTTCTGTTTTTCGCGGGCTAGGGCAGTAATCTACTATTTCAAAAATATAGTTTTAAAAAATAATGAAAACAGCAAAAAAATGTTTTACTCGTGGTTTGACTATATTACTTACAAGAGTTGAACTATTTTTCCGTATAGAGACATATGTTATGAAAATAGATACCCTATAAAAATCATTGTCATAAAAGTTATTTCATCCGTTCAGCCGTGCATATAAGACTTCGTACGTTTTTCATGATTCATTTCAATACGCGTTGTTGACGGGTTATATGAAACAAATTGACTTGATCTCCATAACTAAGCGTGGGCATACTGTACAAGTTTTAAATTTTTCCAAATTAAGAGCCTATCGGACTATGGGCACTAATCAAATTCCAGCAGGGTCAGGCTTATGTACAAAATTAAATGAAAGTCAGCGTACTGCATAGTATTACAAGTTGAAGGAATTTGTACGATATACGAGCAAATCCAATAAAATTTTTACATTCGATTCTGTGCGAACACGATGCGAACAGGTCATGTTAATATTGTTTGTAACTTTTTATTATCATGCACACACGCTAAAAAGTAAAGTACCATTGGATTCTACGACATAAACCCAACTTTTACTGAAAAAAAATTCGATTGATTGTCGATGAGGCATTTTGGTATGCACGATTTCGTAAAAACCTTAACGAAAAAAGGGGCGTTTTAGAAATTTTGATATTTTCTGTAAAATTCTACATATTCAAAAGGCTCTATCGCCATAGGGCCTAATTGTTTTAGCATAGGTAGGGTTTATGCCGTAGAATCCAACGGTGCTTTACTTTTTAGGATGCGTGCATGATAAAAATATTAAATTTACTCATATACGCATATTGCGTGATGTGTACATGACCCTTAGCCCACAACGCACTTTGTTACAATCGGAATAGTCAGGGCGATGGTATTCGACTGCCCCACGTATTACATGAACACAACTATAGCAGCGTCTAGAGCATACCGCGTTATGTATAACTGAGTGTATGTTTGAAGCGTCGAAGGTTTTACTTCTAGAATAGTGAGGCGCGAATGAAATATTGGAATGCTCAAATCACTTTTATTCTATGGTGCTACAATTTTTCATGTATAACATATATAGCAAGATATTTTAAGATTACTATTTAATTGTGAATCAAGTATTTGATTTCTACGTCGATAAAGCTACAAAGTTTATAAAATCGATGAAAAACCAACATCTCGGAGTATATGGGCTACTTCGCGTCAAATGTCTTCCCTCAAAAAAATGAAGAAAAAACTAACAAGGAGACCACATGAGATGCGAGTCACCAAATGTCCTGAAATTTTTTTTCTGGTCTGCTGGTACCTAATAATGAAGCCCCCTATGCTTAGTTTGATCCAATGGGCCTTAAGGCCCAGTTTAAAAATCACTTTCTTATTTATTGAAAATTCTTTGTGGTTTTCTAACTCGTAACAAGACATCTTAAACGAAAAATTGCATAACGTACAAGTCTTAGAATTAGTCAAAGAATACATTTGAATATTTTCAGAATTTTTGAGACCTGCTATCACCTATTTTCAAAGGCTCAATTTTACGTTTTTTTTAAGAATTTCAGAGACCTTATGAAAATAGGTGATAGCGAGTCTCAAAAATTCTGAAAATATTCAAATGTATTCTTTGACTAATTCTAAAACTTGTACATTATGCAACTTTTCGTTTAATATGTCCTGTTACGAGTTAGAAAATCACAAAGATTTTTCAATAATTAAGAGAATGATTTTTAAAATGGGTTCTAAGGCCCATTGGATCAAACTAAGCATAAGGGGCTTCATTATTAGGTACCACAGACCAGAAAAAAACTTTCACGACATTTGGTGACCCGCACCTCATGTGGTCTCCTTGTAAGTATGTACTTTTGAGGAGTTCATTGAAAAATTCCATCTGTCGTCGATCTGCCGGGGCTCAAAGTTGGAATTTCATTTTTCAAATTGTATTCTGCTTCCCAAGGATGAATATGAGAAAATTGTTGAAACATGATTTTAGATGTAAAATTTGATGAATAATTCAGATTTGTTATCTAAAATCATATTTACAACCTAAAAACCCTTTAAAAATCAAAAATGGTATAAAAGTCAAAAAATAAACATTAATTAGGCCAATATTCGTACCATTGATTTGGCCAATATTGTAATATGTTCATCGATACACCAAAATACAAGTTCTGATCAATTTTAGTCATCGGCTGAAAAACAGACAGACTTCATTATTTATCTAGATATGAGTAAAAAAACGTGATTTTTCTCCAATTTTCCTTGATTCGGTGAATATTGGCCGAATCGATGGATACGAACATATTTATTTTTGGATTTTTATGTTATTTTTGATTTTTAAAGGGTTTATAGCATAAAAATTATCGGACCATTCAACTAAGTTTCAAAAAGTAATTTGAATTCTGGTAAAAAATTATTGTATCTTAAAAGATGCAGTCAGAGCAAGTGCTTTAAACATAATAAAGAATGATTTTAATGACAGTATTATGTTTCTAGTAGTTAAAATAGGACGTTGGCACCTTCACCTTCACACGACAGCTTAGAAAAAATTTATCATTGTTGAACGGAAAAATTAATTATACTTCAGTACTTATTGGTTAAATATATAATCGAAATCGGCTTTAGGTTCAGATATTCTTTTAAATAGGTGACTCCTGCTCCCGAAATCAAAGATTCTATTAACAAAAATTAAGAAAAATAAATGACCAAAATTGTATGTTTTGTGAGTGGAGCGAATGTAAAAAAATCCAAAAAGGTCGGATCTAATGTGCTGTTACGAAAGCGTTAAATGCACGCTTTCAAATTATTCTACATGTACGATGTCCTTCAGCATAATCTGCCATCGCGGCTAAAATTCAGTCTTCGTATCTCACCTAGTATCATCTCAGAAAAAGTCTCACATCCAAATATTCCACTAAATTCGCACATGGCATGTTTATTCGAACGAATATGCATTTTCGTGCCCCTAGTTAATCGTTATCTCGGCGTGCTTAGCGGTGAGTCGAGCAGGTATTAAAAAGCCGCAACGCAATAAAGCATACGTTGCTGCTATAGATATCATGGGCAAAAGAGCGGGCGTTCGTTTGGAGATTGAAAGGGATGCAAAGAGAGAGAGAGAGAGAGAGCCCAATTGGGATTGGGTGTATACATACGTAGACCACTATATAGCTGCACATTAGTCTACAGAAAAGACTATATTATAGCGGCATGTTAGTTAGCGCTCGGTCGTATCTAGTTTTAGGTCGGTGGCTGCTGTTATACTTGCTGCTACACGCGTGACGGTTCAATGTGGCCGTAAAAGAGGAAGAGAATTGGGAACTCTGCTGGCGCTGCGGCACCGTTCCTGTGCTCGCAGCCGCTCGTGTGTGCGTGGGTAAGCGTATATATGTAGGTGGTTGCAGAACGCATACAGCAGCGCATGTAGATAGAGAGTGCAAATGCAGTGCACAATATGTACATGCAGAGAATGAGTGAGAGGGATATGTTGGGGTATAATGGTGCCGACAGACTATATAACTACATTCGTGAGAGGCAATCAATATGAGGCTCAGCGGTGCTGCTGTTGCTGCTGTTGCTGCTGTTACGCGCGCAAACACGGCACTGTTGTACTAACATCAAATAGGCGGATAGAGACCGCTCATTCTCGCGAACGTTAGTGCATTCTCTCTATATATCGCTCGCGCGCCCGCCTATGTGTGCGTGTATACGTGTACGCGTGTGCATACCCTCCTTTATGCGTATGCATCGCATGTGTGCGTATACTTGCTGTGGAGCTTGTACATACATACCAGCAATAAATACACACACATGTATACCGCATTATACCTATGCGTTGGTGCAGTCGAGCACTTTCTATTAGATTTTGTTAGAGAGAAGTAGAGGCAGATAGATAGGGAGAGGAGTGAGTATAGCAAGGGTTGCCTTTGCTCTTTAGCATGCATGCTTCTCGATGTTGTATTTTTGACTCAATTTATGGCAATTGATACTGCGGCGCTGGCGGTGGCGGCGGCTGGAATACGTTCGTGCACGAAAGAGTAGGAGCATTGTTCAGTTGGCGCGATCTATTACGGGAATGCCTAGATTAGAGATATAGATTAAACCTGCAGCCACAGCTATACTGTTGCATTTTTTTTTATCTTTTCAACGATTATGATGTAGATCGTTTTGCTTACCGAAAGTGTACAAATGGATTTTTTTGTTATAAATTGTCCAATTAGTTTGTACACTTGTCATTGGTGTCATTGTTAGCTACTTGTACAATTATATATGTAAACAGCGTCTCATACGTCCAAGTCTGCAATTGTAATGGCCGGAATCTCATCCTCGGTATACTTACACACATGAGAGTCGTTTCTTCACGAGAAGATTCACAGTTAATGAGCAACAGCCGTACCTATATAGTAGCCAAGCAGGCTGAACTAGAGGGTGTTTGAAAACACACACGCACATACTCTCCCCCCTTCTTGAGGCATATATATCAAATATTAACTACATTTATTCACGGCCGCACTAACACATTGTCTGCAGAATTAACCCTGTGACTTTCATCTCGTTTTTGCCGTTCACGGCGTATGTATAACACCCCCAATATGTCAAGTGCTGCTTCTACGCTCATGTGTATTATGACCTGCACGAGTTATAATACATAATATGAACTGCAGCCTCTAGGTATGGACGCCTCACGATTCTGGCAATGTGCGAAGAGCTATTAACATCACAATGTCTGCACTTACAATGCGCCAACGAGGGTGTGTTAATCATACTACGTTTCAATTCTCTGCTCATGTATTGTATATCAGAGTTACTCTGAGCCACAGTCGGTGAAGGTGGGCCAACCTAAAGTCCAAACATTTCGTTGTAGATTTTAACTCGTAATATTTTACGCGTGATATATCATGGACTTTCTTTTTAAATGTTTACAACTTATAGGTAAGATAGATCTACAATTCAAGATAAAGTCAAGTAATTTATATCGATGAAAAGAATTTATTATCCAGCCGATAGTGTATTATCGTTGGAACAAGGAGAGCTTTTACGTCCCACGCGACTCGTCTAATGTATTCATACGGTATATAAATTATATGCTCCCCTTATCCATCTATATGTGTGTTTCACAAGGAGCAAAAACACGACGCTTGAACAGATTATACGAGCCAGAGGCACGTCAATTTATTAAATGGAAAGATTGCAAATTTTCTGGCCATGAAGTGTCTTGCATTGAAGCGAACGCGCGCCGGGCCAAAAATAATGGTCCGCCGAGATAGCAGTACTATATGCCTATATGGATATACTGCGCGTGAACGGACAGAAGGAGAAGCTTACACCATGAGTGATTAGGCGCCGCATGGCTATGTAGTAGTTCAATTATCATACTGAGCGCGCTTACGTATAAAAGTAACCCCGACGAATGACGCTCTGGGGTCAATCTGAGGCTAATCAAATCATGCCGGTATATACACGCGTGCAAGCTGCGCATACAGATATTCGTATGTATATACTAATGTACGTGTGTGTGTGTGTGTGTGTGTGTGTGTGGAGGCTGCCTGCGCGCCGCGGGGTGTCTTTCTCTTGCTCTCGTTCGCCATAAAAGGTCACAATGCACAAACTGGCAGCAGATTGCGCTCGTTCACTTGTTCGGTTCTCGGCGCGTACGCTTTATTAATTCCATCGCGCGCGCTCATGTCCGTCGAAGTGACTCTCGCGATCGGGCAGAGTTCCGCGGGGGAAATAGCCGCCCTGAAATCTCACTCTAATATGCCCGTTGGATGTAATGTACCTTCGCACAAAAGGGTCCTGTATCTGATTCGCAATTATGATTCTTGTCATTTCTGTCGTCATGCGGCGGAAGTAGCAGCTACGCTACACTACACTCGCTTTTTCCACTCGCACGCAGGAACGAGGGATGTCTACGGGCCAAATGTTCGACTATTCGCTGTAGTGCAGAGATGATATACGATCAACTAACGGGGATGACGTTAGAAGTCAGCTTTTTCAGCCGAAAATTATGGTAATTTGTTCCTTGCGCACTTGTATCGAGATAATTGAAAGCATGAGAGGTGAAACGATAAATATTTCAAGGGCCCGCCTCTTTTAGACAGTAGCTTTTTCCGCTACGAAAATGAGTGATCTTCTAGGATAGTTCTTTAGTGTGCGGTATTCTGTAGTATAGCTTTGTTATACGAAAGATAAGCAAAACCTTGGCAACACTAGACGCTGCATATTGATTGACACGCTACCGTATGCGTACGAGGATTATGTAAGCATGAGGCAGAGAGAAAGAGACAGATAGAGATAGCGCGTGATGACGAGACTCTGTAAGCTGAAGCAATAGCGGCTTATATAAGCGCAAAGCACGAGAGAGAAGAGAGAGAGACGGATGACGAGCTGGTGCGGAGGGTATAATGAAGCACCGCTTCGCTACGCAGACGACTACGACATGCCGTCATGAATATGCATAATCTAATACCTATGCTGAAGCTATGTGGAACTGAAGTGAGGAGGAGTCAAGTCTCATCGTCATCTCGCTTGGTAACTTTGCTATATTACGGAAAGCCCGATATGAAGCTGAAATGAGAGATCGGATGACGAAGTTGAGAATGTATATGCGTGCGCACACAGTAGCTTTGATTAAAAAAGTACGGGCGCACTACTTGTACTTCGAAAATTAGAAATTGCTTTATTTTTGAAGATTTGTATATTTCAGACGAAAAATGGAATAAAGTTGTATGTTATCCTTATAAAAAAATTTCGTAATGAACATGTTATATCATACTTTTGTTTTTAATTCTTTTTAAATTACATGCTTACAAAAATTGCCAGTAGCGAAGTACCTTGATTTCATCTTATCATCAGACCACTCTCAATTAACTTTGCATTATTTAATATTATCAGTTATCGTCGATTTCACATGGTGATATGTTTTTGCAACACAATCAATAGCACTTCATAAACCGCATATTACTCAATAAGCAAGATAACTCAGAATAAACTTTTCACGATTTAGCAATTTTTTGAGATTTATTGCGGAAATGTTAGTGTGTTAATTCGTTATTTTCTTCTAGAATTTCATTGTATTACAAATAATTTATTATTGTGATAAATATTTTGTAACAAGTAGTATATTATTAATTCTTATGCTAATTATTTCATAAAGTCAAATATTTCTGATTTCGTTTTTACAGAAAACAATTACTTGGTTAAACGATAAAAAGCCATTAAATAAGATAAGGCCGTTCTTAGTACCTGCAAATTAATGAATAAGACTTTTTTTCGATTTATTTTTACTTGTATGTTTCTCACTTACAATGCTGCATGTTTCTATATTAATCGGAATCTTGGGATAAGTCCAAATAATATCAACTTTTGAAGCTCGGATCATCATGAGTAATAAATATCGCTTCGACCTTGATGAACACTCATACCATTTACACTCATAACTAAAATAAAAATTAATAAAATGCTATGAGATATTAATAAATTATAAAGAAAATAAAGGAATTAAAATTGTTAGTATTAATACCAATAGTTTTATGTTTTGTATAATGAAATAAATTTAATTATTTTATTTTCATATACTTTTAAATACCGTTTAAGTTTCTGAAATTGTTTAAAAAAGTTTACATGATTATGATAGTGTAAGTTATATAAATTGTGTAAGTTAGAGTAAGTTATTTAAACTTATTTAAGTTAAGTGTATAAGTTATATTATTTCTTATGGGCTATTGAATATCTAATTCTTGTACTAAATTTTTATTAATTAGTATAGTATGAAAAATTGTTCTTTTAAAATTGTTAAATTAGTAGGTAAAATTGTGTATATAACTAATGCATATAACTAATAATGTTCTAATACTGTGTAATTGAAAGGTTCATTGTGAAATTATCAAAAGTATAAAAAGTACAAGTCCAAATTTGAATACCCGACCCAAAATCGTAATTTTTATCAACTCAGCCAAGGCCCGGATAGCTCAGTCGGTAGAGCATCAGACTTTTAATCTGAGGGTCCAGGGTTCAAGTCCCTGTTCGGGCGTTTTTTTTTAATTTTGAGAAATCTATCTGCTATTTGTTAGCCAATTGAAGATACCGATACAGAATTATAATTATCGCATCGCTTTCTCTAACCTAACCTCACTTTCTAATCTAACCTCACTTTGCTGTACCAAAAAGTGCGACTCATGACTCGGAAAAGGGGGCATAAATGTGAATTTAGCACAGTGCTATAAAATGTTGTACGATACTCGTGCCATAGAGACACTTTTCGGCCCAGCTATTAGGACGCTACTAGGCCCAGCTATTAGGAAACTACGCCGTGCCAAAAAGTGTTACTTATGGCACTTGTATCGAAAAGTACTATCATCTTTGGATCTTGGTATTTTTGTCAATTTTGGCGATTTTCAGGTGTACATATTATTGTCTACTTTAGTTTATGAAAACTCAAGAAAAACTTATTTTTTCACCAAGTTTTTGTTGTTATTAATTTGCATGAATTTTCAAGAAATCTTACTTAAAAAATATTGTTGTAAATGTCTTGAATATTTTTATTGTTCTTACCATTTATATCTTAACTTTTCACTAGAGTCAAGTACCATTTGACATGGATATGAAAAAAAAACCAGTGCTATAAATGAAAGAGTAAATACTATTGCCATATATAAAGCGGACTGATTATTTTTCGACAACTCTACTATAAACTGTAAAATGAGAAGTATAATATTTAAAAAAAAAACTACGTATATTAAGTAATGAAAAACTATCATTTTACCAACTTTAAATCCTGTTACACTCAAGGATAATGTAGTTATAACGATCATCATCAATCCATACGGTCTCATTATTTCATTCGTTATTTCAAATAATCTATGGAATACATAAGTTATAAAATATCGAATTTATCAGAAGTGATAAAAATATTTATTATTAAAGAACAAAAAAATTATGTCACTTAACTCTATACTCTTTTGATGTCGTTGAATGTTACAAATAATAAGTTTATAAATTATATCGTCATTTTTATTAGTATTCCAATTTCTTTCAGTGCTGATATTTCTACCTATTTGTTTTAAACTCATTCTTTTAACGAATGATTCAATTATTAATTCAACAAATTTTGATCATGATTTTAATGAAAAATCACCGTACCTATTAATTTCATTTATTCCAATAATGAGCTGTATGAAAACTACAAATGAGAGACTCAATGCCATAAATAAGATATAAATTAAGAATCCAATATAGAGGGTAAAAATGAATAAAGAATAAAAATATTTTTCTTGGTCAAAAAATAATTCGAGTTGCAGAAACAGAGTTTTTTCAATAGTATGGTTTTTCTGTATAATATCTAAAAATGTTGGTATAATTACCGGTAACGTTATAGATCCAAAATGGAAAATAGAAAAAACGCCTGAGAAAACATTAGAAACACGAAAAATTTTTTATCTTATGCGCTTTACAGTCAATGAGCATTAGGGTCGTCCGCTTTTTCAGAAAAATTTTATACCTCGGCGAATCCAACGGATTCTGAAAGTTTATTATTTGAAACTAAGTTTTCAATTTGGAAAAATTCGAACAAGAGATTTTTAGAGGTGTCGATGTATTTTTGAAATTTTATTTAACCTCAACAAATCGGGGCTGACACTAAGTAGCTTAATAGGTCACCAGTTTTTCTATAAGGTCATAATCGGTTTTTTGAACACGTTGTTTTTTTTGTATTTTTTTCCGTAAAATCGAAAACCGCCATTTGTTTTGGCGTATGAAATCATTTTCTATCATGAAATGGTGTTATTTTGAATTTTTAGAACGTAAAAAATGCAAAATTTGTCTTGTAATGATGAAAAAATGAATAGAAAAATCTGAGAAAAGTTTAAAATATAATTTTGTTAGGATTTTTTCGGTAGGATCGATTCCCATCATTAGTTTTAGCCTAAAAAGTTATTTTCAGTGATGAAAATGTACTATTTTGATCGATTGAATATAGACAAATAGAGAAAAATGCGTCAAGTATAATTCTGGTGTAAAATAAATGTGTAGAGTAAAACTAATATCACCATTCGATTTTACGGAAAAAAGCACAATTAAGTGCGTGTCAAAATAATTTTTTTAATGTTTAATTCATTTGCATATAGACTAAAGACGAGTTTTTTGCTATTAAAAACAAAGCATGACAGTGCATTTTCACCACTGAACATAATTTTTTAGGCTAAAACTAATGATGGGACCCGATTCTACGGAAAAAATTCTAACAAAATAAGTATTTCATACTTTTCTCAGATTTTTTTCGTTCATTTTTTCATCATTACAAGACAAATTTTGTATTCTTTTACGTTCTAAAAATTCAAAATAACGCCATTCCATGACAGACAATGATTTTATTCGCCAAAATCAATGACAGCTTTCGATTTTACGGAAAAAAATATAAAAAACAATGTATTCAAAAAACCGGTTATGACCTTATTGAAAAACTGGGAACTTATGAAGCTACTTAATGTCAGCCCCAATTTGTTGAGGCCAAAAAAAACTTCAAAAATCCATCGTCACCTCTAAAAATCACTTTTTCGAATTTTTCCAAATTGAAAACTTAGTTTCAAACTATAAACTTTCAGAATCCGTTAGATTCGCCGGGATACAACAAATTTTTTGAAAAAATAAACCACCCTAATGTGCATGTTAATCCAACTTTCAACTAATTTTCACTCACTTGCAAAAATCAAAAAATTAGTGCATCCTTTAATTACGTATAGTTTTATAACATCCACTTCATCTTCGCTTTTTAAATTTTTTACAAATTTTAATCCTTCAAACAATGTTCTTAATATCTGGTATGATAAAATTAATTCATAGATATCAGTAAATAATTTCTGATGTGACAAAGTAATTTCTTACCAATTTTTCTTTACTGAGTGTCACGAGGTAAAATAAAATGGCAAAAAAATATGTATTACTTGCAATCAAATTGACAAAAACAGTGTTATCATCTTTTTCAGTATCATTCATAATTCTTATAATAGCCCATGTTGTCTAAAAATGGTTAAATTGATTCCAAAATATATATTTTGTATCATTGTCGAATCATTGGTTATAAATCTAAGACATTTAATATTTGTGATTAAGGATATACTTACTGAAGAGATGAAAATGAATAATAAACTGAACACTATAAAAATATTTCCGAGTCGTTTTATTTTGTGGTTTGTAGGGGAAAATATACACAACATACGATACGGCAAAAGAATATAGTACATGATAAATTCTGGAGAATATCGTTTTCCTAGTGCTAGATTATCAAATGACATAAGATCGCTCATGATTGACGATTCAAATATACTATTAATATAAAAATCGATATTTTTATTAATCTAAAAAATATACCAAAAACTCTAAGGAAGGAATTAAAATATATAAAGTAAATGATAAATAATTTAATATCAACCTATTTGTTGAACTTACGTTAGGCAACAAATCTGTTTATACCATTCATAAGCAAATTTCTTTCGGACATAAGATTTTCATAATAATAGCACATAAGAATTACATTAATTTTTTAAAAGATCTAGTATGTTCTTGGTTGCGACTATTACTATTACACGTCAAAGATAGTAGACATAAGAAAATAAAATTTTAATGTAAGAAAAGTGTAAGTGTATCTTTTTTTTCGTACCAATAATACTTATTTCTTTTAACATAATTATATATTATATCAATATAATTTGGTAATCGTAATAAAAAATGAATTCAAACATGAAATATAAAATGAATCCAAAAATATTAATATTAGTTGCAAAAACAAAACAAGCGAGAAAGTCTAGTTCTAGCTAAACATTGGTAGTAACGCAAATTACAGCTTTTCTGTATGCGTCATATATTCATGTAAAGCTCTCTTTCTCGCTTATACGTGTTTGCGTGTGCGCGCGCGTGTGTGTATGTGCGTATGCCTAAACTCCATCCAAGAGTAACTCTATCTCTCTTTCTCTTTCTCTCTCGCCTATCATGAATTATTAATTAATTGTTTCAACTAACGGGACTGCTTTATTATTCAACTTGACTACTGCTGCTGCACTACCGAATGCGCACCACTAGACTCGCTCTCTCCCTCTCTTTCTTCCTGTCTACACTTTGAATTGATATTACTTTATAGTCCACGGTGAACGAGCAGAATAATCGTTTTGCGCCGCATTTCTGCTGCTGCCACTGATGAAAGTGGATTGAAAGAAGGCTTTTATTGGAAAATCTAGGAGAGCTTGTGGCTTCTGCTACTCCTGCTGCAAGAAACGATGCATACAAATTTCACTCCCTCTCCCCTTCGCACGATGATGGCGTGCTGCGTTCGGCTCTTTCCAACTTCTTCTTCTTCTTCTTCCTCGTGCAAAGTTCAAAGAAACTTTCTTGTTCCTTACAATGTAATGATGTTCGAAAGTATATTTAAATTAGGCTTGATTATAATTTCATTTCATCGATTTAGCATGGATTGTATATTCAACTTTGCAGACGATGAAAGCGTAGAATGATTGAATGAAAAAAGGCAACAGTAGAATCGGCAGTGATATACTTGCGTGTATATAATCGAAAACTTGTAACGCGAACGAATCAAATTATACCGGATGAATTTTTAATGCATAAACAGCTGCAGATATACATTATAAATAAACTCGAACTACGCGCGCTACCCCTACCCTCTTATAGCACGCGTGGCGTCTTTTACTATATACAGCATGGTATATAAGCCAAGCGTCGCTGCTGCTGATGCTCGACATTTGCTCACTCAAATTGAATTTCAGAAAGGGTTCGAAATTTGTTTTCCAGAAACGCTGGGAGGCTAGTGTAAACTTGTGGCTGTACGCGCGCGCGAAGGGGTTACCGCCGTCGTGGCAAATTAATATTTACCTACTCCTTCTACCCGTATAGCTTTATCTTTCTCGCTCGCTCGCTCGCTCGCTCTCTCTCTCTCTCTCTCTCTCTCTCTCTCTCTCTCTTCGGCACTCGCGTATTAATGGATATCCTCGCGCAGTTGTGTATAACATCAGACACGCAATCCTCGCGAACTTTGATATAACCAAGCAGCCAATTTCCGGCTTGCGGCTTACGCTCACACGAGCCTTTCCACTCCCTTTCCAAAAACTCGACTATACCTTACGACCTCATCATCGTATTAAGAATCAAGCCCGGATGTATACGTATATATGGAGGCAGCTCCGCGCTAATTTGCTCGACCGCCAGAGCGCGGACGCTTCTCTCTCTCTCTCTGACTATGTGTACTCAAGTAATCGCTAACTATATGTACGGAATATGTCAAGGGCTGTGCTGCGCTCGATATTTGCGTGTTCGTGAGAGCTTTATTAATGCTCGAATCGAACAACAAGCTCGCAGACCCTCGGCTGATTGGTTCATTTAGCTTTTGACTTTTTGACTAGCTATATAGCTGCACGATCACGCTGTTTGCGGTGCAATATATCGATGACAAGTTTTCAAACTACGGCTGTTTAATTGACATAAAAGTTTAGAATTGTATTTATATTCGCGACGATCGATAAGGCAGACTGAAAGATTCATGGAAAAACTCTATCTTTATACAGCGAACAATATTTTAAATTACGAGTACAAAATTTATAGCAGCACGACGAGTCGTAATCAATACTATGCCAATTTGACGCAATGAATTGTTTAAGTATAATTTTATTACGTCGCATAGCAAGGAATAGAAGGAAAAAAAACGTGAAGGTTATCAAGATAACGAGATTAAAAAGACTAGCAGTAAAACTCGGCAAACTTTATCGGCGAAATGTCGAGACACAAAACAAAATCAATTCGCTGGCGCCTTTCTCTTTCGCCGAACATAACTCAAAGCCAATTTCTTTCTCGCTCGGCCCAACTCTCGGCGCGCGCAAAAGTTAACGCTTGATTTTGGCCCCGTGCGCAGCTAATTTCGCAAATAAATCCCATTACTTCGAGTCTTGCGAGCTGAGCTCTATTCATTATTGCAGTTCCACCGAGTAAGCTACAATTACATACCTATATTTATAACTTTTTTTTAAAGCTATACCCAAATTTCGTGGCCCCGACCTAACTGCAACGATGCAATCTCACTATGTCGGAACGACGCGAACGGCTATACGCTGCTATACTCACAGATCCTATCATTACAGTTGATGCGAGAATTTTTACGGTGTATTTTTTAAAATAATATCCAAGACTAACTTGATTCATACCCACCCTTCTCATCCACAATACACTCGCAAAAAAATTATCGCAAAAACGAATAAAATCACATATATTATGAATCGGTTCAAGTCAATTTCGAGTTACTGGACGCTTTTAAACGTAACACCTAAAGTGACAGAAAAAAATCGATTGTTTAAGGGAAGTCATACACCAATTCACTCCTCTTAGGCATTTTTGAGTTATAAATCACAGTTTAATGTTAAACTACATTTTTAACATAAAATTGACGTCTTTGAGCCCTAAAAACGCGGAAAAAGTTGTCTGATCTAAACTTTGCGCACAGTGTCAAACTGCTAAAATAGCAGAAATAAGCTATTTTTACATGCAAAGACCAACAGGCGATCCCCGTTATCCGCGGATTCGGTATACATCATTACCCTTATTCGCGGATCGTGAAAATGCACCCTTACATTAGTTGTTTGCACGCTGTGAACATTGGTTTTTGTGTATTCATTTTTTTTTCTTCTTAAGAACTTCTGAAAGCTTATGAAGAGGTTCGTAAGGATTTGGTGCGTCGGATGAAGCAGAGTCGCCTTGAAAATTACTTCAATACGTCTAATAAATCTAAATTGTATATTATTTATGTATTTGATGAGAAGTGGATAAATTTCCTCAAACGGGAACCGTACCCCCTGTTTCCCGTATACGCAATGCCTCCGTATCCGCGGATTCCGTATTCGCGGCACTTTTTCGGAACGTAACCCTCGCGGATAACGGGGATCGCCTGTTTTCTACAACTTTTTCCACATTTTTTAGGGCTCAAAAATATCAATTTTATGTTGAAAATGTAGATTGACATTAAACTGTGATTCATATCACAAAAATGCCAAAGAGGAATGAATTGGTGTATGATTCCCCTTAAACATATATCTGGATTACAGTCATTTTTTCATTGTGATCTAACATACACCATCGCATGGCATTCTTTTCAGCAAGTAATTTAAAAAAAAAGGGTTTTCTAGGTACAATTTTTGTCGCAAAATGCTTCAAAACGAGTCGGTTTCAACTAAATGAGGCATTTTGCGAATTTCAAACGGTACTTCAGGTGTTGGCTTGAGAGGGACGGGCAATTCGAAATTGACTCAAACTTTTCAAAATACATATTAAACAAGAAAGAATTTGAAGAAGAAAACTAAAAAATTGGTCCCGATTAAAATCAAAATTTTCGGAGATGTAAGGAGTTAAAAATTGACAAAATTTCAATCAAAGTAGTTGTTGCAGGTGTATATTCTACTCAAAAATGTACATGTTGGCAGTTTACACGATCGATAACTCGATAATTCGTTGCGTTTTTAAAAATGTTTATCAGCAAATACTCTGTGATTTCTTCGAGATATATTTTCTCAAGCGGTTATAATTCTCGATAGTCACACCTTAATCCTCGATATTTTCGGCCCTTTTTGCCGCTACCCCGCATCTACATTTATCGCTTATAGATCATCTTGTTGTTGACGTCTCATCCGGCTATCTTACGGCCATAGATTTCACATATCATACAGAGTCGCACACAGATCCGTAGGATTTGCGCGATGCTGACGAAAAAAATTAGCTATACACGTGTCAGGAATTATCGTTTTTATAAGCAGCCGACTATACGTAGACCATTAAGGATATATTATGACAAGAAATATGGGGGGTTGGTAATGGTGATGCGCTGTGTCCGTTCCGAAAATGTCGTGCGCCGGTATATGTGTGAGCGTCACTTGGTCGCGTGTCGCCTTCGGATAAAAGAAGCATTTCCCTAACTAGGGATCAGTTGAGAAAGAAAAACGGAGGAACGTCAAAATAGAAGACTGAACCGAATCGTCAGTGGGTTTTGTTCAAATTCTTTTGTATGGATTGCACTATATCCTTGAAACTACATATTCTATGAGTATAAGTATACACAGCATCGTTTAAACTTTTACTGAATATAGTTTCTGTTGAAAATATTTACAAATTGTCAAAATATTACAAATTAGTAAAAACATCTGTCAATTTACATATGCAACAATTGAGTGGTAAAACTTGTACATGCATGTTAGAATTTTGAATCGCACTTTTTCACCTGGGAATTGCAAGTTTCGCATGAAAGAAACTGATAAAACAGTCCCTATGTAACTTGTCGTATTTAAAAAATTCTGACCAAATCTGGCCCGTGCCTACGTTAGCGTGACACTTCTCCCTCTTGCTTCGTGCCGTTGTCGTCAATTTTGCCTTAATCGCGCTCTCGAGGGATATCCATGCGCTTTGACTGAGTCGGCTCTCTTTCTCTCTCTACATACATCTCTCTATATACATAATGCGCATACGTATACGCGCGCGGAACGCATAGCCGTATAATATGTAGATTAAGGGTGTTGGGCATATCAGATATCCGGGACATTTAATAATACTGTTCCTGTCAAAACACCCGTATACTCATATAAATGAAGCGAGCTGCGTAGCAGGGGCACTATATGGGCTCCGATCTATATGCGCGCTGGTGCAACCAACTGAGGGTATAATATAGATAAATTGTTCACCCCCTTGAGCAGGCGAGTTTATGTATACAGGAGAGGAGGGGTTATAGAAGCTAACGCGGTTTTCTACATATATCGAGAGCAGTTTCACCCCCGCGTCATATACGCCGACGCCATAGTAGATGGTCGCGTGTATATTTGCGCCCGGGCTCTTTTAATATGGACGATGCTGCTGCATATTACCCGCCACGCGCTCGATGACATTCGAGTTCGCTTGTGTAAACCCACTCGCTGTAATATGCTTGGGTGACGAAAGGCGATACTCTCTTTCTCTCGCCCGTTTATGCTTTAGGGACAATATGACGATGATTTTACGCCTGTGAATGCAGGACCAATCGATTCGTCGCGCCGACGACGACAACTACACGGCGTGTTTACATACTTGAGCCCGTCAGCACATCCCTGAACGAGATAAATTGTTTCTTACGCGCAAATTTTCACCTGTAACGATCGCTCCGAAATATAACTCATCGTGAACTTTTCTGATTATAAATCGAATGGAACTCGAATCCCGAAACGAGCAAAGCCAATCAAGCATCTTTTTATTTGGTCAAAAATACAAGCTCGAATAAATTTCAATGCAAAACTTGCCGAGATAACGCAGTTGGCGCCGCCTGCATTCGGTCGAACGCTTCAAACTATTAATTGCATTATAATTAAGACAGAAGCTCGCGCGTGGTATAAGATGATGCAAACTACAGGCAGGCAAGGAACAGAGAAAGAGAGACAGACAGAACTCGGGCTTCGGCATAAACTAATTCGCAAATCCTTATTCCGCGCGCGTAGCCTCGCCGCCGCCACCGCTTCAAATTCGAATAGAAATACCCGGGAAGCCTTGGAGTTCTGAGCCGCGAAACTTTCCATAATTCCATCGTTTAAGTAACAAATTTGCGCGAAAAGACGCAGCAGCATCTAGTGGAGCGAGAACCCATGTATATGTATATAGGAAAAGCGGATTTAATTCCGACGCTCCTTTATTCCCAATTCTAGCGAACAAAACGCGCGGAAAGAACGCATGACGAGTGCGACATGAATAACTGATGCAGCGCGGCGCACGGAGGCTTATACGGTACAAGACACGAGTCCAGTATAACAACGCCTTTTGTCACACTTTTCCACTTCCAACTTGTATTTGTGGCCTTAAGAGGTACGAAGATAAGAGAGACCGAGAGAAAAAATATGCAGAAACTCGAGAGTAACATTATCAGTGCATTGCAGCGGCTTAATTGACTGTCCACTAATGTAATCTCGCTTGATTAGATATGCCGAACTACAAC
Source organism: Trichogramma pretiosum (assembly GCF_000599845.2). Classification (NCBI taxonomy): domain Eukaryota; kingdom Metazoa; phylum Arthropoda; class Insecta; order Hymenoptera; family Trichogrammatidae; genus Trichogramma; species Trichogramma pretiosum. The sequence goes on from NW_019641686.1 coordinate 478,079, forward strand.
TAGTCCGACAACCGTTAGCCCCTTCAGCTCATTTCGAGGCATTTCGTTTCTCTCAAATCGAGTAGTGAATCGTCGTTACACGTTTATGCCCATTCTCCAAAAAATCTAATCTTTCTGACCGGAAGCTTATTTATGACGAGTCATTATCATTCGAAGCAGACAAAGCAGTATCTGTCTGCGAGCACAATTAGTCTTTCTAGGCATACGTGTGTACGCGCGTATAGTCTAGCATTCTCTTTCCCTCTATCCTAATACCCTTTCGGTATCTAATAACCCTTTTACTCGTTAAGCTGGTCGCGTGCGGGCAAGCTTGGCATTTTCTCTCGCTCTGTGCCTTTCCCTCACTTTCCTTCTTCCTTTCTCGACGCACCCTCACGCGCGCACCATCCGCGTATACCGAGCGGGCGCCACACGTGTACATTCATTTTTCCCAACTACAAAGTATATAATCCCTAGTTAAAGTAAAAAAGTTTGTGAGGCAAAAGCGAGAAAAAAGCTACATTTATGAGGTAAAAAAGGCGCTCGCCTACATACGTACATGTCAGCAGAAAAAAAGGTAGGGATAGGTACATGAGCTATGAAAAAAAAGTATAAGAGAAAGGGCCGGTCAAGTCAACTCACGCGGATGGGGTGTTCGATTGGTCAGATAGGGCAAAAAAAGGAGGGCCGGATGAGAAACGACGCCGACGGAGCATATAGCAGTGGAGGCGAGCTTGCACACACACACGCGCGCGCACGCAAACATACATATATACTTTCTCCGAGCAGTAGCAGCAATATAACCTGAGGAAAGGCTCGGTGTACGCGAAAGAGAGAGAGAGAGAGAGAGAGAGAAAAAGATCGGAGTCAGGTCACGTAATGCGCGCGCTCGCGCTCGCCGACTGCTTCTACTTTATAACTTCTATTAATCCTTTATCAGAGGCTACCCACTTGCACACCCACATACATGCACACCCACACACGTAGACTAACTCTGCGCAGGAAACTTCCGCCCGGGTTCTAATGAAAAATCCCTACCTACCCCCCTAAAGCTTGCGCTACGCTCGAGCTCTTCGCGTATATGTTATATATACCCATACAGATATATATTGCTATTGCTGCACGTACCAAACGGGCATCCATATCATCGTATCGTGCTTTTTCTCCTATGGAACGTATAGCACTGCAGCTGAGCATGCCGAGGCATCTCTCTTGCTACCTCTCTTCTATCTACTTTTTTTATTTTCCTTATTTCTTAGATATTTTTTTCCAGCTCCGACGAGGCAAACTTTATTTCCAAATAATGGACGAAACTGGCGAGTTTGCTTTGTGCTATAAAGCTATGGTCAATGTGGAGTTTACCTCGGCTGCCAGATAGTTTTTTTCCTGTAATTTTTCAAACAAAATTAAACCTTTTTGTCGATCGGCTAAAGATTTCTTCGAGTAGTGGAGTCGAATACAAAATAAAGAGTATGCGCATGGAATAATTGCAATGGTATACTTTTCGTTAAAGCTTACCATTATGATTACCATTTTTATATCGTTTTTATATTAAAAAAACTATTTTATGATTTATTGGAAAATAATTTGATAATTTTGAAAAAAAATATTCAGAGTTTAGTCAAGTGCAAAAAAGATCAGGGTGGGTTATCCGAAATTTTCAGTATTTTTTGAGTTAATCACAAAGAGAGAGAGAGAACGAAAACTGCGCGTCGAATGTTCATCATCATCGTGAAACACATAATTATTTTTTGGATGATGTATTGGATTAATAGTGTCAGGTTCTGGATTTTCTCAAGCGTTTAATGCGAAGATGTGTAAAATCTGCTACAGTTGCACGCAGAGCAGCACCAGACGATGACGACGACGAAGCTCTCCCTTTGTTGGACTCAATCTCCTGGAAAATGAACATGGAGTAGCCCGGTGCGCATCACCGCGACATCTGCGCTAATTTCACACCGAGAGCTAGTTGGGTACTGTTATATTGTACATCGTGCTCGAGCTTGTGCCTGAATATTATACATTTTTATGTCCATTAATAGTAATACATTTTTTTTAAACATTAATAATCTGATTTTTTTGTATATTCTGAAACCCATAAAAACATAATCCATGTTTTCATACTTTTCAAGATAACATTATTTTATTTTACAGGAAAATTATCAAAAGATGACCATTTCGTCAAGTTAATCGGAGAAATATATTACTTCGAGAAATTAAGGTATGTATTAGAACTTATGAGCAAAAAGTAAAATCCGGTTCACTTGCCTATACCTTTTAGTTACCTTCCTTTATGCGTTTATACTTGTATGGAAATCGTGTATTGGGCACGGATTAATGCAGGATTGGCCCTTGACAATGTTCGTCGTATGAGGCGAGTCATAAACACGAATAGACTATCAAGCTCCATGTCTTCTACCCCCCTCCGCGTTTCAATACAAGATCTTGCAAAAGTGTTTTTATTGTAAAAGAGTGTTCACTGATTGACTGAAAGTTTAATATAATGATAACTAGATGCACGATAGATACATAGAATCCGTAAATGTTATTATTTTCCTCGTACCTTGTTTTGTACGCGAGATAAAAGCGAAAAACGCCATGTATTGTAAAGGTGCCGATACCTGCACCCGGTCACAAGCGCTAACTAAACTTCAAGAATAGTGGTTGCCTAAATCTCGTTCCAGTGTGACTGCTAACTGTAACTGAGAAGTGCGTACGCTTGCGCATACACGATATGTCTATCTTCATCGATGAGCTGTATAACATGTGTGCGGGGTGGGAAGATGCGTATAATAGGGGATCTATTCGTCAACTCGATGTTCTGTTGGAGACAAACAAATTTACGCTACAATATCATGACTTTGAAATAAATCGTAAATACAAGCTAAAGCCGTCTTTAACTCAAGAAATGCTCCATTTTTTGGCATTGAATCGAATCGATTTAAATAAAAAAATACTATCGCGAACAAAAGATAAATTGTTTGTGGATAGTTGAAATTATTAATAACTAATTTCGTTGAAGATTGACAGTTAAGTAGTAATTCATGAGGTGTGTACACCAGGTACCGACAAGTAAGGATGCTACACTATATTCAATGTTAACATTGCTATATAAATTTCATGCTGTTGTAAGCTAATATTTGTCTAGTCGGCACACGCACTCAGTCGCCAGCCAAAGGGTTCCAACGAATTTAATAACGACGCATTACACCAAACATTTAGTTAAGGGTATAGAAACGCGTGTCGATCGATCAGCTACACACGTCTGTACCGTCCTTATTCGCCTCGTTATTACTGTTATTGCATCGAAAAATGGGGTGTTCGGACACCCAGACAAACGCTAAAGTAATCTCAACGTTTTAAGTGTTTTGTACACACATTTACACTTATCAATATATGGAATTCAACAATATTTCGGATCGAATTTTCGCGTGTATATATCGTATTACTTTTGATTGTCGAGACGAAGAGATATTTCGGAAGCAAATATCTCTCGGTCATTGTTGGCTTGGGTTGGACTGAAGTCCAAACTAGCCTTGAACTCGTATACGTATTAGCCAAAGTGTAACGTTTGTGCTTGGAGAATTCGAAGATGATGGTAGCTTCGAGGCGGGCGTATAAAAAAAGTCTCGGTAATTCGTCGAGCGGTCGTTTCTTTTCCCCCGTCTGGCATCTTTTTTCTTCATATCATTTTTCTTGATCGTCGTCGTAGCCGCTGCCAGCATCGCCGACGTCGTTCCTCGCTTGTACTGCAGGAAGGAGAGAAGCCCAGCTACAGCTTGCGAGGGTGACCCTCCCTTATATATTGACTGCCGCAGATACTTGGTCTCCCTCGCGAGCTCGTGTGTGCACGTATACAGAAGATAGCTGTACGCGTGTGACCAGAACAGGCATACCCGTATATCGGCCGCTATTATGGACGATCAATTCAAAATATACATGTACGAAATACTGCTTGGTGGCGCGCACAGACGATCCGTCCTGTCAATAAAAAGAAATCGTCCTCTCTCGTGTTTCGGCCTTTTCATCTTCTTTTTTTGCTTTTTACATGCGTCTCGTTTCATAAAATTTCCACCTCAAGAATTGAGCTTTTATTCTGCCTGTAAAAAAACTTGAAATTTATTTAATCGTGGATCGCTGATTTAGCGTTAATTTATTCGAGCTTTGTCTCCGTTAGCCACTGCTGCGTACACATATGCGCTTAGATAGCAATAGGCTGGATAGTGAGTACACGCACTCACATGGCCACGTATACAAGATGGGGTCTGGTGCGCGTCCATCGAGGCAGCAGGTCACCAAACGAGCCCCGTGCACACGGCAAAGCGCAAGCAACGTACTTGCCGAATCCCTAACGGAAATTCAGCTTTGCCAAAGAGGCTATGCACACACGTAGTACAGTCGCCTAATACTTGCAGCGAAGCGCATCGCTCCGCGGCTGCAGTACGCGTCGGTTTGTGTGTGTGTGCGGCAACAACTACCCTTTCGTTATATACTTGCGTACACAGCCGCGTATGGCATCTACGCGATGCACAGCTTGCGATTCCAGCAGAGTAGACAATCTACCTCTCTTTACACGAGAGCCCGCGCACATATATATAGTTGCTATACTGCAGCGTGACGCTGTATACATACGCTATTCTCTGTATGTATAATGATGCACATAGGGTATACAGAGTGGCCGCGGACACGCTCGCTGTTAACGGCCGCGTAAACACATAGCCACCGGCGCATTAACGCTCCATCTCTCTCTCGCTCGCTCGCTATATATCTGTGGCCGACCTCTTCATTCGATACTGCAGCTCACGTATTCGTACACTTGGCTTTTCCCAAGCTCTCGCGTATACGCGCTTACGCATACAAGCTATACGCTCAACTGTGCAAGCATGTGTGCATGACTGATACGGATGCATTTATTTATAATCAAATTCGGAGCCACGAATTTGCAGCGCGCCTCTAAGAGTCTATTGCTTTTATTTCTACTTTTTCCTTTTTTGCTCTCTTGTTTCCTTTTTTCCTTCTTATGCTGGGCTGATGCTGTTCCTGCTGCTTCTCCATTCTTCGATCAATTTAAAAATCAATATTGACCGAAAGCTTCCTTTTCTTATGTCTTCTACCACTGCTGATACTTCTTCTGCTTCTGCCAATCCTTTATTTATTGACGTGGATTGTCTTGGCCTCGCTCCTATCTCGCGAAAAAGCTCACCGAAGAAATGCTCGAGAGCAGAGGAGATTGCGCTCTCTCTCTCTCTCTCTCTTCCTTCTATAGCCGCAGCTTTACGCCCGTGAGATGTTCCGAACACGCGCCTTGAATAATGCCCCGTCATTTTGCCCAGGCAAGATACAGGACAAGCCAACGAAAGGCTAAAAATATTTACTTTTCACATGGAACTCGGTAACTTTTGGCTACGGATCTCGGTTTCTGGATTGTTTTGTATTTGAAAAATCGGACGATTTTATCGCTCGTTTATCATATGAATTAAAAATATTCCATTTTAGAGGTAAGAAAATTATAATTATCCAGTGCATTCAAAGAATTTTATAAATATCAATTAAAAAGAATAATTTTTGGAAATAACGATATAAAGTTCAATGACTACACACAGGTTGACTTGCTTCCCTGCATGCATATACCGAGCGAGAATACTCGTGCGTGAACGCCTGAAGCTGTGCAACTGGGCGTAAGTCCGAGAAACTGACGCATTTATTCGATCAGAGATGGCGGGAGTAACATGGAGTTCGATCAACTTTTAAAGCAGAGTCGTTAGCTATTCTATTTGTTCTAGATAAAATTAATAATTGTGATGAAAAAAATTTTAGAATATTTACTGACTCAGAATCAATTCTGAAATCACTTTCAGTCTCGTCAAGCTACAATACCAAATCTTTGTTAATCATGAACATAAAAGATAAAATCTTCAAATCAATTTTGTTAAATAAAAAAATAGAATTCATCTGGGTACCCTCTCATGTGGGTATCATAGGGAATGAAAAAGCTGACTCTGCTGCAAAGCTTGCGGCTCAGTCAGGACCACTAAACCAGGTAGAAATACCTTTCTCAGATATTTTTTCTGACCTCAAAAGTAAATGCATACAAAAAGAAAATGAGTCTATTGTCAAAGAGGCACAAGTCAAGGGATCTTACTACTTTGACAACTATTATAAACAAGAACCTAATCCTTGGTTCACTAAATTTAGTCACCTTATTTATAGAAAAGCAATTGTATCAATTAATCGAATCAGATCAAATCATAACTCATCTAAGAGTAGTTTAGAAAGACTCAAAATTATTAACTCAAAATGCTGTGACTGTGATGGTCAATCTGAGGAAACGGTGGATCACATACTATGGCAATGCCAAAGATTCCACAAAGATAGATTAAAAATGATTAATAAGTTAAAAAATAATAATTATTACGAGCCGTATTCCACCGTTTCTCTCATATCTAAAAACCAAGCTGAAACGATAGTTCCTATCGCGGAATTCATAAATTCCATTAATATTAAGATTTAGTAATAAGACTTGGTAATAAGCTAGAATAATTAAGAAAGCATAAAAATTGTTAATGAGTTTTACTTTTAACTTTAATTTCAACTACAATCTTCTTTCTAATTTTTAAGTTTAACTTTTAAGTCAAATGTAAGATTTAAATTTTGTATCACTTTTGTATATGTACTACATTTAATGCCACCTATTGTCAAAATATAAAACTTTGTGTTATGGCAATGTAGTTACACACTAATGCCAATAAAAATCATACTAAATCAAAATCAACTTTTAAATGGAAAATTAATTTTTTTATACACTTTTCTTTGTTTTAACTTTTAATGTTCTAGTGTAAAGTTACTAAATTATTAATGTAATTTATACATTTTGGAAAACTACTAAATCGAGCCTTTTTTTAAAATCAGTCTAAAATTTATTATTTTGAAGAAGTGCAAGTTCCCTTTATATAAATACTAAAATATACTTTCATAAATGAAAATATTCGTTATAAAAAAATACCAATTAGCGTTAGTTAAAAAAAAAATTACAATTTTTCAGTTGAAACCCATGTAGTAATTGTTTATGATATTATTCACATATAGAAACATTTATGCACCCGTCAATCGTACATTTTTCTCATTGTCGAGCTACGAGCATGTTTAAAAGCAAGTGTGGATTATCCACGAGTAGCGAGTCTAAAGCTCGTTATACGCGCGCTTTTCCGAAGAGGTATATAATACTTACATACCCATACCTCACACGTTCAATGTGGCAGCGGCAGCTTACAAAAAAAACTGAACCATTGGGAAACAGCTAACTCGTTGCAAAGCCGATTTTTTCTTTCTTTCTCACTCTTTTTGCACATTTAAATCTCATTTTAATTTATGTACAAATCAGCATAACGCAATGTTTCGCAGGTAGATCGTTTCATACTCTCCTCTTCTCCTATAGTTGTAAAACTTTTATTTATCATACGCGTACATGCACATGCTTGTACGCTTGTATTTGCGTTTGTGTCCACCCTCGAGCAGTATACGTTGGGTTAGAGCAGATCGTGCATATATGTACCACCATCCATATACAGAGAGCGAGAGGGAGAGAGAGATAAAGAGAAGGGGATAGCGAACGCTCGCAAAGGAGAGTCCCTCCTGTGGATGTCCACTAGCCTGGCGTTGCCCTCCCTTATATGGATATTTGTACATGTGTACACATACGCCGACACATATATAGACGGCAGAGACGCACATGCAGCGCACATAGAGGAGCACAGGATACTGACCGTCGCGCAGCTCTTGCGTGGCCCCCTACTACCTCGAAGCTCTTTAGCCGGTTGCCACGGGTTACCGGAGGAGCGGGTGCACACGCAGCAGCAGTAGTAGCAGCAGCGGCGGCAGAGACTGCACGAGTTGGGCTCGCTCGCCGCTGTCATTAAAGCATCGCCTTATCATAACCGCCGCCGCCGCCGCGTTGCCGCTGCCTCTCCGGTCCGACGCTGCTGCTGCTGCTGCTGCTCTTGCGTTGAGCCCACCGACGCCATCTTTATATACCCACCACCCTCCCAAGTACTCGCGAGCTAGCGAGCGAGAAAACCCTAGCCGCCACCCCTTATCAATGTATATATATATAATCTCAATGTATATCGCCGCGTTCGGGCTGTATCATACAGCACGGATTTTCGCAAACACGTATTATAAAGGTCACATGTTCTTTCTCTCGACTGTAGGAGATTCGAAAGAAGGAGTCACCGAGTAACTTGTAGCTTTAGGCCGACGCCGTCGTTGACGACTTAAAAACGATTTCCATGCGCGCTCGACTTTTTTACGTTTACTCCACTGCCTGATTCTTAAAAGACTGATTCCATGAGAGAAGTACAACGCGCAGCTTTAAACGTTTCATCGTAGCGCGAGTATGCGGGCTTTTCATTGATGATATCGTTCGGACTCATAATATGTGTTATCGACGTTTCAAGCATTTTTATCTACAACTGAAAGTGCGCACTTGAAATTATTTTCAAGAATCATTCAAAACGAGTGCACCAAAGCGTTTGAATATTTTTTTATACGAACTTTGGTCTCATTTTTACGCGCGAACACGCCACGAGATAAAGCGAAATTGTCCAGGGCACGCGTGTACATGTAGAGTTCCAACACGATAGGGCTACACGAGCATCCGCAAAACATATATCGATCAGAACGCCGAGTGGTCTCTCCCGTTGGCGAATATATTCAAACGATGTGCACGCGGATCGGGCGCGCATTGACGTCGTCGCAGCTCGACTCGACCTATAGTCCAATATAATTCAGGCATAAATTGAAGCCCAGAGGCCGCACCGATTGCAAACGAACGAAGGGCTCGACCCTGCACCGTACGCGCGCACACACTCAGACAGGCGGTAGCTTGTGCGACTACGCTAGCGGAACCATCGCGCGCGCGCCCAAACGCCACGTGATAACGGAAATCGAGTGTATTTCTGTGTATCTCATTAATTTCGCTCGATATAATAATGGAGAAAAAGGCTGAAAGAGCTCGGGTTGTGCCTTGAGCGCGAGAGCTGATTAATGGTGGCATGCGTTTTGACTTTCAAAAGTACCTCTTAGATTTTCGTGCATATACATAGAGCGAGAGAGAAGTGCCAAGGGCTTTTCTTTGTCCGCTTATGTACAAGACTTGCTCTCTGAACGGGTTTAGCTTCTGTGTGAGATTCTGATTTATGGTTTGGATTATACAGCCCAAATGCTCGCCTTACACATTCTCTATGCCATCGTGAATAATTGAATTGAAATAATGTCGCGTCCCGCGTGCTTAGTTATATGCAAGCGAGTTTTAGATTAATTATTACGCTGTGCACTAAGCACACCGTGTTGAGTTCAGTGCTCAGAATAAACATTTATTTCATATGGCAGTGCATAAACAAATTTTTACCTGACACAAACCTTTAGAAGTATATATAAAATAAATATAACTCTATTATTTGATGTTATTTTTCATTATTTTCTAATTTAATTTAAGTTATTTAAAATTGATGGACCTCAAATCTCTTTGAACGGCTTCTGATTGGTCGAGTAACTTTTGAGACGAGTCAAAATAGTATAGAGTGACATTAACAGGTAAAATAGCAACTTTTTCACAGAATGACTGAAAAAATTGACGCACGCGAAGCGCGCCTGAAAGCTGCTAGCACATTTATAATAGATGTGTATGCCAATCTATTCACAATGAAAACGTACAAGTGATACGATAGACGCGCGAACAGAAGCCCCGCTCGCGCGTGCATGTACCCGCATGTATGGGATATATGTGTGTATAATACGCGCGAGTATATATATACCGATAAGGCGACTCGAAAGAGCGTGACTGAGCTTACATAAACACCACGCGATTTCGGCTTATATACATCGTTCCCTTTTCTTTTTGTTCTGTTAATTTCTCGTGACGATCATCTTCGCATGAAGACATCGCAACTCTTACAGTATGATATAGGCCGCATGAATCGCCCTCCCTCTCTCTTTTCATGCTCGGACCGGAGCACGTCAAATATTTATTATATTTCTTAAACGATGCTATGATGGTTTTTTGCACGCTGTATAACACCAATGACTTTTGAGAAATATATCATCAACGCTGGTGCTCCTTCAAATCCTAAAACAAATTTCCCGAGCTATTTTTGTTTTCGTGGTGGAGCGCGAGCACAAAAAGATGTGCTCCTTGTGTAGAGAACAATTATTTCATCTGGACTGGATGTGTATGTGTGTTTGCCCACGACGCGACAGATGGGCGTCAGTAGGATCGATGTGCATAAAGGATATGATACTCGTGTATACCTGGCATGGAATGGCATAGCTTCACATTCTTGGCGTCGCGCAATCCTTCGGCGAAATCATAACGTTTCGCAAAACGGTCGACTGTGATCTTTCTTTCTTTTACATTGCTTTTATATGATGAGTCGTATATACGACGTAGCAAAAAAATATAAATTTTATGTAACGGCTCTCCAGCTGTATTTTACCGTATATTCGAGAGGCGGTATAGAAAATCATTTTCATCTCTTTGGAGAGAGAATGAAAAATAAAACGAACCCGATGCATCGAGAGCGCGTACCTGTAAATATAGATTAATATTAGAAATATTTACTGCCAGTTTTGAAATTTTTAGTTAATTAATATTTGAACTCAAGTTTAAAGAATAGATTCCATCATTCAGTCAAGTTTAAATGAATAATTACAGCTATTTATTTATATAGTGTTTTTTTGAAAATAATTTTTCCATTTTTTGCCATCACAAGTTGAAAAGTAAAACAATTAAGAAATTGCAAGAACATGGCTTTATAAATCTAAAACTAATGCGCATCGGTCGAGTTTTTGTCGTTAAGTGGCAGTTTCCATCTAGAGACCATTAGTTATCATTAAAGACCTGTCATTGTATATACATACTCTTGAGTTTTTTCTGCCTAGTACGCAGCGCAAAATTTTTTGTAATTTTTCAAATGACACGTGCATAGACATCCATATAGATAAGGAAAAGCCACCCAGAAAGAAGGCGCCAACGGAAGATTCCTTATCGATAAGGGGTGTGGTATTTATATGAGATATAGCGCGCGTAAAGAAAAAAGAGGAGAACGAATGACTGCATATACTACACGGCATTATCAAGCGACACCCGATGCTGCATACGTGTACAGCTTGTGCACCCAACATCCGCACATTAATCATAGTCGACAATTTGAAGCAGGCAGTCGCCGTAGTCTGAGTGCTAATTCACCTTGAGCACCAATCAGTGCGCTCGCTTGCGCCTGCTTGCCTACCATATTCAAGGTGGTAGTTTTTTGCTCTCTGACCAGCGCATATACCACCTCGCAGCAATAGCAACGTGCGCGACTTTACCAAGAATAGCATCTGTTTTTGCGTCTGGCTTTTCTCCAAGCGTCTACTGGTCAGACATCGATCGGCGTCATTATTCGTCCGTCTATCTAATATTATCCTATCTTGTGCTATAAAATTGTCCTTATTTGTCGAGTACAAAGCATTATACTTATTAACAATTTATACCTCGAATTTCATTGAAGTTTCATTCACAAATACTTGCTTTGCAAAGCCAATACAACGAATCCATCGTTTAGTTTTACTCACTTCTTCGCTTGCGTGTTTGTGTGTATGTGAGAGTGTGTGTGTGTGTGTGTGCCAGACGCTTAGCGTTATATTTCTCCCTCATACAGCTCGCTTAAAATATATATACGCTCTAGAGTTCCTGATCGTCCGAATCGCACCGGCAAAGTCTCTCTCACCCTCTTTCTCCTGCACACACTCGCACACTCATGCAAACATATACACACATTCACGTGGGATTTATGCTTGAGTAAAAGCTCTCCGTCTCTCTTCTCATCCTCTCTGAGATATAGAAGCCTTGCCGGGCTCTCTCTCTCTCTAGCTGTCTCACTCTTTAACTCTCCGTCCACCATATCCAGGAGCGTTATTCGCTCGTATTTGTCCACCGTTTGGTCCTTACCACCCTCTTTGGTCCTTTCTCTCTCTCTCTCGTTCTCTCACTCACTCCCTCAGCTTTCTCTCTCTCACTCTGCGCAGGAAAAGCTGCGTCTATACGTGTATAGCAGAGACGACTACTACTACTGCTACTGCTGCTGCTACTGCTACTTCTCGCAAGAGTGTAATATAACTTTCTCTCACTCTCGGAATAACGAGACTCATTAATCCAATTAACCAGTAAATAATGGGATAGCATTTTCGTATTTACGTTCAGCCGCTGCTTCTGCAACTGATGCTGCGCTATACTGGTCTTAATGGAGTTTTGAGCTGACTATCAATATATTCTTGGTCCTGCCTTGCCTCGCTTGCTTGTCTAGGTCACTTATATATTGTACACACACACACTCACAGACATACACAAGTGTGGGTGGCTGCGCATGGCTCGCCAGTGCCACACGCGTATAACGAGAGACTGACGTTCTTATTCGCGCTACTGTTGCTAGTAGCAATATAAACAACTACAGGAGTAAAAGACACATCAATTTTCCCGCTCTCTAGAATTTTCTCCAAAAAGATTCGCACGTCTACTGCTGCTACTATCTACCACTGTATAGGGTCATTGCGCACGTACTGGCATATACGCGAGCATGCTGCACAAAAGTATATACGCATCCGAACTCTTTTACGATATGGCTATTTCGTCTGTGCGAGCTACAAAATGTTATGATGATGTTTCTCGAAAGGGTGTTGACGACAACGACTTTTTCTTTTTAGGACACGAGTTAATTAATGCCTCATATTTGTTAAAGTATTATATGCACAATTTGTCAAAAGACGAAACAAAAAGTCCAGAATTTAGTTTTAGAAATAAACATGGTCCCAACATGAGTAGCTAGTAATATTGACTTATAACTTTGTTACTGATTTATCGAGTACACCACCCTGACTCAACATCCACTAGGTGGATGTTACTCAAAAGCTCGATAAAGTTGATGATTTCTTCTTCTAATATCCATTGACAATTATTCCCCGATCGCTTTTAAGTTAGATTAATTTTCACGCGCGCGTAAGCTTGCGATTTTATTTTTGCAAAGACTTTAATCATCTTTACTACAGCACTCGAGTATATTTGAAGCTCGAATTCTTACGTGGCATTAATCCATCGTCGATATAACACGCGAGCTCGGCGCGCGCCCGTAATAAAAGCTCTTCGGCCTGTGTACATGCGAAAGCACGCACACACCGAGTCACCCTCTGCATATACCTATAGGCTATACAGGGTGTTTGAGGTATATAGTGTCGGAGCGAACGCGCGCGATACAATTAATTTTAGAGCCTCGAGCTCGCGCCAACGAACGGAGCTAATTTATATTTATGCGCCACTCGACAACAAATAAGCGTTTATGTAATCTCGTGCGCGCTCGCTTCTCCTAGGCTTTTTCGCCAATATGTTTCTGTGCACTTATGTCTTTTAATGAAATTTACTTTCTGCGATTGAATTTCAAACCTGAGCGAAGAAGAAAATTTCCCTTTTTCCCGTTTTCATCCGCGACGTGACATTACCTCGCTTACGCTTAATCGATTGATTCGAGTGGACAGTTGGCTACGACGATTATTGCTCAGGCCGACCTCTGAAAAAAATGCAAGCATGAAACACGAGTGACAAGATAAATTTCGAAGATAGTGCGAATCGTATCAATTTAAATAAATTTTAATCTGACGTTCCCAAACACTTTTCTAATCCAATTGCTTTCAGTCGCTTACAGAGGGGGTATAATTTATAGACTATCATAATACGCTCGGCGCGCGGTCGCAGAATCAAATAAAAATCGACGTAGGAAATTTACGATAAACGCGTGTGCCGCGCGTAGAAAAAAGGCCCACGTTTGTGTGTATAAGCACAGTCGCTTCTGCACACCCACACACATACATTTACATACTTATATACACACGCAGACAGATGCAGGTATATTTAAACGAATTCGAAGCACGTTTTATCGCTGAGAGAGAAGAGGATTTGAGGCAGCATAGAAATTACTACCTCCGCGCCCGAAGCCTCGAGAGTAGCCCAGGTATATACGCGTGCGCGGGCGCCGCGTTTATTCTTCTTCAATGATTTGCATATTCGTTTGAAACAATATCACCCAGCAGGTGCCGAGAGCAGCGCCTTCAATTAAAATAAGCATACGGCTAAACGCCGCGTAACTATATACATGTATATACTCGCCTTGCCGCCGCCGCCCACCCTCGCACTAACTCGCGCGCTTATATACGTATATACACATCCACAGTACGCTGCTTTTAAGCGCATATATACATACAGCATATAGAGAAGAGAAAACTTCTAGCTTCGTTCTTTTCTCTCTCTCTCTCTCTCTTCTCACCCTCAGGATATTACCTAACGCCGGCGAGACTTGAATGCGCAAAAAGGTCATAAAAGCCTCGGCGCGTTATCTTTGTTTTTTCTTTCTCTTAAACTCCTCGAGCTGCTGCCGCCGCTACGTATATGCTACTTGCTGCTTGTATTGCTGCGCCCTATTGATCTCCGACAATATATATAAACGAGTGAGAGAGAGAGAGAGAGAGAAAGCGAAGAAAAAATATATTGCCCGCGCGGTTACTATCGCGGGGAGGGTGCAAAACTTAACGGTAAAAAGTCGCGGGACTTTAGATTGATTTTTTTTTCCGTACAAGTCCGCCCTGATACCTTTTTGTTCGCCATAATATATGTTCGATATACGTATTGGGAACTAAACTTTTATGTATAAAGATATACAAAATACGTGTTGAGGTGGAGTCGGTAGGTCGTGCGCAAGTATAAATTTTGTCTGTCTATGTATATGAAGTTTAGTTTCTTGCAGTAGCTACTGCTCATCACTCGTCTTCTTGATTTCGGGATAAATCGCTCCCTCCTGTGGAACCTTAAAAATATAGTTTGAAAATAAACAAAATGGATTCAAATAGTCTTAATAGATTTCTCACTGGATAGTATGAACTTCTTGCTGAGAGTAGACAAATTTTATTCTTTCCCAAAATTCTTGGATGCTTTTAGGAAAATTGAAATAATAGAATTTCCAACGAAGCAACAGAAGCGCAATTCAACGAATTTAAACGTCTACTACCCTCTATTTGATTCCAAACAGGACCAAGCAGCAGCTAGCAGCAGCACACAAGTAGCAAAACGAGTATAAGTGGAAAAGAAAGGCGCGAAAAGCGATTTTGCACGCGTGCGGTGTAACGCGCAGACGAGGCTAATATTTTCCAGCGTTTCTCGCGTCTGCACTTTCACCCAGACCCGAGCTTTACCAGGGGGCGCGCGCGTGCATAAATACGTTAAAATAGGAAATCGAAACTCGTGGTGGATATAATTCTAACGCTGACTACCTCTTCCTCCTATCTTTTTTCTCGTTTTGACTTTATAATTTATTCAAAATGGCGTGGAAAGGTTGTGGATATACCACACGAGGGATGTACGCAAGATATGGCGTCGCTGTCGACGCTGGGATAGTGATGATACGAAACATATTCCACCCTGTTAGCTTGAATATGGAGAGAATCCCACTCCTCTCTCTCTTTTCGCTGCTGCTGCTGTCACTGCTCTTGACTGCTCGGCTATAAAATAAAATTCATCGAACTGAGGCCGCCCTTTTATATGCGCTTCTTCCTTTATTCACCGTAGATGCTTATAAGACGTAGAAAGATTGGGTCTGCATACATATCCTTTATTCACCGAAGCCGCTTGATGCTATGTTTTCAAATTTCTTCGTCTCGGAATGGTCAGTATCGCAGTGTAGCCATACACGCACGCACAGCTGAAAAAGTAATACAGTAGATTTTTTAGTGCTATATACACTCGACGTGTACAATCGTAGCTGGAGGAAAATGCACTACATGTAATACGTATAGCACATATGCTGCACATAAAACAGGCTCTCTTCAAGTACTTGCATTGCACGGATAAAGTCTGTCGACACAAGTTGTGAGATAAAATGATAATGTCTGCACACGCGGGATATTTGGTTTTATTTTCAACTTAGATTAATGCTGAATTCACGCTATCAGCTTCTACATAGAAGTAGAAAAAGGGTCCATATAAATTGCATCGGTAACATATTTTAGATAATAAACCATAATACTCAAAGTAGAAAAAAGATTGAAAAGATGAAAAGGAAAGGCGGAGAGGGCGTGTAGGCGTGCGCATATAGATATATCCATTCGAATATCGGAGAAAGCGCGCCCGTCGCGCAGAGCATAGAGAGAGGCGTCAGCGAGGGCTCATTTGAACCTGTCACAAGCGGGCTACATTTTTCAACCGAAGGATGAACGAGATGGCAGAGTCTCTAACGAAACGCCATTCCGTCGTCGTCGTCGATGGCATCGGCGCGCATTCGACGGATGACACCTTTCTTGGAAAATTCTCGACGTGCTATATCAGTCCTAACTCAACCTCTCTTCGTATACTCTCCTCCTCCCCTCCATCCCCGGTTCGCTTGATAAATGCGATAAATCTGGTGTCGTGCTAGCTACCGTGTTAAAGTTGGACTACATGTCACCGTGATGTATGAGGGGAGGCACCAGGAACCTTTTTTCACTTTTGATCGACAACTATATATATACTTAAATACGCAAGTGTTCTTTTAAAAATTATATGAGTAGTGTAATGCACCGCGAGTTAATGTTATTTGTTGTTCCCTCCCTTATCTGCAAATAAAGGAAAGGCCGTGAGTGCTTCGACAACATTCATTAACTCTTTCTTTTGCGCATAAATCAGTCTATTTGGCTGTAAGAATCGAGATATCAGGACTTTTGACTCGGCATCAGACATGCCATTGTTTCAACAAGAATACTCCATATACTACGATAAAAAGAAATATTTCATGCAATATATAGTTATATACAAAGTATAAGTTATATACAGTACGGACAAAGTTTTATGTTGCAAGTTTTACAAGACCTTGCACAATATGATCTGGCTATAAGAGTGTTGCTAAATTGATAAAAAAATTGCACTATATGCCCAGTATCAAAAGACGTTTTGATACAATTGCGAATCATTTTTTATCTTTATTAGAGCCCAGTCTCAAATCCCGAATTTTTACTATTCGAAAGTTCTTCACGTATACCTCATTTCATGTAAATTTTTGACGTTACACGTTGGTTATGTTAACGAAAAAAGCAGAAAATGCCTGAATGATACCTTGCCATGCTATCTTAGACGGAAAATGATATATTTGAGTCGTCTTACTCAGATAGTTTTGATAATTTTATTAAACATACTGTCAGATTAGAAAATGTAGATATTTATCTTTTCCTCGCATCATAGAAAACATGTAATCTTTAATTGGTAAATTTTGGAAACAGTTTGAGCTTATGACAATATAAAACCATATCCGACAAAATATAATTTAAATGCTCGCTAACAAGATTACTAGAGAGAAGAGAGAGAGAGAGAGATAATCGAAATCAGATAAAAAGTTCTTTTGCCGCGTGAAACTACTTTCTTCTCTTCACTTCGTGTTTCAATGAAAGTATGAGTTGAGGCGTTGAAAGGATATGGCATTCGGTGTAACCCGGGCAGCTTACGCGAGCGTTAATGTCGAAAATATGACGGCTGCATGCGCGTTCACCCGGGTGAGAAAAAGCAGATTTACTCTGTTGCTGCTGTTCGTTTCATATTTTCTCCCTTGCGAGATTTACTTATCCAGAAAATAATCCTGCGAGATAGGCATCAAGCGATTACACTGGGGGCTACGTGCACCATGTATCGAGTAAGTGGCGCTCGTATAATGCACGGCTAGCACACGTACCGTACGTACGTACACATAGTGGCAGGGTGATATTTCCGACCATTCGAGGATTAACTGGAAGATTATTTACGCGAGATGGAGATAATAATTTTATCTAACTGTGGTTATCAATCTTGGCGTGACGAAAAAAGGGGTTGCTCGAGCTACTGATTTAGGAAGACGTGCTCTTTGTCACTGTCTATTATACATGTTTATCCGTCAGTGTATTTCTTGCTTCATCGTTCCTTTGTTATTTCTATAATCGGCAAATTTGTTAATATTTAGTACGTAAAAAACGATTGTACATAATTTTTACCGTAATATCTTACCATTTCATAACATAACTTTGCCTTAACTCCAGTGTCATTTATTTGTTAACTCAAACTTTTACCTTGCTCGAATGAACCTTATTTTTCAAATAATTTTCTACTTCCATAAGCTATATCATTTCATTTGGAATATTTTGGCAAAGAGTTTCTTTCTGAAAGTATAATTATGCTAGTGGCACTCGTGCGCGCCGACTAATCCACTGAAATTAAAATAACCAATGACTTACAAATAGAAACATTTAAGCAAACCCCACACATAAGTTTTCCCACTAAAAAAATTATATGAACGACCGACGCGAGATTCCGACCAATGATGAAGCGAGGCGCAGTTACTTCTCGACCAATGAGGGGACGAATAAAACGACTTCACGTGATTTTTTAAAAGAAGGATCTCTATTTTCGTATGAAAAATGAATTAGACGATACTTGAATTTTAGAATGTATTTTTCAAATATTCGGGCTGAATTCTCATCATAATTTTGCCAGTAAATGCAACTTTTTTCAACGCGATTTGATGTCCTGTTTGGAAAAATTAGAATTAATAAATTTAATTTAGTTCATAAATATTATAAATAAAATGTCCCCTACCTTCCACGGAGTTTCCTCCGTGAATGTTCTTTGAAGTATCCTTTTTCTTGGTGAATTTGGTCAAATTCATTTTTACTGAATTTTTGTAAAAGTAAATTTAAAAAATATTGTCCTCGGTTTTTTCTCAATACTACTTTGACTATGCATGCTTCGTCTCGATAAAATATTTTGGAAAATTTTGAAAAAAGTGTCTCTGTCCAGAGCACTTATAGTACAAGCATGTCATCTGTAAGATTTAAACGCCGAACGAAAAGGAATGCATGTACTTATAACTATAAACTTTTTATGAGCCATCCGTTGACATTTTAAGACATAAAAAGATTTGATGAGACAAGCGAAACAAAATTGTGTAACGAGGATCTATATTGAAGATATTCATGAGGGGAAAAAGAAGATAAGCGGAGGGGGTTTAAAAAACGTAAAAATAAATTGAAGGTCACTAAAATACACACGGGACATAACAATTGTAGCCAATGATGTTACTTTTTGTTATTTACTGCATTTAGATAACTGGCTCATGGTTTTTTGCAAAACACAAACCATAGACGCATGGAACCCCTAGACATTCAGAGACTAGTGCTTGAGATAACATACGAATTGTAATGATGACGTACTCATGCAAATGCTAAATTCCCTAAGCTTTTTACCTTTATCATAAACCCTTGGAATATTTTAACCTTTTTATAGCATGAGAAAAGGAGACGAGAGGATAGTCTGTGACCATGAAAGTTTGACGTAAAAATTAATTATATTTAAACATTTTTTTTCGTGGATTCGTTGGGGTGGTCTGTAATTATGAATAATTTGTCGGCTTTCGATGAATTTGTTTATGAGCACAAACTTTTTCTTGATTTTGAACACTGATGTTAAGTTCATTCTCAATCTTCTAGCCTAGAATAATAATATAGCTCTTCAGCACAAATAGGAAGCCGTGATGGCTAGTATACGCTCAGAACGGTAAACGGTCACTATAATGACCATATTCTTCGGTAATAATTGTCACGCAAAATCACCATGTTCAGCGGAGAGCATCGAAACGGGCTCGCGATTTCGGATGCAGATAAAATATTTCCCACAAGATGGCAGCGGGTGATTAGAACGTATGGCAAAATTGGTCTAGCCACCGGTCGTGAAGCGCGCAATTTCAGGCGCAAGTTCAATGTAATTAAGTTAGCTCACGCGCATCGGCTGCGTAATCACCCAGTGTGGTGGTGGCGGTGGATACTAGTGCCTCGCGCGCCCGACATAGGCGCTTGCAGTGTGGGCCGTTCACGCTCCGGCGCTTCGTCCTTTTTCGTAAAAGGTATTCTCTCTCTCGCTCTGCGTGCGCGAGCTCGTGTGTGCATTCGAAACTTGCAGCAGCTTCGATGCGTACACCCCTTTTTTTCTTGAGTAATTGCTGCAGCGACCGGGTAATTTTAATCGCATCATCCCGAAGGGCCATCGTTAACGCTCACTCTTGTTCAATTCCTTCTTCTTTTTTGCAGACAATAAACCGAGAGATTCTTATATTTTTACGATCGCGCAGTCTAGTATTTGACTAAATTACACATTGATTTAAATACAGTCGAATTACAAAGCTGAGAAGCGCATCCCGTGCAGCGCTCGTCACTCTTGTGTGAAAGAACGCTCGCGAATGCAAAGAGATATATTCGATGGAAAACAAGACAACGAGCTAAGCAGTAACCGGAAATAAAGCAAAAAGTCCAAAGTTACGCGAGCGAGATAAGTCTCGCTTTAAATATAGAAAGAAAGAGAGAAACGGTGAGCTCGCGTACATCCGTATAAAGGAAAAAAAGAAATCGACTCGGCGATCGAGTCGAGCAGGGAGTCTTAAGGTCAAGCGTAAAGGATGCAAAGCACCATCACCTTTCCTGACTTATGCATGCGCTGCCCTCAAGAGTCAAGCGCGCAGAGTTGCATGCACGTACACGAAAGAGTATAGTAGTATCTTGTACATATTTGCGGCTAATGGGCGAGCATCAGATAATTCGTCGCGGCGCGAACCACGTGTGCACGACACGCGAGGTGTGCATACAAAATCTGGCCGTCTTGAAATGCGATTTCACATTATAGGGATTATATGCTCATACAACGAACGCGTATATGTATATCACACACTGCATGCTTGTGCACATTATATATAAACAGACTCTGGTTTTCGCGCAAGCGAGCGATTGATTGACTGACAGAAAAACCAGAGAGTGCACAGATCGATAACGATTATTATGATCTTGAGAGCAAAATTGCTCGGGGGAGGTCGCGCTCATCGAGAGGTCAGTTCGCAGCCTGTAATTACAGTGTTCTCGTTGAATATCTATCCTGATCGACTGGTCTCTATCACTCTCTCTCTCTCTCTCTCTCTCTCTCTTGCTCTGCGGAAATCAGTCGACGTGCTCATAGAGTGACGTGCAGTTGGGAATAGTACGATGTACAAAAGAAAGGAGAGATAGAGAGCGAGAGAGAGATGGATAGAGAGAGGAATGGACTGGTGAACAAAGAGAACTACAATGCATAAAGGAGAGAGCGAGAGAGAGAGAAATGGCGAATGTATGTGTATTGGTGCGCGCGTTCACTTGCATTCCCGAGCTTAGCTAGATGTCCAGTCGCGTGCTAGCGTACTGAGCCTCCTCGTTAACCTTTTGTCAATATTAAGCGCGCTGCAGTTGTTCCGCCTTCGCTGCAGTTGCTCTCTACCTCTCTCTCTCGCTCTCTATACACATATATGTGTGCTGTCTGCTGTATGCTCTATGCTGCTGCGTGTGCACTTCTCTCTCTTTCTGCGTTGTATGCTATAGTATGCATCTGTTGGGTTGGTTCACTGCTTTCCCAAAGCTAGATGTCTGATGAACAAAGAGACATTACGATTGTGCGAAATGAAGCATACTTGAATTTTTGAAACAAAATTAAGCCCGACCCCCTGAATTTACACATCATTTTTTATCTTCTTAATTCTTGTTGTTTTTTTTTATAAAAAAAATATTACAGTTTGAATATAGCCTAAGATTTTCTTTGGGTATATATTTATGACAATCGGTGATGTAAAAAACAATTGTATTCCTGATTAGTAGATTTTCATCAGAGAATCAAATTATAACAGTTTGTTAATAGTTATAGATGACGAGTTTTTGTACAGGGCGCTTGTTTTGGGAAATTGAACCAATCACGAGTGAGGCAATCGGAGCCACTAATCTCCTTGCACAAATACTTCAACATACTTTCATTTTACATCATTTTTTGCAATATCTAACATGAAACTACTCACACAGAGAAAGATAGACATATAGTTAGATACTTTATTCAACCGTAAGGGGACCCCGTCTGGCTAAAGTTCATCGATGTGACAATTACAATCTGAAAATACAATGATACAAATATAATAAGCATTATTGTAGCAGAAATTGAGTGATAATATAAAAATAGTTTAGCAGTAATATAGCAATAATATAGCAATAGTGTATCATTAATATATCACCAATAGAAAAAAAATCATTACTTCTAAGAAAGGCATAAATTATTAGGCAGCAGTAGAGCATAGATTAATATTTGATGAATATGAATGATTGGATGAAGCAAAGATGGTGCAAATGATTAGGTGTACATCAAGTAGATACTCTCTGAGTATGATTGAAGAATAGGTATTACGTGATAGGAGGTAGAAGAATTTTAAGGTCATTTTCTGAAAGAATGGGAATGGGTGGGGAATACTTTGGCCAAAGTGGTCGTAGAGAGAGATTACCTTCTCTATCAGTGTTGAAGAATGATTGGGTTCGAATATTTGATAGCTTATGAGAGTGAGAGACAATTGTATTGCGTATGATTGTTGAAGTGCATCCAGACAACAGCACCTCACAATCGTCAGTAAGAAGTTGAGGAGCAGGAGAACAATCAGCCGTTTGGAAGAAGGAGTGGATGAGTTAACTTCTTGTTCCGAACGATCGAGCTCTTTAACCGACGCCTTCAACCTTATCCATAAGACGATTCATTAATTCGAACACATTATCAAGCAATTTTTCGTTTGCCATATCGACATATTTTAAAACATAAACATCGTGAGTTTTAAAAAAATGCAATAGAAAGCGGAAAACAAATACTTTTCGAAAATAAAATTTTTTTTTCATTTTTAGGTACCTATGAGCTTTTTAATTGATTGTAAATTCTGCAATCAATAATTATATTGTTATAGGAACTTTCGATTCATTCAAAACTGATGTAATCAACATAACATGAAGTTCGCTGAATTAATTTTTTTTTAAATATTATACTTCATGAAACGCACTTGAAAGCATAATGTGATTATTGAGCACATTCATTAATATTTGCGAATAGCTCTAAAAAAGAGCTTACTCGTTTAAGTCAATAAGTCTCTTAGAATAGGATTATTAAATTCAAAATGTAAATTATGCTTCAACGCCCATGCATTGTCTGCCTTAGTGTGAGGGTGAATGTTCTCTTATCTCAAGCTCTATAGGGCAAGTGCTAGCTAATACGAGACTCAATCCATTAATCATAACCCGAGGGATGGCTAGCTGCGTACATGTGAATATGCTCAGACCATCCTACTTCTTGTGCCGAAAAATTTAGTCAGAAGGGCCTATATGAGTACGACTTTTCGTAAATTTAACTTGTTATTCAGATTTAGTGATTTATAAGATATTGAAGCAGAACATAACTTTAGGTTAAATAGTATTTGGTAGAATAAAATCAAAGATAAGTTAAAATGAATGTAAATTTTCTGATAACTTAACCAGTATTCAAGGAAAACTTTTGATAATTATATTAAATCTATTTTCAAAGTTACTTTTTTTATTGATATAAATTGTTTGAGTTGAATAATGAGAAACAATACTTCATTGCATCGGAACTGATCTCATTTTTGAAATAATTATTGTCTAAACGCAAAATAAATTTAAAACAGATATAAATAGAGACATAATTGTCAAAATATCGTTCTTCTACGCAGACAATAATGTACCGCGCGTCGGTCGAGCTTATACGTAAAAAACACCTCGAGGGTAACTTGTATGTATGTCGATTATGTGGAGGGGTCGAGACACGCGCTGGGTTGTGGGTACGTGAGCATCACGCTCTACACCTACGCGTAGACTTACTTCCAAAAGTGAAACAGGTTAAAATTCGACACAATAGCCTATGCGAACAGGGCATTTTTAGCGTTGTTGCATTATATATCAAACACTGCTTGAGCTGTTCCAACCACCCCCCTGCGTTTGGAATATAACATTGACAGTTAACGCGCCATCAAAGAAAAAGGAGTAGAGTTCTATCGTATGACGCGTGACCATTTAAACAATGATCGGGTGGCCTCGAAACCCTGCTGTGAAACGATAAAGCTAAAATTTCTAAATCAGGGTTTCAGTGTATACATCAACATTTGTTACAAAGAATAACATTTTTGCATTTAAATTAACGTGTAAACTGGCTGCCATTCGTAAAGAACATCGATAAGTTCATTCAGTGAAATTATTTTCATGTATAGAAATAATACAATCAGTTTTTTAAAAATCTCTCTCTTTTTACTTTTTACTAGACCGTTTCTTTCGGTGTACAAAAATGCTTTATCGGCTAGAGATCGCACAAAAATCGTATTGTCTCTCACGGTCAGTCGCTTCTCTGAATATTGCCGAATATCAATCGAGGTGTAAATGTAGACTAGACCAGACCGTTTTTACATCGATGTTTAGATATTCATTAGGTACAAATTCTTAAAATATAAGTCTTTGCATGAAAAATGCCGTACCTACGAAGTTAAAAAAGAGACGGGAACTGGTATCGATGGACTCTTGAAATTTGCTTCTGAAATTTGGTAAAATCGCTCTCGAAATTGCAATTACATTATAGATTGCTAAATTTTTTCGGATAGTAAAATTTACCAGTGCTTTACCTCACTCGCTTACACTTGCTCGCGTTTCAGATTATTTTTCAGAAATTGTGGGTAAGTGTAAAAATTTCATGCGCTATTTCAAGTGTTTTTAATAATTTTATTAAATATCAATCTAGACTTACCTTAACATTTTAGAAGTGGGATAACATGAAATTGTGAAAAGAAAAAAGTTTTTTTTGTACGTAGAGAGTGTATACGCTGCAAAATGAGTGAAAAAGCAAAACTAGAGAACGCGATGGTGGAGCTTTATCCTTTGCAAAAGTCTCATGAAGAGGAAAAACTAAAATACGAACAGTTAATCGAACAGCTCCAGAAGAAGATGCGTGCGTTGCATTCGCAAAATTTGATGAATAGTGCCAGTTGAGCCGCGCAGGCATAAACGGCAGGAGCTAAAATCCCAGAATCCCTGATTAACGCATTAACTACTTTAATATAGATTGTAGTTCATTAACTGTGTTTGTTTAATTTTGCTTGAGCTACAGACTCGAATAAAACCCTAATTTAAAATAAAATTAAGGTAAAAAAATCAAGTTTTTTTCTTACTGCAAACGCCCTAAAAATGATTTCGAAAGAATAAACAAAAGACATAAACTAACGTAAAATTTCCCGCTCTTTTCAAATCTGATATAAAAAAATGGGGGTCACCGTGTGAAAAATCGATTTTCGTTCGCTGTAGCTTAGAGGTTATGTTCAAGGTCAAATTCGAAGTCACGATTGGATTTCACGTGAAAAAATACGTTTGATATGAGAATTTTGATTTTTTTTTAATGCTTACTTCGCGATAATTCCAGGAGTTACCTGCATTCAAGCCCAAGCTCCATTGGCCTTTTTGCCATCGCATACTGCTCCCCAACCTGTCAAAGACGCGTCAAAGAAAATAACCTTTGCGTATGGTGCGCAGTCTACGTTTTTAACTCGCGAAAGAATATTTTCGCTCCGCCATTTGAAATCCGGTTCTACAGCGGGATTTAAAGTCATAAAGGCATCATAGTTGTCGTTGTTTATTTCCAACGCGTTCATTTTTTCCCTTTTAACAATTTTCGTGTAAAGCCATCCATATTCAATAGCCGGGCAACCCGAAATTATACTACCAGTAAATTCGGCAAATTCCCGATTTTCGCATCTTTTCATTGCACTAAATTTCTTTATAAGTTTTAATAATTTCAAAAGCTTCAAGCAGTTGCTTAGAAAGCATTAAATTTTTTCGACACTTTTTGGCCGAATTTCTTAAAAGCAACAAATCGTCTAAGTACACTACAGACGTGTACCCTGATTTTCGTAGCAGCCTTACAACAGGCTTTAACAGCTTCGTAAAAATAAATGGTGCAAGATTCAGACCGAGCACTAAACATGTGAAATGATATAGCTGGCCTTTATAAACGAAACGCAAATATATTCTATACTAGCATTTCACCGGAACAACATAGTAGGAATCTTGAAGGTCAAACTTTGTCATCCAAATATCTTGCTCTAATAACTGATAGTGCTTTCATAGTGAACAAAAGTCCGCGGATATTTGTGGCAAAATGTTTAGAGTTCACAGAAACACTGACATGACACGATTTCGTGGATATTGCGCACCTCCCGACGGTTTGAATGGTCTAGGGCGAACTTGAAAATATCATGTGATACGAAGGGAGTAGGATTTAGTATATGTTGTAACAAGTGCGCGAAGCAGTTGACTCATCCAGGAGTGGTTTTCACCCGAGCGTAGCGAGGGTGCAAAGACTCCTGGGTGAGTCAACTTCCTCGCGGACTAGTTGCAAACGATATTTTTTAACTCTGCTTGCGAGAAACTAGGGTTTTCTGACGCTTTAAGGTTAGAAAACCCGTGTTTCGCGCACGCAGTGTTAAAAAATTTTTTTCGCATCAGCGCATGTTGCATAGATAAGTAATAAAAAATTTTCCATTTTTCGAACGGTTTTTTGCGAATTTTGCATATTCGAAGAAAGACCGCAGTGTTATAGTATGTATTAATAGTCAGTGCTTCATCTTATATATCGTAAATAAAAAAATTCATAATCATCAATAATTTGTAACTTGATAGATTCATAGGCATTAGCAAATTTCGCACTCGCAAAAAATATTCACGAGTATTCACGGATACAAATTTATCGACGAAACCGATTAAATTTGCTGCTAATCACGAGGATCCGTAGACTTGAATAAAAATTAGCGGCTCTTCAAATAACCAATTCGATTTAGACTTTTTTGCAGACATCTAAGTGACTAATTGAGTTTGGGGATATCCGTCAGTAACAGCGACTATCCTCAAGTACAACTGAATTCAGTAAGTCTGCATTTTTCAGTGCAAGCGATAAAATTCTAATCTTCCTCCGAATGACTGTATGCACTATTGAATTCGAAAGCAGCGGCAACAATCTGCTTGAACAAATGTAATCGTGAAAATCCGAAAATATCGAAAGAAAATATCATATCAGTCAGTACTCACTAGTATCCGCGAGAATCTATGCAAGCAATCACATTTGTCGGTATCCCACAGTACCAACGAGTATTTGATGCTACGTGAATGTCCGAGAAAACGATCAAATTCGTAGATACTTCCAAATAATCCATGCATCCAATAAAATAAATTTTCCAATACCCATGGGCATGGGATCTGATTCATGAATATTTCACATGTCTACGAATACGATTGAATTCTTAAGGAGGTTCGATAGTAAACTTCATGTCTTTAGAAACGCCTGAAACTTTTTTATTTCAATCTTTGATAAGAACTGAATGCACTGTTAAAATCTTAGATTGATCTACAATCTAGTTTTCGAGAAAAAAAAAATCAAAAACGACGTCTTATACATGGGTCTTATGGGGAAAGTTACAACAATGTCACAAAAAAAGCATTATGCAAACGAATTAGACTTAAGAAATGAAAAAAAAACTATTTTTTAGAAAGCCAAGAAGGTATTGATCATTTTGAAAAAAAAACGACTCGTTTTACAACACCGAATGCTCAATAAACAAGTCTAAAAACGTGAGATTCTGAGCCACGCGAGCCGAAATGTCGCGTTTTTACACGTTCATCGCTGTATTTCAGCTAGTGAAAATAAAATGTACTCTATGAAAAATATGTATTTCGATGGGAAATTTCCTCAGCTTTCGATTGAGACTACTTTAAAAAATCTTAAAAATGCTTTTTTGAGATATTTAATGTTAAAAGTTTATTTTTACAATTTTCCGTGGAAAATGGAAAATTTTTGAAAATCTGACTTCATCATCGGAAAGCTGAGGAAATTTCCAATCGAAATCATAAGTCACAAGTGCGTTTAGGGGGTTTTTCAGCGAGATAGAAGTTAAGCAGTTTCACCTATAAGTGCCGTGCGGCCGCTGCATGCTGTTTTGCTAATAATATTTTGTTCCCATGAGTTGGTATCACTACTTCGTGCCCGTGTATAAGCATAGGCGACCCCCTCGCCCCGCCTGCCCCTTGAAAGTGCTATCGAACCTCCTTAAATATCTGAAGATGTAATGAGATTCGTAGATCCTTACCGATTTCCAAGGATATGATCAGATTCGTAAAGATGTCCAGATATTCACCCACATACTCACTTGCGATCAGATTCGCGCCTATTCGCGATTTCCGCGCATATACGCGGATACGAGAATATTAGAAACTTTTGACGTAGTAGACTTTTTCCTTGTAACTAAATACCTAATATGGCTTTTTAATAAATGGAAGTTCTATTCCTTTCACCCAAGATAAAAATGTTTTATCCGATGTGATGTGTCGCCAATTTAAGAGACACTAAGTCTACCGATAGAACTCACCCGTTGATTCAAGCTCTGCGTTTGCTTGTAAGAGCTCTTCCAGCTGTTGCGACGAGGGGACTGAGCCCTGTCCCTCTGAGACCTCCTGTTCGCAGTCCTGCTCGACATGGGTCGATTGTACCCCTTTACTGCTTCCGCCTTCGACCCGTACGTCTGACGAAGCTGGGGTTTCCCATTTTTTGAAAGCTGTGATGGAGTCCTTTTCTTGGTCAGCAAGCGAGCGTCCTGACCTGTCAGTTTTGCCTGTCGAAGCTTCTCCGACAATTCTCGTCTGAAAAGCCAGCCATCCGGATCTGTAGACCCCAAAGTATCTTTACAGGGCTGTTAATAGAATCAGGCTGCGAAATATCAATGTCTCATTGCGCATCGCGTCAATCACGAGCCAGGCCGTGTCGCTAGCGGCTTCAATGACAGCAATATTCTCACTTTTTTCATCGTATGTTAAGACTGTAGAAATGATCGTGGACAAGCCACCCAAGTAAGCTTGCAGCTTCTTGTACTTCGCTATTATCCGGACATCTCTGGGTTGGCAGTTATCCGAGACTGCTGGCGCTACCTCCTTGTTTAATTTTGGTGGATCGAGAAAAGTACAATTACCAGGAATAGGGTACTTCTTCATAACTTCCTCTCTCTCCCCTTTGGGCAAGCCGAGCTGCAATACTTCAATCCATCGATTCTTGAAGATCTCGTGCACCGTTGCAGCTAATATGCGTTCTGCTTGTAATAGTTGTCCAATAACATTCAATACTTTCTCATTCAAGGTTGGAGTTGCATTCGTATTTTCGTCTGTTAGAGCCGACTGCATCTGCACGCCAAAAGATTTTATCTTCTCCGCAGTACTTCCTCTCTCGTGGGGCTTGGATCAGTCTCCACATTATTCAAGTTCGGAGAGGTAATATCCTTTGGCGGAGACCTGCGTACCTTCTTATTTTTACGAGTAGACTCCTCCTGTGATCCCGATGAGACGTCGCCTGAACGAGACCTCGATCACTTACCTGTATAGGTAATACACAAAGTTGTGTAAGTACATGCATAAAGGCGAATCAAGATCGACAATGTGTCTTGCATGACATTTTACAATTGAAAGGTTATGTGCGCCTCGTGGATAGCGCCACGACACATGCATAAGGTTCTCGTATGATAACATCGAGACATTTTGTCCTAAATTATCCATATCATACTTGTAGAGGTCTGCACGTATCACGGATAGAGTCGTGATACATGTTTGTCATCAATCTTTTCATCATGGCTACTTGAGCCGTGCCGCCAAGGATAGAGCCTTGGTAGTCGACGAGAGATTAATTTTCTTGATCTGGGCAAGTCTATAAGACAAGTTCTACTGTTGTAAACCTACGAGCAACTCAGGGCCTTGATAGCGGGAACCCTCTTCGGCAGAATAGGTCTGCGAGGAAAGAGCATACTTCTTAAGGGTAGGCTCTCATGAGACTCGATCAAAAAATCGATTTTTTTTTTTTTTTTTGCTTACTTAGTTAGTAAATGTCCCGTAGAATACACCCCCGAAATCCGTTTTACCAAAATCCATTTGGTTAAAAAGTTAAAGGCAAAAAACGGGAGCCGTCTTTTTACGAGCAAACGACGTTTTTCGGTAGCGCGTTTCTTCGGCACTAATTATCAACTTTCCGTCATTGTGTGACCACGTGGTAGTATTTATATTTATTACTATCTTTCTTAAGCGCCATTAGGTGTCACTAATTATGTATATATTGCGACCACACAAATGAATTTCGTTGTGAAGAAAGTCCGTGAACGCAGCGAGCGAGAAAGAGAGAGACAGAGGAAGGAAAGCCGAGCAAGTGCGAGTCCTCGATGTCACTACTCTCGCGACGTAGCTCACGTGACCCAGAAATCAACTCTCACTTATCACTCCCTAGTAAGAGGAAAGGGAGAAGGAGAGCGCCCCACTCACATTGGCAACGCGTAAGGAGAATGGGAGTTCAAAGGCCAGCGCGTTGAGTTTAGTTTATTATAATCGTTCGAATAGTAAAATTCGCTTTCGGCATAAATTAAGTGCTATCATAACTTAGATTTGTGCGTTATAGTTTAACCATTTTCTCGATCATTATTTATTCTCGGGAACCAATCTCTCGCCACGCATGAATAAATAAAAAGTCGAGACCGGGATCGAGTACGCGGCACGAGAGTTTTCTGTCGTGTGGTTGATCGCGCGGCTAATCGTGAATTTACGCCTGTAAAATCATCGTGAGTGCGCACCGCAGCGCGAGTGACGAGCAGACGTGCACATTGTTCGGGGATTCGTGTGTTTTGAGTCTAAATATACCGAATTCGTAGCCAATGTGAGTAGCGACGCCACTAGATTTCACCTCATCAAGTACAAGAGCTTCCGGACCAGGTCTTAAAGTTTAATAAGCGCCGTTAGAAGCTCTTGCACACTTCACTCTGTCTCAACTTATGTTTGACATCAACCGTGCTCAATGCAAGGGAGAGACAGAGTGAATACATTTCATTCATTTTCGGGTAACCCCTAATTGTGAGGTCTCTAGCAAAATTCATGTGCAGGGACCAACCATCACGTTCAAGTGGGGCCCCAGGAGCAGCTCTCAACAAGTCAACATCAAATCTTAAGGTAAAGTCCCTGTAGGGTCAACAAGCAAGGCTGACCAAGCTTCACAATTTGAAGTAGTCAGTGAGCTTGTCTCACCTAATTCGGGCATTATTAGTTACAAGGTCATCATTTATAAAAGAGTACTGTGTACTGAAAAGTAGATTTATTCTTTCAATAAATGAAACCTATCTGATATTCACTGTATTGATTTGCACGACATCACCTATCCCGTGTCGAATTCGATAAATTAAAATTCATCCTCGCTTCGGTAAGACTTTATTGGGTCGGAGTCGAGGTACACGCGAAATCGGTCTATTATTCGCGTAGGCACTTGGGAACGCGTAGGCTAACACACGCGCGCTTAGAAAACTCGCGACGCGACCAAAGTGCAATCCCAATATATACACACACATAAACATAAACATATGTTACTACACGCAGTGGGTATAGTTCTCGCCTTCTGATACTAGGTGTGCCGTAGGGCGTGGGATCGACCTCCACCGAGCGAATTTTCGAGATTCGCTTTTTCGCCTGGTGTGGTCGATCTCGTGCCCGAGGTGGAGCGGGTACCACTCAAAAAGAAGACCCGGGCTACGTCATCAGCCTCCGAAGTGGTAAAAAAAACTCCGATCACTGTGCGAGCTGGAAGCAAAAAGGATAACCACAAGTAGGAGCCCGAGGCGAGGATTCACAAGGCTGGCAATACATGGAGCACAACACTCCCATGATAAAGTCAGAAGCGAGAACCATACTCACAAGAAGGCGCCGGATGCGAGAGCCAAGGCTCTGCTGGATCTCATGATGGCGTCTGAAGCGAGAACCACACTCACAAGACGACAACAGAAAAGGAGGAGTATCAAAAACTCACGGAGACTCACAGGGTAGAGCCGGAAGCGAGAACCACACTCCAAGATGTAGCCGACAGAGCAAAGGGATGCTTGCCATCGGCTGCAGAAGCGAGAACCACACTCACAAGATGGCACTCGACAGCGAGTTCTAAAAAGATGTCCAACTCAGGAGGAGATGCCAGCAATGTGTGACCACGCAGTAGACGGCTCTGAAAAAGGGGATACGACAATCGACGATGGCATCATGCAGGATCGGAGGTTCACCAAGCAGAAAGAAGATGAGTCCCTGAACCCTTAATTGTCGCATATCACTATGCGACGGATGGGGTATGTAATGATGGGGAAAACAACGACTAACAGAAGTAG
Source organism: Trichogramma pretiosum (assembly GCF_000599845.2). Taxonomy (NCBI): domain Eukaryota; kingdom Metazoa; phylum Arthropoda; class Insecta; order Hymenoptera; family Trichogrammatidae; genus Trichogramma; species Trichogramma pretiosum. The sequence goes on from NW_019641686.1 coordinate 510,211, forward strand.
CAGAAATGCTCAACTAACACCGGCCTCACCGAAGCAATACCTTACGGCGGATACCGGTGAGTGTCCGAATGGAGTAGAGTAGGAGAAAAAAAAATATGGTACACACTATTAGCCGTTCTCTTATCTTAAGTTTCACTGTATCGTACAATCGCAAAAATGCCGACTTTGCACGAGAAAGATACGAAAGGAAGTCATCGATCTCGAAATGGCAAAAGAAAGTTTTCTGGCAACCAATCGTGTAGTGCAAATCACAACGGTAGCGCTGGAAAAATGGAGGTCGATGCAATGAGGGAAATGTTTGCACTTTCAAAAAAAATTCCTTGGCGTACAATATGAATATTACATCGGTGATGGTGACACGAAAACCTTCAAGGTACTTCACGATTTAAATCCATACGACGATATTACAGTGAAAAAAAAAGAATATATTGGACATGTGCAAAAAAGAATGGGTAATCGGCTTCGTACTGCCAAAAAAATGAAAAGGGCTTAGGTGGTAAAGGTGCAGGAAAATTAACAAACAAATTAATTACAGACTTAACCATTTACTATGGTTTAGCTATAAGAAGACATCCTAATTCTGCACAAGATATGAAAAATGCCATATGGGGTATTTATTTTCACAATATTTCAACTAATGAAAATCCACAGCACATGAAATGTCCGGAAGGCAAAGAGAGCTGGTGCAAGTGGCGCGTCGCCAAAGCTTATAACAATCTTAAATCGTTCCGGCACAAGCCTGCTTTATCAGACAAGGTGAAAGATGCTATTAAACCAGTATTCGAAGCACTATCGTCGGATAAATTATTGGAGCGATGCACCGGCGGTAGCACACAAAACTCAAATGAGTCACTAAACGCTTGCATATGGAAATTAGCACTCAAACATTTGCACAGTGGTGCCAAGGTCGTTGAAATTGCCGCATATATTGGATCATCGCTTTTTAATGAAGGTTATATCAGTATAATAAAAATAATGGAATTATTGGGAATCACCATTGGTCCACATGCTTACAACTTTGCACGAACATCCGATCAGAATCGAATTTCTGCTGCTGAGTCAAGAATGTCTGATGCCGCAAGATCAGCTGCAACTACTAAAAAAGCCCAACAAGCTAGTCAATTAGAATTGTATCAAGCTGAGGAAGACTTAATGTATGGTGCGGGAATTGCTGATTAGCCTAGAAGTAGTTTATTTTTACATTAAGTCAAAAAATTCGCTTTCTAAAACTTAAAACGCGTTTTTCTCGCAACCATGTTTTCAGAATCGGGAGCCAAGATATCTCTAAAAGTACTGCACTTAGAGATACGCTTTTTTTATTTTAAAGCTAATTAAATTGTCTGGAGCTTGAACCTATAAAATTTAAAATTTTTTCATTATCATTATTTTTTAGAGCCCTAAAAAGAGCCAAGAATGGGCAAAAAAAAAAAAAATTTCCAAAGTCCGCCATTTTATCAATTTTTTATCTTTTTGCAATTATTTAGGTTCAAGCTCCAGCAAATGTCATCTAGTTTAAAAGAAACTTCAGATTTTTAGATTCAGACAAAAACTCAAGGCGCTAGCTTGGCTCCCGTTGAGGTATCTTTTTTTAACACGACCTCCTTCAAACGCTGCTAGGGGATTGATAATTCGATATTTTAGTCTGAAAAAATTTGTAAATATAGTTAAATACATACTTAATAAGTACCAAAAAACTTGACTGCATTATTCACTTCATTCTGTGAAAAAAAAAATTAAGAAAAACACGTCATTTTATAGGCGCTAGATGAGAGCCTCCCCTTAAACTCAGTAAGGTTTGCACACTTACCACTATTTTTTCGTCATGAATGACCGGCCGAGAACCGCGAGGTCGCCGAGCTGCTACAGTCATTCTCGTCCAACGATGATGAATAATGGCCACTATCTCTTTTATGCCTCTTCATAAACCTTTTCACCTCCATAGCAATCTTTCTTGAGTCTCTTCTTGAACCATGTCCTTTCTTGTATTCCTTCCTACGTTTCGACATATTCCAGCAAGCGTTTCTTGTAGTACAAAACGAAGTAAAATAACAAAAAAAGAAAAAAAAACCGTTGAGGTTAGCAAAGACGTGTGGCGTCTTCGGCACACAAAAAAAGAATGAATATCCGTGGCGCGAGGTGAGCTTGTTGCACGGCGGCGGCACGACGTACACAGCTTTCGTTCTTTGCTTTGAACGTGTGGTATCTAGGGCAGGGGGGGGGGGGGGGGNGGTGGGGGGAGACTACGTAATTGATTTTGAGGAAGAAGCGGGAAGTACAATAGAAAATCGATTCATCGTAAATATGAAAAAAGTGTTTTACACCGAGAAAGGAAAATGAAGCACGAAATTGAAAATAGCGTTGAAAATGTCGTAGCATCTGTAATGGAACAAAATGTAACTCGAAGTGCTGAGCAATAAATAATAACAGCAGCGAGCTACTTTAATCATTGCCTTTTTAAGAATTTCAAAAAATTATTCATAAGCATTTTTCAAGCGAAGCTTGGCCAAGTACAAGTGCCAGTGGTAGATGAAATGTTTACAATTTTCTCTAGAGCTTCACAACCGTTTGATACGGAATATAAACGTTTAAAGCATTCTAAAGACAACGAATTTTTCGTAAGTCCTGAATCATACGTGATATGTCATGCTAAAGTTGGACGGTTATCCAACAACGCTTATGTTGTCGAAGAGAAAAAAGTGACCGGAGAATACGTATCTATAAAAAAGACGGTCGAGATCATTTTTAATCGACCGAATTTTTCTTCTGTTGTCTTGGATTTCATGGATAGTTTGATAAAAAAAAGTCAATCGGAGAAAATTGAACACTTCGTTCAAGGTGATTTATTTTCAATGCATACCAAAAAATTTCCCGAAGAGATAACGATTCCTATAAAGATTTATTATGATGAACTCGAGACAAATGCTCCGCTCGGAATTCATACAGGTGTCCACAAAGTGAAAGGAATTTATGTCCGGTTTCTGTGCTTGCCCCGAACCTTTCGTTAAAATTAGAAAACATATTTTTGAATACAATTTTCAATGCTAACGACAGGAAAACTTTTGGTAACCACAAAACTCTCAAACCACTTCTTAACGAGTTGATAAAGTTGGATAAGAAACCTATAAAACTACGAAACGGACCAAACATTTTCATTCGTGCATTTATTGTGACTGGTGACAATTTGGGAGTGTATGAACTATTAGGATTTGTGCAAAGTTTTGCGGCAAATTTCCCGTGCAGAATATGCAAGATACCTAGAGAATATATAATTATTCCACATTCTGAAGAAGAAAAATTCACTCGTACTGTTAAAAGTTATGAAGAGGATGTAAAATTGAAAAATGTCACCGAAACGGGAATAAATCATGGGTGTATTTTCAATACTTTATTTACTATTACTGCATCGAAAATACAACCTTTGACACCATGCACGATATTGCAGAAGGCGTATGCATATACGTGCTATCAAGTTTAATTTTGCATTATTTGAATGAAAAGAATTTTTCTTTGGACTACCTGAATGATCGACTGGGAAGATTTCATTATGGATCTACGACCAACAGCAATCGCGTGGCATATTTACAGAGCAATAAGCTGCTGCTTAAACACTAAGACTTTCAGCTTCTGAAACGCTACAGCTAACAAGAAATTTTGGTTTGATTATCGGTGACAAAGTTCCTCACGATGATGACTATTGGAAATTTATACCACTCTTAATAAAATAGTAATTTAACAAAAATTTCATGTCTAAATTACATATTCTGTTACACTATGCTAGACTTATGAAAAAATTAGGTCCATTACAGGATATATCCTGCATGAGGGATGAGGCAAAGCATAAAGATTTTAAAATAACAGCTCACATGACAACGTGTAGGATAAATTTACCAAAAACTTTAGCTTTAAAACATGAAATGAAAATATGTGCAAAATTAATCAAAGGTTCCACACTTCAACTCAATATAATACCTGGAAATCCAGAGAAGTCTTGCAAAACATGGGCATTGTATGATAATTATAAAGAGCACTTTTTCGATATCTTTTTTTTGCGCAAAAAACAAAACATCGTCTTGTAAGCGTTTAAAAATGAACAGAGAAAATATAGAACATTTTTTTATACCACCATAATTTAGGATTGTATTTTGCGCCTCCTCCAAAAGATCAAAATGTAGACTGTGACTTTAGACCACACTTACAAAGACATGAAAAGTAAAGAATCCCAACGTCCGCTCGCGTTGCCGCTGGTGGCGTGCCGTGGTCTTTGTGGTATTTCGTCATTCTTCAGCTTTATGTCTGATAGACAACATGCTTAAGACATAACCTTTGATATACGCCAACGACACGAGACTCCTGCGTGCGTATCCCCACTCCGCCACTTGGCCGCTGCCGGCTCGCGCGCCGACCGGCCAGCGGTATAAAAGACAGCGCCGATTCGATTCGGCACGCAGTTCCACTCCTGGACTTTCCGGAGTCGGATCTCGCTCGCCCGCGAGAGCTTGGCCTAGGGAACGTTAATAAACCTGAGTTAAACACATATACTCAATCTTATTATTTCTCGCTCCTTTCCAAGCCTCCTTCCCACTTCTTGCGCTGGGAAGCTTCACTAGCGACCGCTAGGTGGCGCAGCGCCGGCACCCACAAGCGACTTATCCCCGCCAGGGCTTAAGTATCGGCCACTTCGAGCCTCGATCTTTCCCATTCAGCGAGTGCGGCCTGGACTTTCCGGCCACAACTGACCAGCAAGGCCAAGACAAATTCATCGCAGAGTCACCGCAGCCAAGTTTACGAGCTC